>NC_143533.1:26281659-26604993 GCF_031878675.1 Megascapheus bottae
TTTTCTTCCTCACGAAAGACCACAAATTGCTATTGGGTGTGTTGTAAACAGAAGAGCCATTCTTTGGAACTCCTGCTCTGAGCACACCCCAACATCCACATTGGCTTTGAAATCTAGTATTCATTTCTCTGCCTGCTTGGCATGGTAAACTGCACTTCGAGAACCTGTCCTGACAAAGTATACTTAATTTTGGGCTGGGAGCACAGCCTAGTGGTAGAATGCTTGCCTCGCATGCACGAAGCCCTGGGTTTGATTTCTTGGTACCATATACACAGAAAAAGTCAGAAATGGCACTATAACTCAAGTGGCAGAGCGCTAACATTGAGCAAAAAGTGTCCAAGGACAGTGCCCTAGCCTTGATTTCAAACCCCAGGACTGGTAAATTAAAAAAAAAAAGCATACGTAACTTTAAAAACAAAGCCTACAAGCTTACCCTAATTAATTATAAGCCATAATGAAGTCAGGAGGCTGAGAGCTGAGGATTCAGATTCAAAGCCAGCCCAGGCACTATGACCGTGAGACTCCAATTAACCACTAGAAAACTGGAAGTGGGATTCTGGCTCAAGGGGTAGGGTGGTAGCCTCGGGCTGAAGAGCTCAGGGACAGTGCCCAGGCCCAGAGTTCAAGTCCCACAACCCACAAAAAAAAAAAAAAAAGTTTTCACATTTAAATGCACAGGGAGACAGAAGAAAAGGGAGGGAGAAAGAAAAGAGCAGAAGAGAGATACTCACAGGAAGCAAAAGAAAGAAAATGAGGAGAGTAAAAATGAAAGAACGAACAAACTAACCAATACTTGTTTGATAAAAGCACTCTAAATTTAGAATGAGAAACACTGGACAATAACTAGGAGAAGGGGGAGGCCTGTGCACAGCCTGTCCACATTGGTGGACAATGTGGTGGCTTCTATCTCTAGACCTTAAGCCACTGGGCAGTGACTTGGTGAAAACCTCAAATTCTCATCTCCACATTTTATTTACTGCACTTCTCCCCATCTCTATGGGTGGTAAGACAGACACACACACTGCATGTTGGTTTGAAACCCCTTTATACGACTAAAGATAATTTTTAAATTTTTAAATTAAAAAAATCTGAAGGTAACACATCCTGAAGCCAGGGCACCTGTGCATGCTCTAGCACTGTACTGTCAAGTTTATTCGCTTTCTTTGGGTAAACCAGAACAGGTTCTACAGAAGCAGGAACAGATCTACCAAGTATTCTTCCTTTTGGGGGCAGCAGTGGGACTTCAACTCAGGGCCTGGGCGCCATCCCTGAGCCTCTATAGCACTCAACCACTGGAGCCACAGCACCACTTCAGGCTTCTTGTGTGTGGAGTGCGTGGTGTGTGTTTGTGATGTGTGTGTATGTGTGGTGTGTGTGTGTGGTGTGTGTGTGTGTGGTGTGTGTGTGTGTGCGTGGTGTGTGGTATGTGTGCGTGGTGTGTGTGTGTGGTGTGTGGTGTGTGTGGTAGGTGTGTGGTATGTGTGTGTGGTATGTGTGTATGTGGTGTGTGTGTGTGGTGTGTGTGTGGTATGTGTGTGTGTGGTAGGTGTGTGTGTGGTGTGTGGTGTGTGTGGTGTGTGGTATGTGTGCGTGGTAGGTGTGTGTGGTGTGTGGTATGTGTGTGTGTGGTGTGTGTGTGTGTGTGGTGTGTGTGGTATGTGTGTGTGGTATGTGTGTGTGGTGTGTGTGCGTGGTGTGTGTGTGGTGTGTGTGTGTGGTGTGTGTGTGTGTGGTGTGCGTGTGTGTGCGTGGTGTGTGTGTGTGTGTGGTGTGTGTGTGTGTGCGTGGTATGTGTGTGTGTGTGGTGTGTGTGTGTGTGTGTGGTGTGTGTGTGTGGTGTGTGGTATGTGTGTGTGGTATGTGTGTGTGGTGTGTGTGCGTGGTGTGTGTGTGTGTGGTGTGCGTGTGTGTGCGTGTGGAGGAATGCTGGGTGAGCATCATACACCGTGCACCCTGCACACACCCCACCCCACCCCCGCACACCACACCACCTACCACACCCCACACACACACCACACCCCCCACACCCCCCCCTCTACCCCGCCCCCGTCCCCGCCGCCGGCTCGGAGCCGCCCAGCTGCGCGTGGACTCCCGGCCCGGCCCCGCGGGCGCCTCAGGAGGCCGGGCGCCGGCGGCGGGGACGGAGCCCGCGGAGCCGGCGCAGGCGCCGCCGCCCCGCCCCGCCCCGCCCCGCCGCTTACCCGCGCGCCCGCCCCGGCGCCCCGGCCTCCGGCCTCCCGGCGGCCTCCCCGCGGGGCGCGGCCGCCTCGGCCCGCGCGGAAGCCACGGCCGCGGCCCCGGCGGCCGCCTCCGTCCCCGCCGCCGCCCCTCGCCGCCGCCCCGGGCCGCTCGCGGTCGGCGTCTCGGTCCTCGCCGGGTCGCCCGCGCCCCGGCCGCCGCCCGCGGCCGCCCCGCACTCCTCGCTCGGCCTGCATCGCCGCCCGCCAGGGAGCGCGAGGGCGCCGGCTGCCGGAAGCGCGGGCCACGGGGCGGCGGGCGCGACGGGGCGGGGCCTAGGGTATGGGGGCGGGGCCTGGGGTGCAGGGGCGGGGCCCGAGAGCCCGGGGGCGGGGCCTGCGTCCGGGGCGGGGCCCGAGAGCCCGGGGGCGGGGCAAAGGCCTGGCCCCAGAAAGCAAAGGGACGGAGGGCGAGGCCACACGTCCGGGCCTGGCTCCGCTGCGGTCCGTCCCAGGGCGCGGACGCGGACCCCACCCACGGATCCCCCCCCCCCCCGGAGACCGCCGCAGGACGGGCTGCGGGTGGCCTTCCGCGGTCCAGCCCCCCCCCCCAGCGAGCCAGCTCTGTTCAGACGCCCACCCCTGCAAAACGAGTGAAACCCGCATTTTCTCAGCACGAGGAGGGATCCGCGGGCCCCTCTCCCCCCTTCCGGGCCTGACCTTCCGCCGGCCCGGCTCGGCTCGGCCCCCGGCCTGGGGCGGCAGCTCCCGGAACTGCCAGGGCTGGAAACAGCAGCCTTTATCCCCCTGGAGTCAGTGAACCTGGGACAGTTTTGCCTCTGCCCACAAGGGGGAAAGAAGAACTTCCGCTGCGCTCCAGCAGCTCGCGCCCGATGCCTCTGGCACTCCGCCTGCCCTGCAGCTCCTTGCCTCCCCGCACAAGTGTGTGTTCCACGCGCACACACACGCAGGCCTTCCCTCAACAAGTCAACTTTCTTTAATGATGCAAGAAAGGCGGGCAGAGGCCCCGAGGATGGCCCTGGGCTGGATCCCTCCACATCACATAGACAGAAAAAGCCAGGTGTGACTCTGTGGCTCAAGCAGTAGAAGAGCTTTAGCCTTGAAAGGGCCCAAGCCCATTGCCCAGGTCCTAAGTTCAAGCCCCAGGACTGGCACAAAAAATAAACCAATAAATAAATAAATGTGGACAGAGTGTGGTGGTGGTGGTCGGTCATGGGGCTTGAACGCTGGGCTCTTCAGCTCTAGGCTACCACCCTACCCTTGAGCCACAGCCCCACTTCCAGTTTTCTAGTGGTCAATTGGAGATAAGAGTCTCACAGACTTTAGTGCCTGGGCTGGCTTTGAACCTCGATCCTCAGATCTCAGCCTCTTGAGTAGCTAGGGTGACAGGCATGTGCCACGGCGCTCAGCTAGTGGTACACATCTGTAATCCCAGCTATTCAACGGGAATACACAGGAGGCTGGTCTAGGATAAAGCGCAAGACCCCACTGAAAAAGTAACAAGCAAAATGAGCTGGGGCATGGCTTAAATGGCAGAGCCTCTGCCTAGAAGATGCAAGACTCAGTACTGCAAAAAAAAAAAAAAAAAAAGAAGGAAGGAAGGAAGGATAGATCCTTTCTTTCTTTGCTCCCTTTTTACACACACACACACACACACACACACGACACAAAACACAAAGACAACAAATTTGATAGGGCCCATTGATTTTGTTGGCTTTGTTTATATATTTTAAATTGTAGTTTGGGATGCTTCCTTAATGCTTCATCTTTACAAATTAGCATCATTTAGTTATACAAAGATGTTTCATTTTAACAGATCCATTTATGGATCTAATGACCTTTATCAGAGTCACCCTTTCATCCTCCCCACCCCCCCACTTAGCTCCCCTGTTCGATTTTCACACATGTACACACATTATTATGACCATACTCACCCTCTTTCCCATCGCCATTTGCCTCTCTCCCTACCCCTGGTACCCTACCCCAGTTCAGACATAAATCAACTTCCTAATGCTTTTTGTTACACTGTATGTGTATATATATATATATATTGTTTGAAAATAATAAATATATATTGAAATATACTAAGATAGTACATATATATTAAGTATGAAGACTGGCCAGTGGGCAGGCCAGGAATTACCTACATAGCATGGTCTGAGGGTCATCAGAAAGACACTTCTTGAGGGCTGAGCATAGAAGATTGTGTTTATAATCCTGGTTGCGTAGGAGATATACAGTGTCCAGGCCAGCTCCAGATAAAGGTGTCAACTCAGCTGGATGCCAATGGCTCATACCAGTATCCCAGCAGGAAAATGCATGACATTCTTATCTCCAGTTAATCACCAAAAAGCCAGACATGAACCTGTGGCTCAAGTGATAGAGCACTAGCCTTGTGCAAAAAAAGCTCAGGGACAGTGCCTAGGCCCTGAGTTTAAGACCCAGGTCTGGTTAACAACAACAAAGTATGAAACGCTCTCTGAAAAATAACCAAAGTAAAAAGAGCCAGAGACACAGCTCAAGTGCAGTCCAAACAAAAAGACAGTTCTTCCTTAACCCTTAGCATCTCAAGGTGCCTAAAAGTAAGTAATTAAACTGGTATTCCTTAGGGCTGAGGGCATGGCTCAAGTGACAGAGTGCTTGCTTAGCAAGTTCCAGTACCACACACAAAATGTGGCATTTATTAATACCATGAAATACTTCTGAAAGGAAAGATAAACAATAGTGGGGATTACCTGGGGACAGTGGTTTGGAGATTAGGGGCCTGAGTTGGGATAGAGACCTGAGTCCAAGGAGAGGCTCACGTAGAGAGGGAGACTAACCCTCCACCATTACCTCTCTGTGCTCACTGAAATCTTTGTCCCGTGTATGGGAGTTTAATCTACAAAAGGAAGTTCTTCTTTTAGTTTAAATTTATTACGCTCATTACTACAATGTAGTCATTAAAAGAAGGGAAAAAACAGCTCTAAATACATGGATCAACCATCATGATGACAAAATTCAGTGTAAACCTGAACAATGTATTCATTTAAAGTAATTGTATTTGGATGTTTATTGGTATAATCATGGGGGAAAACCAGTTAGTACTAATTACCTGATAACAAGAAGGATTTCAGGAGTGTTTCTCCTAAATTTACATTTTGACATCAGTGGAACTTTTATGAGGAACGTATCAGTTTATAGCCAGAAGAAAAAGAATGACCTAAAACAGTTCTATGACATTACTCATGGTGCGAGAACAGAGGGATGGCCATTGTCTTCAGCTCTGGACAAATTCCAAGCCCTCCACTCCCCCCCCCAGAAGGAAACCAGGCCTGAAAGCCAAGGTCAGGTAGAGAGACGTGGCATAGTGCCGTCTTGGCCCACAGCAGCTCCTCAGTAACGTCTCATGATTACAACAAGTAGTACATGCATGTAATCCCAGCACTCAAGAGGCAGAGGCAGAGGCAGGAAGAAGACCTTGAGTTCAGGGATAGCCTAGCTACAGAGCAGATCCTGCTTGAAGATTGCAGCAGAGGTAAAACCCATGTTTTCCCAACGCACTCTCACCAAGAGCTTAGAAACAGGATCTCTGCTGAGAAGGTCACAGCTGTCTGAAGTCATGGCCCCTGCTGTCCTTCCTTAATTCTTGTTCCTTTTCTTTACCTTCCCAGATATTGGCACAGAGGGCAGTGACTTCACTCATATTTTTTTGTAAGGAGTGCTCATTAGTAATCAAAAAACAATGTCCTACCAAAATGTTACCAAACGTAGATCTCTAGCACCTTGCTTTGGATATGTGTGACCACATTTAATGTTCTATCAGAAGCAATTAAAAGTGGTGGGAGAGAAAGCCATGCCTGTGGTTGAGCTACTGCGTGTCCTTTGCTTCCAGGTATGTGCAAAGAGCATACAATTGTCTAGAGCGTAAGGCTTAACCCTGGTGTAAATTCTTGCCCCAGGATGGAAGGGGACTCTTACCCCAATGCAACGACGGTCAACAGCACCCCAGGAGAGGACCAGCCTTCAGAGCACCGTGGGCTGTGGGAAGTGCTCACCATCGCCGCTGCCACAGCTGTGGTCAGCCTGGGCACTATCGTGGGCAACATCTTGGTCATGGTCTCCTTTCAAGTCAACAGTCAGCTGAAGACAGTTAGCAACTATTACCTGCTCAGCTTAGCCTGCGCAGACCTCATCATTGGGGTCTTCTCCATGAACCTCTACACCACCTACATCCTCATGGGACGCTGGGTTCTCGGAAGTCTGGCCTGTGACCTCTGGCTGGCCCTGGACTACGTGGCCAGCAATGCTTCCGTCATGAACCTGCTAGTAATAAGTTTTGACCGATACTTTTCTATCACAAGACCCCTGACCTACCGGGCCAAGCGTACCCCAAAGAGGGCTGGCATCATGATTGGCTTGGCCTGGCTGATCTCCTTCATCCTCTGGGCCCCAGCCATTCTCTGCTGGCAGTACTTGGTTGGGAAGCGGACGGTGCCCCCCGATGAATGCCAGATCCAGTTCCTCTCTGAGCCCACCATCACCTTTGGCACTGCCATTGCTGCTTTCTACATCCCTGCTTCTGTCATGACTATCCTCTACTGCAGGATCTATCGGGAGACAGAAAAGCGAACCAAGGACCTGGCTGACCTCCAGGGCTCTGATTCTGTGGGCAAATCTGAGAAGAGGAAGCCGGACCACAGGGCTCTGCTCACATCCTGCTGTCCCGGGCCCACCCTGGCCCTGAGGGAGAGGAACCAGGCCCCCTGGTCTTCCTCCCGCAGGAGCACCTCCACAGCAGCAAAGCCATCCCAAACCCCTGGCCCAGGCCCTGACTGGGCCAAGAGTGAGCCACTCACAACCTGCAGTAGCTACGCCTCCTCAGAGGAGGACGACAAGCCCTCCACTCACCCCGTCTTCCAAGTGGTCTACAAGAGTCAGGCCAAGGAATGCCCCAGGCAAGAATTTGGTGCTGAAGACACCCAAGAACCGGAAGCTCAAACTCAAAAGAATGACTGTGACACCCCAAAATACTTCCTGTCTACAGCAGCTCACAGACTCAAGAGTCAGAAATGCATCGCTTATAAATTCCGATTGGTGGTGAAGGCTGATGGAACCCAGGAGACCAACAATGGCTGTCACAAGGTGAAAATCATGCCTTGCTCCTTGCCAAGGCCCAAGGATGCTTCAGCAAAAGGCCTGGACCCCAACCTCAGCCATCAAATGACCAAGCGGAAGAGAACGGTCCTTGTCAAAGAGCGGAAAGCAGCCCAGACCTTGAGTGCTATTCTCCTGGCCTTCATTATCACATGGTCCCCATACAACATCATGGTTCTCGTTTCCACCTTCTGTGACAAGTGTATCCCCATCACCCTGTGGCACCTGGGCTACTGGCTGTGCTATGTGAATAGCACCGTCAACCCCATCTGCTACGCGCTCTGCAACAAAACCTTCAGGAAGACCTTCAAGAAGCTGCTGCTCTGCCACTGGAAACAGAAGAAAGGAGACGCAAAGCCGCACTGGCAAGGGAACAGCAAGCTACCCTGAAGAGCTAACAACTTCCTCAAAAGCAGGCCCATAGTCCAGTCTGCTTATTACTAAAAAAATCTCCTGTCATTTGAAGTCCCTGAAACATTCCGAGGCACAAGGTCTGTCTGCTGCCAAAACAAAGGACACCACTAATGTCTGCCAGTGAAGCAGAGACAAGGCGAGGCCTTTCACACTTGGGTCACAATGAACCATGACCAGGGACCACCAGATGGAAACTTATCCTAAGAGTTCAGTGCAATGTGTTTGTATCTACACAGTTGTCTTCTACCAGTGAAAACCAGCATGTAAATCGGTGCCATCTATAAGCAAGAGTGCTAGGCGACTGGCTTCTAAGGCCATATGTTTTCATCAGTATTCATGATGCTGTTCTAATATGACCTGTACTGTGATGTGTGTTCTCGCCCCTTCGTTAGTGAAGCTCTTGCTTTTCCCTCTTGTGACTGCATCAATTCCTGAGCCCACTGAAACCATGAGAGTCTCCTCAGAAGCACCCTTCCCTTTGAAGCCCAGGTCGAGAGGACACTGAGTCTGTTCAGGCCCCGTCCTTCACACGGGCCTGTGTTCTGCTAGTAACCACGGGGAAATGGGAAGGGTTCCGCAGTCGGCATGTTTGTGTTTTAGAGTCTCGCCAGTGGGAATTTTTCCATTTGCTCTAAAACAATATTGTGTAGAGTACTTCAATTAACCACCAGAAAATCAGAAGTGGCACTGCAGGTCAAAGTGGTAGGGTGCTAGCCTTGAGCAAAGGAAGCTCAGGGACAGAACCCAGGCCTGTAGTTTAAGACGCATAACCACCACCAACAAAATTCAGATGAAAGCCCAAAGATGCACAGTTGTGGGTCCAGTAAAGCTGTTATGATCATCCTTAAGAATGAAAGCTTTGAGGGCTGCGATGTAGCTCAGTGGCAAAGTGATCCCCAGTAGCAAAAACGAAAAGACAAAAAAAAAAAAATACAGTTAAAATTAAAAAAAAAAAAGTGAAAGCTTTGGGCTGGGCATGGTGGCTCACGCCTGTAATCATAGCTACTCAGGAGGCTGAGATCTGAGGATCACAGTTCAAAGCCAGCCAGGGCACTGAAGTCTGTTTGACTCTTATCTCCAACTAAGCACTGGAAAACTGAAAGTGGCACTGAGGCTCAAGGGTAGGGTGGTAGCCTTGAGCTGAAGAACTCAGAGACAGTGCCCAAGCCCCACTACCAGAAAAAAAAAAAAGAAGAAAGAAAGAAAGAAAGAAAGAAAGAAAGAAAGAAAGAAAAAAAAAAAAACAAGAAAGCTTTGGGGCCAGGAGTTTGGCCTAGTGATAGAGTGCTTGCCTAGCATGCACGAAGCCCCAGGTTGGATTCCTTGGTACCACATACACAGAAAAAGCCAGATATAAACTGGGACTTTGTGGTAGAGTGCTTGCTTAGCATGTACAAAGATCCAGGTTTGATTCCTCAGTATCACATTTATAGAAAAAGCCAGAAGTGGTGCTGTGGCTCAAGTGGTAGAGCTCTAGCTTAGGGAAAGCCCAAGGACAGTGCTCAGATCCTGAGCTCAAGCCTGGGACTGGCAAAAAAAAAAAAAAAGCCGGATGTGGCACTATGGCTCAAGTCTAGAGCAAAAGAAGCTCAATAGTGCCTAGCTGGGTGAGGTGGCTCACACCTGTAATCCTAACTACTCAGGAGGCTGAGATCTTAGGATCAAGCTTCAAAGCCAGCCCAGGCACTAAAGAACATGAAATCTTATCTCCAATTCATCACTAGAAAATGGGAAGTGGTGCTGTGGCTCAAGGGGTAGGGTGGTAGCCTTGAGCTGAAGAGCTCAGGGACAGCACCCAGGCCCAGAGTTCAAGCCTCAGGACACACAATGAAAAAAAAAGAAAGAGAAGAAAATATATAGCATAAAAGATTCACCAAAAAAAGGAGAATAGCAATACCAATGAAGTTTTTAGATGGAATACTTCCATCAGACACTCAAAGAACTATTTGTTGATTGCATGTGCATTTGGCTTAAACTTCTAGGCTTAGGCTGAGAGCCATAGCACACACCTGTAATGGTGCATACACTTGAGAGGTAGAGGTGAGGGGAAAGGCCTTTTTTCTCAAGAACAAAAAATAATTATATCTAGATTTCACTTCAATGAATGTAGGCCAGCTCTTTCAACTTCATTTACCACAAGGGTGGAAGAACTGGCTCCGTTTGCCTGAGAATTAGGTAAATACCTGGGTTTTACCACCTCCTACTGGTGAAGAGCTATATTAAGCCTTAGTGCCGAGGAGGCTTTGAGCAGGACAAGGCTAGTCGGCTCTCTTCCGCCCTACAGCCACTCAGCATTAAGATGAAACATCTTAGCTGCACCATAGCAGCTGAGCCTTTCCAAAGGGCAAGTTGACATCTGTCAAGAATTTAGCAGGAAAAAAAAATTATTATTACTTTTTTTTTCCCTTCTATTCCTGGGGCTTAAACTCAGGACCTGGGCACTGTCCCTGAGCTGCTTTTTGCTCAAGTGACTTGACTAACAGCACCAATTGACTAACAGCACCACTTCTGGCTTTTTCTGTTTATGTGGTGCTGAAGAATAGAACCCAGGCTCCAGAAATGCTAGGCAGTGGCTCATGCCTGTAATCCTAGCTACTCAGGAGGCTAAGATCTGAGGATCACAGTTCAAAGCGAGCCTGGGCACTAAAGTCCGTCAAACTCTTATCTCTAATTAGGCACTAGAAAACTGGAAGTGGCGCTGTGGCTCAAGGGACAGGGAGGTAGCCTTGAGCTGAAGAGCTCAGTGACAGCGCCCAGGCCCAAAGTTCAAGCCCCACGACCAACAAAAATAAAATAAATTAAATTAAAAAAAATAGATGCTAAGCAAGCACTCTTAGTAGAAATATTGGCTCCATTCTGCAGGACAGGAGACTCCAGGCCTATGTAACAGCAACAGGTAAGGCCTCAAGAGTAAAGCTGCTCAACCAGCTCTAGATACAGTTCACTCTTCATGTAAGGCAATAACAAAAACATCATGGGAAACTCATATTGGACAGGGAAAGCCAGACAAGAGCAGAGGACTGGAGTGCGGAGGGCACCTGGCATACTCCATAACTGCTTAGGGCCAGATAATTTTGTTCCTCTTTTATGAAAGTAATCTTTGTCATTGGCTTTGAAAGTCAGCCAGTTTTGTCCATGGCTATGACATGAACAAAAACCATGCCTGATCGGGCCTTGATCAAGGTCCTCAGAATGAAGAGACCCAACTGTAAAACCCAGGGACAGGGTGGGTAGGGGGGCCTGGGCTGGCCTTGCAGCTTATTATCTTCTGTGCCCCTCCTTCTCCCAGGTCTGTAATAACTACTTACAGTTTTGACTAGATTTGGTATTGGATGCTGTGTTGCTACCAGTGTGACTTGTGTCTTCTTGGCTGTGAACTTGATCACCAGTCATGGAATCTTTATCCTCCATACATGTTTTGCTTAAACAAAGAATTCTGTCTGGATATTAAAGAATTTTAATCACACAGTGTTCCAATGAAGTGAGTTTATTGTTGTTTTGTTTTCTTTCCTGCCAGTGCTGGGGCTTGAACTAAGGGCCTGAGCACTGTCCCTGAGCTTCTTTTGCTCAAGGTTAGTGCTCTACCACTTGAACCACTTCCAGCATTTTTTGTTGTTTATGTAGTACTGAGGAATCAAACTCAGGGCTTCATGCATGCCAGGCAAGCACTCTACCACTAAGCCACATTCCCAGGCCCTCCAATGACATGTTTAGATCAGAAAATGGATGGCAGGCACCAGTGGCTCATGCCTGTAATCCTAGCTCCTCAGGAGGAGATCTGAGGACTGCAGTTCAAAGCCAGCCCGGGTAGGAAAGTTCCATGGGACTCTTATCTCCAATTAACCACCAAAAGGCCTGTAGTAGAGTTGTGGTTCAAGTGGCAGTGTGCTAGCTCTGAGCAAAAAAACTCAGGGACGCCTGTCATCCTAACTACTCAGGAGGCTGAGATCTGAGGATCAAGGTTCAAAGCCAGCCCAGGCACAAAAGGACCCGAGACTCTTATTTCCAATTAACCTCTAGCACCCGGAAGTGGGGCTTGGCTCAAGGGTAAGGTAGTAGCCTGGAGCTGAAGAGCTCAGGGACAGCGCCCAGGCCAAGCTCAAGCCCCATGACCCATAAAAAAAAAAAAAAAAAGGAGAGAGACATAGGAGGTGTGGTGTATCTGTCATCCTAGCTATCTGGGAAGTATAAATAAGAGGAATGTGATCCAGATTTCTGAACAAAAAGTAAGACCCATGCAAAAAGTAAGAAAAGCAAAAAGGGCTAGAAAGGAGACTCTTGAGGTAGAGCAGCTGCCTAGGAAGAGTGAGGTCCTGAGTTCAAATCCCAGTAAGACACACATACACATACATACAACACACACAAAGATCAGAGATGCAGTCAAATTTCTATGCTCAATAATTGCTAGTTTATTTTCTTTAGTGTCTATTATTTATTTGTAATCAGTTGTTTCTTTTTATATGAATTTTATACTTTACCGCATTGTTATTAAAATTTTGAATAAATAGTAATATATTTTTAAAGCCAAACTACTGAAAAGAAAATGCTTACAGCTATGTAAGCATCCTCTCACCCTATCGTGGCTAAGATGGAGTCTTGTGAATGTTTTCTGCCCAGGTGGCTTTGAATTACAATCTCTGGATGTCTGTCTCCCAAGTGGCTAGGTTTACATATTTCTGGCTCTCTCCCACTTTCTCTGTCTACCCTCTTTCCCTCCTTGCTCTATTTTCCCTTTCTTCCTTTCTATCATTTTCTTTCTCTACCCTCTTGCTTTCACAAAGTTTTTAATCAGCCTTTTACGTACTTGCATCTGTGTTTTTAAAAATCATGTACATATTGCTGGACACCAGTAGCTAACATCTGTCAAACTAGCTACTCAGAACTGAGACACAGAGGATTGAAGTTCTAAGCCAGCCCAGGCAAAAAACATCCAAGAGACTATCTCCAGTTAAGTCATAACACACTGAAGCAGAGGTGTGCCACAAATGGCGGAAAACCAGCCATGAGCGAACAAGCTCAGTGTGCACACATTTGGGCACACGCACACGATCTACAAAGAAAGTGCATGGTGGCTCACGCCTGTCACCCTAGCTTCTCAAGAGGCTGAGATCTGAGGACCGAGGTTCACAGCCAGCCCGGCACAAAAGGACCTGAGAAAGTCCAAGGACAGTGCTCAGGCCCTGAGCTCAAGCCCAGGACTGGGGGAGGAAAAAAAAAAAAAAAAAAAAGGATCTGTTGAGTTTCGGACATAGAAGATAATTTTAACTCTTCCATAGTAATAAGTACTTCTCAAACATTGCTCCCTCTAGTTCTCATCTTACAAAGCTATGCATTCAGGGGTGCCTCCATGAAGCGTTGCCTCCGGGGTCCTGGGTGCTAGAGCTCCGTCAGGTTAAACACGTGGACCCTAGAGAAAATACAGTACCATTACTGAATGCTACGAAGGTACTCACATTCAAGGCAAAGCTGGCTCCAGAGGCACCACCTTCCAATGGAGTACAGGGTCTTCACCTCCTCTCACACTTCATGAACCACTGCACATGTGGGGGGCAGGGGTACAGTGTTCAATGTACCTGTGATCTGTGATTGGGCAATGGAAGGCAAGGCCTTCCAGTTTGTGCTCATTACATTTGGCCACCATGAACACTTGTCTGTGTTAGAATGCTTTAACCATCTCTGCCACAAAATCCTTATTTCCTATAGGATGTGGCTTCTAAACAATTTGCCCCGAGATTCCTGCATGCTCCTGTGAGAGCAGCTGTCCGAACAGCTTTACTGACCAGCACTTGGCAGTGGGTTCTCCTGTGCAAATGCATCTGCACTGTGCCCTAGTTAAGGTATGGGGACCCTTACCTTCAACAAGGAATGACCAACTTCTTATCCCTAGATTCTATAGCTGTGGAATTGACACTCATTTTTAATAGTCTCACATCCAGTTGTGGCACTAGTGAGGATATGCTAACTCACAGTCCGGATCTTACCGACTGTGGGATAAGACAACACAGGCTGGAAGTGGCAAGCAGGAAAAGATTACACATTTCATGCTGCCTTGCCAATCATGGAACAAAGGACAAAGCAGAGCCAAGACTTTAAAAAGGTACTGCGACATTAAAACAAAACAGGGCTGGGAATATGGCCTAGTGGTAGAGTGCTTGCCTAGCATACACGAAGCCCTGGATTCGATTCCTTGGTATCACATACACAGATAAAGCCGGAAGTGGTGGTCTGGCTTAAGTGGAAGACTATTAGCCTTGAGAAAACACAGACTGTGCCTACATCCCGAGTTCAAAAACAAAAACAACACAAAAACCATGCTGCTCTAAAAATAATCACCACTACTTTCTGAACAGGAAAGGCCATTTCATGCCTCAGATGGAAAACAATAAAAAAGATCAAAAAAAGAAACAAGTTAAAAAAACACAAGATAACTTAATCTCTGGATTAAGATTTTAATATACATAATGTATAGCATTTCATATAATTTATTCATGTCATTTTCTTTAGGACACTGTAATTAATTCAGTGACATTAATATTGACCTCATGTGGACAAAGATGAAAGCTGAGTTTTCTTGTGTACCAAGTACAAAACACACGTGTTAAAAAGTTAACATAGACAACAGTTGTACGAGATCAACTTCCAGGATGACTCGAGTTTACAGGCGTTGCTTTGCTTGCTGTTCCATCAGGCCTTGGAGGCCTCCATGCTGCCATCTGTGCCAATGACAGCAGTAGATCCCCTGACTACCTCCTTTTGCCAGTTCCACTTTTGCCTGTTTTACTGCTGCCACTGCTAGATTTTCCAGATGATTTTGAAGAGAAGAGTCTTGTCATGAACTCAGAAACATCAGGCAGTTCATGGTTAGAATTCAACATATTCATCGACTGCTCCATCTCCTGTGGGAAGACAAAACACAGATGTTGAAGGCCCTGGGACCCTGCCAGTCTTCTACCTCCTTGAACTTTCTAAGAACGAAGGAGGAAGTAAAACAAGTTGAGGGAATAGTTCTGAGCAACAATGCCACGCCATACTCCAAAATTCTGTCCTGGTACAGTGTGTGCCTGGTGTTGAGGCCCTGACCTGGAAACAGTAAGAATAAGGATCATAACAAATATAAATAAAATGCAATTTACCTAAACATCATTGGTGATGGTGCTCCCTACCACCTTTGGACCACTAAGCACGTCAGTCCTTAGTGACTGTCTAATGAGTATTTGCCTGAGGTTTCATTCAGCTTATCCTTTAGTAAAGGACATTTTTTTTTTCTCACAGTCAATATATTTAACCATATACCTGTCATTTTTTCCCCCCAGCACTGGAATGTGAGTTCAGGGTCCTGCAATTGCTAGGCAGATGTTCCATCACTGGAACGTGGAGCCACGGCCACTGCCCCTTTGTGGTTTCAATTACTCCTCAGGTAGGGCCTTGAGATTGTGTCCAGGCCAGCTTCAGACCCAATCCTACCACCCACAATCTCCCTTTAGTTGAGATGTCATATACCTGTTGAGCATCTAGATTCTTTATTGAGATGGGTCTAATCCAGGCTAGCTTCAAATCACAATTCCTCAGACCTGGGCCTCCCGAGTAGCTGGGGCTGTAGACCCAAGCCGCTGAGACATCTCTTAAACTAGCATTCAGCTTTTCTTTTCTTTTCTTTTTTTTGGTGGGTCATGGGGCGTGAACTCAGCCTGGGCACTGTCCCTGAGCTCTTCAGCTCTTCAGCTCAAGGCTACCACCCTAGAGCCACAGCCCCACTTCCCTTTTTCTAAATGATTACTTGGAGATAAGAGTCTCATGGCCTTTAGTGCCCAGGCTGGCTTTGAACCTTGATCCTCAGATCTCAGCCTCCTGAGTAGCTAGGATGACAGGCGTGTGCCACAGTGGCTTCTTCTTCTTGCTTTCTTTGAGATAGGCTCATGGTAAGTAGTCCAGGTTGATTTTAAATCTGTACTTCTCCTGTCTCAGTCTCCCAAAGGCTAGGATTACAGGAATGTACCACCATGACCAATATGCTTTCTTTAGATGCATAAAACCAAAATACCAATCACTAAATACCACAGTACCACACAGGTTTAGAAGGTAACTATAGTAATTTTAAGACTGATTTCTAAGTTTTAGTAACAAATCTATAAATACTTTGTCTTGTATGTAGTTACAGAATCTAAAGCAAGCAACACTAGTGTCGCAAAGCAAGACACCTGCATAACAGCAGAAAGATTTGACACTTCTGAAGTTTGTTGGTCCTCCCCTTAAAGCTAACAATTTAAAAAAACATTAAAAAAAAAAAAAAAAAAGGCCATGAAGCAAATACTACACCCTCTACCATTTCAAGTGGGAAACTGTTAGCAGTTTGAGATGGCTTTTCCCACAAACACAAAATTTATTCATAGACTACAGAAAAGATGCTTTTATAAGTAAAGCAAGGGAAAAATGGATATACAAAGGAAGTATATTAACATGAGCTTATATAATCAAGAATGAATCTATACATAGTAGATAGTCATAGCCATACAAAATTG
Source organism: Megascapheus bottae (assembly GCF_031878675.1). Lineage (NCBI taxonomy): Eukaryota > Metazoa > Chordata > Mammalia > Rodentia > Geomyidae > Megascapheus > Megascapheus bottae. Next base: position 26,297,927 of record NC_143533.1, read on the forward strand.
GTGTCATTGGCTATGAGGTTGGCTTAGTGGTAGAGTGCTTGCCTAGCATACATGAAGACCCAGTTTGGATTCCTCAGTACCACATACACAGAAAAAGCTGTAAGTAGCAGGGCATGGTGGCTCATGACAGTAATCTTAGCAACCCAGGAGGCTGAGATCTGAGGATCGAGGTCCAAAGCCAGCCTGAGCTAAAGAACGTGAGACTCTTTTCTCCAATTAACCACTAGAAAATGGGAAGTGGGGCTGTGACTCAAGGATAGGGTGGTAGCCTTGAGCTGAAGAGCAGAAGAGGGAGACAGTCACAGGAAGCAAAAGAAAGAAAATGAGGAGAGTAAAAATGAAAGAAAGAACAAACTAACCAATACTTGTTTGTTCAATTTCTTAGTACCACATGCATAGAAAAAAAGCTAGAAGTGGTGCTGTGGCTCAAGTGGTAGAACACTAGCCTTGAGGAAATAGCCCAAGGACAGTGTTTTAGCTAGAGTTATAGGTCAATTTGTACAGCCCTGAGTTCAAAACCCAGTATCACCAGAGACAAACAGTGACAGAAATGACAGAGACAGAAACTGAGACACAGGTCTTTACCAGGCAGAGAGCCAACTCAATTTATCCTGTCCAATGGAAATCAAAATTAAATACCAGGAACATAAATACTGTATTAAAGGCAACTGTTAGATGGTTCTATCACAGGAATGAGGGTAGGTGGAATCAAACCATCTGGACCCAATGGGACACAGAAAGCATTAACATATGGATTAAGTCAGGTGTGGTGGCTCACACCTGTAATCCTAGCTACTCAGAAGGCTGAGATCTGAGGATGGAGGTTCACAGCCAGCCTGGGCAGGAGGCTCCTATCTCCAATAAACTACTCAGAGAAAGCTGAAAGTGGGCTATGGCTCACATGGCAGAGGGCTAGCCTAAGCAAAAGAAGCTCAGGGACAGAGGCCAGACCCAGAGTTCAGGCCCTAGAACATGGAAGAAAAATCCAGAACTGGGCAGTCAGCTTACCCGCCTCATGTCAGGATCACTTGTATTGACTACTTTCGGCAGAAGCACAAATATTAATAATGGAAGTACCATCATCATAACCTATAGAAGGAAAAAAATCAGAAATTAGTTATCTCCCATTTTACTGTTTGCAAAATAAATGACATGTAACATGCAATGATATTTTTTTTTTTTTCCTGTCAGTTGTGGGGCTTGAATGCGATGATAAAATTAAAGAATGAAATGTGTGCCTAGAACAGAACTTCTAGCAATCACCTTAGTGTTACTCAGCTAGTTGGCTGCAAGGTGCTCTCTGTCTGACTATCTCAGATGAACAGTCTTGTCTGTGTGTGTCTGGATTATCTTACTTGTTCGTTTCCTTCTTTCTGCAATCTAGCATTGGGATTGGAGATCTCAGTGGCCGGCAAGGCTGCTCTTGTGACATGACTATGTGATCTTGGAGAAAACACTCTTTTACACCTCTCATTAATAAACACCCTCTAGAGCCAGTAATAAATACTACATGTTCAGTTCTGAAAATGACGTAGACTCCTCTAGTACTGCACACAATTCTGTTCAATCTCAGAAATGAGACTATAGGGGCTGGAGCTCAAGTGGTAGAGCACCTGTCTAGCAAGTGTGAAGCCCTGAGTACCCCAATACCACCAGACAAGAGGAGGGAGAAAGAGGTGGGAAGGAGACAAGAAGGGAGGGAGAGGAAACAAGCGGGGAAGGAAGGAGGAGGGGAGAGAGAAAGGGAGAAAAAGAGGACAGGGGAGGGGAGGAGGGGGAGAGAGCTTACATGCATACAAGGTAAATCAAACAAGAAAATAAAGTTTTAAGTTTCACTGCTGGCTTATTCCACTCCACCTACCCTCCTATCTTTTTCTCTCTGATAATAGATTCTAGTTATCCCTGTGTAGATGTACAACTCCTAAAGAGTCTTGTGACCTAAACAGTTACCAGTAAGAAATACTGTCAAAATTTAGACAATTCCAAGATAATAATTTATCTTTCCCAAGCAGCAAAAAACTCATTTCTAGGGCTGGGAGTGTGGCCTAGTGGTAGAGTGCCTGCCTAGCATGCATAAAGATTGGGTTCGATTTCTTAGTACCACATACAGAGAAAAAAAGCCAGAGGTGGTGTTGAGGCTCAAGTGGTAGAGCTCTAGTCTTGAGAAAGTCCAAGGGCAGTGCTCAGGCCCTGAGCACAAGCTCAGGGCAGGGAAAAAAAAAAAAAAGAAAAGTATCCAATTTCTGCTACACATATCAATCAGTATCAGATCTACAGTGTCTACATTATCTGTTCCCAAAGCCAGTGTTTTCCCAGTTTCGGCCTTCCACCTCACAGGAGTTGGAAGTTCCCAACTGCCTAAAGCAAACCAGGAATGAGTAAATACGTTAGCTTTGCACATACCATCGGGTTCATCAGAAAGTCTGTCCAGCCCCATGACTCCCTTTTAATAAAGTAAGAAGGGGGGCCTGAAGATTTCATTTGAAGAGGATAGGGCAGTCTGACCACTTCTGATGTTTTGATGTAATTCACATACCTTGCCCTGATGAAGAAACATGATAAAAGCATCAATAATCCTACTAGAAACAGGGTAAGTGACAGCTACACACCAGCACAATGAGGCCAGTAAGGATAATAGTTCACCCTCTCCCAACATGGTTTCTGCCTGTGCTTTGTGAAAGTACCATACAGTAGTAAAAAGAAGACATTACCTCTTAAAATTGCTTCACAAACTTCATGGTCAGATAAGACAAAGGAACATGCTAGTGCCATTGCCCTGAGACAATAAAATAAGTGAGTAGATTTGTTCTGCTACAATGAAGATTAGACAACCATACAGTCATCCCAACCTCAAATGTGTTTTGCTATTCCCCACTCACACCCTAAATTAAATTAAAGTTCTCTTACTTCAATTTCAAAAGCATGTTCATTTATTTAGAAATTCAGCCAGGCACAGTAGCATAAGCCTGTAATCTCAGCACCCAGTTGGTTAAGGCAGGAGGATACCAAATTAAAGGCTAAGATTACATAGCAAGATCCTGTCTTAAAAAAGAAAAAGGAGGGCTGGGAGTTTGGCCTAGTGGTAGAGTACTTGCCTAGCAAGCTCAAAAACTCAGGTTCGATTATTCAGAACTACATACATAGAAAAGCCAAAGTGGTGCTGTGGCTCAAGTGGTAGAGACTGCCTTGAAGAAAGCTGAAAGACAGTGCTCAGGCCCTGTGTTCAAGCCCCAGGACTGGACACAAAAAAAAAAAAGAAAAGAAAAGAAATTCTGAAAATTCTTTTCTTACTTTCCCCTCAAATGCTTATGCCCCTCATTTTTCTTTACCAGACAAACTCCACAATGTAACCGATTGTTAGCCCTTCAAATACTACATTGGTATTCCTGAAAGGAGGAACTACAGACATTTCTGGATCAATGTAGTATCAAACAAAGTACAGTACTACCAATTCAAAAGAGATAAATTATTTCCCGGTTTAAAAAAGTCACATCTAGGGCCGGGAGTTTGGCCACAGTGCTTGCCTAGCATGCACTAAGACCCAGGTTCAATTCCTAGATACCACACACATAGAAAAATGCCAGAAGTGGTGCTGAGGCTCAAGTGGTAGAGCTCTAGCCTTGACAAAGTCCAAGGACAGTGCTCAGGCCCTGAGCTCAAGCCCAGGACTGGTTAAAAAAAAAAAAAAAAAGTCACATCTTGGGCCAGGAGTGTGGCCTAATGGTAGAGTGCTTGCCTAGCATGCATGAAGAGCTGGGTTCGATTCTTTGGTACCACACACATAAAAAAGCTGGAAGTAGTGCTATGGCTCAAGTGGTGCTCAGGCCCTGAGTTCAAGCCCCAGGACTGGGGGGAAAAAAAAAGTCACATCTTAATTATCACTTTCACAGTGCATTTTTGAAAAAAATGTGCTCCCTTTACCTTTCACAGGACAAATCCTAAAACAGATTCTAGGGGAAAATAATAAGATAATGAGATAAAGGACAATGGGTAAACCAAGGTAACAGTGATACTGACAAGACAGCACATTGCAAATGAACTTTACAACTTGGGAGGACTTTGGGGAGGGAAAGTGGGAGAAAAACATGGGAGGAGGTAACAATGTTTGAGAAGAAATGTACTCACTTATGTATGAAACTGTAACCCCTCTATATATCACCCTGACAATAAAATTTAAAATTTGAAAAAAGAAGCAAGAACAAATTATGTCTTAGAACTTGGTAATTACGGAAATACCCACACAGAAAGTCCACAGCAGGCACCCTCAAGCAGTGCTACCACAGGGTAAACGAACAGGTTAGGACAAAGCTGGCTGGACACTGGTGGCTCACTCCTTGAATCCTAACTACTCAGGAGGCCAAGACCTGAGAATCACAGTTGAAAGCCAGCCTGAGTAGGAAAATCCTGAGATTCTTATCTCCAATCAATCATCAGAAAACCAGAAGTGAAGCTGTGCTTCAAAGTGGTAGAGCACTCACTTTGAGTGAAAGAACTCAGGGACAGTACTCAAGGCCTGAGGTGAAGCCCCATAACAGAAAACAAACAAACAAAAACAAAAGCAAACCCAACGCAACCCTCAGCTGTCAGTTCTGAAAGAAATATTATGATGAAGCAATCAACAATCTAGCCTTCGATAAAAACAAATCAGGTGCTCTCACCTCATTTTTCCCTTTGAAGTGATATCTACTCGGACAGGATCAAACTTGTAAGCTGGAGAAATAACTTCCACTACATACGATCCAGAAGGTATATCATGAACGACAAAGCTCCCATCTGTCCTGGAAGATTGAAAATCATATTTAATACTAGTGAAAGACTGTTTCTAAATCAACTATTAATCCCCAAAACAATACTTAAAAAAAAACCCAAAACATGATTAGAACAGACCAAAAAAAAAAAAAAAAAAAGCTGGGAGCCAGTGGCTCATGCCTATAGTCTTAGCTACACAGAAGCTAAGATATCATTATTGCAGCTTAGAGCCAGCCAGGGGAAGAAAAGTCCATAAAATTCTTTTGCCCAATTAACAGCAAAAAGCTTTAAGTAGCTGGGCAGTGACTGACTCACTCCTGTAATCCTAGCTACTTAGGAGGCTGAGATCTGAGGATGGAGGTTCACAGCCAGCCCAGGAACAAAAGGACCTGAGACTCTTATCTCCAGTTAACTTCCAGAAAAAAATGGGAAGTGGGGCTTGGCTCAAGGATAGGGCAGTAGCCTAGAGCTGAAGAGCTCAGGGAGAGCATCCCATGACCCACAAAAAAGAAAGAAAAACCCACTGTAAGTAATAGGTTGAGAGTTTGGCCCAGTGGTAGAGTGGTCTCCTAGCATACACAAAGACCCAGGTTTGATTCCTTGATACCACATACATATAAAAAGCCAGAAATGGTGCTGTGGCTCAAATGGTAGAGCTCTAGGACAGTGCTCAGGCCCTGAGCTCAAGCCCAGGACTGCTCCCCCCCCCCCTCAAAAAAGCTATAAATAATGATGTGGTTGGGTTCAAACCCCAGTACAGAAATAATGATGAGTGTTCCCAAATGTATAGCGTTTCCACAATATATAAAAAAGTAAAACAAAATCAAACTGTAAACTCATTCTTGGGTTGGATATCTGTCATCCACCCTTCCCCCTTCTCTCTGCAGACTTCAAGAAGGAAGAAAATGGGGGCCGGGAGTCTGGCCTAGTGGTTAAAGTGCTTGCCTAGCATGCATGAAGACCCAGGTTCGATTCTTCGGTACCACATACATAGAAAAAAAGCCGGAAGTGGTGCTGAGGCTCAAGTGGTAGAGCTCTAGCCTTGAGAAAGTCCAAGGACAGTGCTCAGGCCCTGATCTCAAGCCCAGGACTGGCAAAAAAAAAAAAAAAGAAGGAAGAAAATGCCATTATATACTGCCGCCCTTTATCCCCTTCCTTTCCCACAGAGGCCACCCACCTCTAACTGGCTGTGCTCAGGATGCAGCTCATTACAAGGCCCTCCTCTCCTTTACAGGTTCTTTTTCTCCCTCAGGCAGAGAGAGTGGTTATAATTAAGGTTGTAAATTACTGGTACTAGACAACCTCTACCACAACTACACTGTTTTAATATTTCCATTGATTCTTTCTTTGAATTATAATTTGAGTGCATCATGCTTTGTAGCCCAGGCTGGCATCCAACTCTGCCTCCTAAGCACTGGGTACCACCCTGCTCAGCTATCTTGTTTCTCCAGGGCCATGTCCAGCCATCTTCTCTTTCTTCATAGCCATGCTCACCTATCTTCTGTTCCTTCACAGAACCCTGACTGAACCCATTTTAAAATATTTTTCTGGTCCAAAATAAACAACTCAACTAAACTGATGATTGTATAACAGACAAAAAAAGTGAAAAGTAATTTTTCCAAATTCAAAATATAAGCTTTATCCTAAGTAAATACTTCAGAGAGATAACACAAGTTTCGCAATAAAAATTTTCAAACGTGGCTTTAAAAGTAAATTCTATAATATCCAAGTTTTGTTGGATTCTGATTTGAAAGAATAATATGTATTTTTTAAAGATAATTGAGGAAACATGAAAATAGACTAGGTATTAAATAATACTAAGGCATTATTATTTATTTTGTTGGCTTAGTAATGGCAATTTATAGAGCTTGCTCAAGTCCTTAGTTTTTAGAAATATGATACTTTAAAATGTGAATTTATATTTAGGACCACTTAAAAATTTCCAGAGGAGGGCCAGGAACTTGGCCTAGTGGTTAAAGTGCTTGCCTAGCATGCACGAAGACCCGGGTTCCATTCCTTGGTACCACATACATAGAAAAAGCTGGAAGTGGTGCTGAGGCTCAAGTGGTAGAGTTCTAGCCTTGAGAAAGTCCAAGGACAGTGCTCAGGCCCTGAGCTCAAGCACAGGACTGGCAAAAAAAAAAAAAAAAAAAAGAAGAATCTTTGGGCCGGGAGTTTGGCCTAGTGGTTAAAGTGCTTGCCTAGCATGCATGAAGACCCGGGTTCGATTCCTCGGCACCACATACATAGAAAAAAGCCAGAAGTGGTGCTGAGGCTCAAGTGGTAGAGCTCTAGCCTTGAGAAAGTCCAAGGACAGTGCTCAGGCCCTGAGCTCAAGCCTAGGACTGGCAAAAAAAAAAAAAAATTTCCAGAGGATGGGGCTGAGAGTTTGGCCTAGTGATAGAGTGCTTGACTAGCATGCAGAAAGACCCAGGTTCAATTCCTATGTATGTACCACATACATAGAAAAATGCGAGAAGTGGTGCTGAGGCTCAAGTGGTAGAGCTCTAGCCTTGAGAAAGTCCAAGGACAGTGCTCAGGCCCTGAGCTGAAGCCCAGAACTAGCAAAAAAAAAAAATTATATATATATGGATAAACAGGAACTACAGCAGAGATATGAAGCAAAACAGATTATGGGTATCTGAGAATTCACAAAGCTGCTGTATTTTTGTATGTTTGAAATTTTCAATAAGAACAAAAATTTTGAAGTGTATTTTAAACCTGAAAACTACTTCAACAGACCCAATATTTATGGCTTATATATACAGTGGTAATACTAAGAAATGGCATGTGGTTTTCAGTCCCAAATCTCCTCAGCTCCACTAACCTCGTCTTAAGTCATCTCCTAAAGTCCTAATTATGAGCCACATCTGTGTGCAGATATTCAAAACAGCTACTACGCAAACTATCTAGTCCTCTTTGGACAAAACTGTCACCACTGGGGCCTGGAACATGGCCCAAGAAGAGTGCTTGCCTAGCATGTACAAAGACCCAGGTTCCATTCCTCAGTACTACATATATAGAAAAAGCCAGAAGTGGGGGCTGGGAGTTTGGCTTAGTGGTAGAGTGCTTGCCTAGCATGCATGAAGACCCGCATTCCTTGGTACCAAATACATAGAAAAAAAGCCAGAAGTGGTGCTGTGGCTCAAGTGGTAGAGCTCTAGCCTTGAGAAAGCCCAAGGACAGTGCTCAGGCCCTGAGTTCAAGTCCCAGGACTGAGGGAAAAAAATGTCACCATCAATTCATTATATTGATTCTCAGCTAATCCTGGCATTACAAATGTAAGAACATGAAAAACATCAAATGGAATCACAAACTATTTACAAATATTAAATGAAAATAACAGGGTACAAAGTAATACATATCTTATTATCAAAACAGGTCAGGTGATTCAGAACAGCTTAAATAAAGGCAATAGAAAAAGTTATCCTATTGTTCATATTTTCTTCAACAGACATATTACTATAGTTTTTGTTTTATAGTTTATGTTTATAGTTTATGAGAGTTTTTCAACTGCTGAGTGTGATGGCACATACCTGAAATTTCAGCACCTGGGAGGCTAGAAAAGGGGAACCATGAAGCCAGTCTGGCTACATATTTAGTCCCAGAAATCCTGGGACATAGAGTCACCATTGAAAAAAAATTTTTTTTCTAGGCAGGACTTTGGCCTAGTGGTAGAGTGCTTGCCTAGTATGCATGAAGACCCGGGTTTGATTCTTTGGTACCACATACATAGAAAAGACAGAAGGGGTATTATGGCTCAAGTGATAGGGAGGGCACTAGCCTTGAGAAAGCCCAAGGACAGTGCTCAGGCCCTGTGTTCAAGCGCCAAGTAATCCTAATTACTCAGGAGGATGAGATCTGAGGATCAAGGTTCAAAGCCAGCCTAGGCACAGGCTTATCTCCAGTTAACCCCTAGAAAATGGGAAGTGGGGCTGGGCTCAAGGGTAGGGCTTAAGAGCTTAAGGACAGCGACCAGGCAAAGCCTCATGACCTACCAAAAAAAAAAAAAGTATCCCAAAGAAGTCATTTTAGAATAATCTCCTAAAGCTTCATGGAAAATTTATCATTAAAATGTCACTAAATAGAGTATTCTTTAGGAATCCCCTAATGAAGACTCCACTGATTCTAGTCCATTAAATCCCAGACAGTATTAAAATATGGATTGTGAAGTTGCCATTATTTATTACTCTGAGGTTCAATTTCTCAGAAAGGCACCTGATTTAAACAAGTCTGCAAACCAAACTTAAATGTCCACTCTTTAAATTGATGGGTTTCAGGTACCAGTTGCTGGTAAAGGAACCCAGCAAAGAAACACTTTCTTTCCTAAATACTCTCTTTCTGTTCATAGTATCGTTTTCCAAGTGGTGAAGAGATTTAAAACACCCTATTTGTGCCTGGATATCTGAAAAAGCAGATGCTGACAAACTGGAATAACAAATCCATCCCTCGTCCTAGACCACAAGTCTTTTTACTGCTCACAGCTAGAAAGCAACCTAGAGACACGCTCTTCTCACACTGTGAGACAAGTGTGATACTGCCAATCCCCGGACACACGTCGGTGTGTCAAGTGTTAAAAGCAATTATCTCAACCTTCGAGATTTCAGAAGCAGGACCCTGGCCTTCCAGTCCGTCACCCAGGGAAGCCCTCTGAGCTTGGACGAGCGCAGCGTCTTTCCACACAGCACCAGGCTACCAGAAGTGAGTGCAAAAGGCTCTAGGGACACAAATGCCAAGCCAGCACCCCGCGAGAGACAGCCGGGCCCCCTGGTCTGCAGGGCCCCAGGAGGAGGGGGGCCAGAGGAGGAGGAGGAGGACGGCTGGGCCCCGGCCCTCCGGGGGACCTACCCCTCCTCCCCCCGCCGCCGCCCCAGGATGCTCAGGTCGGGGGCCACGTCCTGGCCTCTCCCGGACTCTCCCGTCCTTGCCAGCACAGCGGCACCTGCCAGCCACAGGGCCACTATCCAATCCTGGCACTCGTGCCTCCCACAGGCTCTCGGGTCACCACACTCCGTCCTCCCCCGAGTCCCGACACCCGGCCCTCCCCGGGCTCCCCGGCCCTGACACCCGGCCCTCCCCCGGGCTCCCCGGCCCTGACACCCGGCCCTCCCCCGGGCTCCCCGGTCCCGACACCCGGCCCTCCCCCGGGCTCCCCGGCCCTGACACCCGGCCCTCCCCCGGGCTCCCCGGCCCTGACACCCGGCCCTCCCCCGGGCTCCCCGGCCCTGACACCCGGCCCTCCCCCGGGCTCCCCGGCCCTGACACCCGGCCCTCCCCCGGGCTCCCCGGCCCTGACACCCGGCCCTCCCCCGGGCTCCCCGGCCCTCCCTGGGCTCTCCGGCCCTGACACCCGGCCCTCCCCCGGGCTCCCCGGCCCTGACACCCGGCCCTCCCCAGGCTCCCCGGGCTCTCCGGCCCTGACACCCGGCCCTCCCCCGGGCTCCCCGGGCTCCCCGGCCCTCCCTGGGCTCTCCGGCCCTGACACCCGGCCCTCCCCCGGGCTCCCCGGTCCCGACACCCGGCCCTCCCCCGGGCTCCCCGGCCCTGACACCCGGCCCTCCCCAGGCTCCCCGGGCTCTCCGGCCCTGACACCCGGCCCTCCCCCGGGCTCCCCGGGCTCCCCGGCCCTCCCTGGGCTCTCCGGCCCTGACACCCGGCCCTCCCCCGGGCTCCCCGGCCCTCCCCGGCTCTCCGGCCCTGACACCCGGCCCTCCCCCGGGCTCCCTGGCCCTCCCCCGGGCTCCCCTGCCCCGACAGCCGGCCCTCCGGCAGGACCTACCCCGTCTCCCCCAGCCGACCCCCGCCGACGCCCCTGGATGCTCACTTCAGGAAGCCGACGTGCTCTTCCCCGTCCACCAGCACTCGGGCCGCCGAGATCCAGTCCTGGGGCTTCACGCCAGGAACGACTGCGCGCCCCTCGATCTTGAAACGATCTCCTACGCCGGCCGGACTCCCGCCCGAACCGTCGGCCGCGGCTCCCGGACCCTCGGAACTCTGGGCATCTCCTGAGAGGAGGAGCAGCAGGACGGGAAAGACGCCCCACAGCGGGACCGCCATGACAGCCGCTCTCGGGGAGTCCCGGCAGCCCGGCAGCCCGACAGCCCTAGCGTCTGGACGCCGCGGCCGCTGCCGGCGGATGACGTCACCACGGCGCGCCGGATCTGCAAGCTGCGCTAACCAATCGAACGACACCACCGTGGAGATGGACGCGAGGCACGAGGGGCGGGGTACTTCCGGGACGGACGCGCCCGGGGGCGGAGCTTGTGGACAGGAAGTTCCCGCCTTGGGGCGGAGCTTGCGGGCGGGTGCTTCCGCCGGGGGTGGGGCTCGCGGGCCGGGCGCGCTCTGCGCAGCCCAGCCGGGAGGCGGTGGGCGCTGCTCTGGCCTCAAGGGTTCCGAGGGAGACGAGAACCGCAGGTCGTTTGGACCAGTGAGACCTCGAGCTTCCTCAGAGTGGTGGGTGATTTTTAAGGATGCGTCCTCTGCCGGCGTGCGCAGGGCCTGGTCAGCGTGGCGGGGAGCCTGGGACGTGCCCGGCGGCGGCTCCACTCGTGCGGGTTGACCTGGTCGGCGTGGCGGGCCCGGCTCCCCCGCGGCGGGGAGCCTGGGACGTGCCCGGCGGCGGCTCCACTCGTGTGGGTTAACTGGAAGGCGGCCATCCCTTCGGGCTCCAGAGCGCCGGATGACACGCGGGACGGAGGCGTGAACTCCAGTCCCACTCAGGCTCTGCAAACTAATGATTTGTTATAAAACTGCAAAAGTTCACGCTCCTGAACAGCAAGCAGAGTCGTGCCTAAGCCCCGCTTAGTGAGGACTTTCTAGTCACTTTGACACAGCCTTTGGATTTTGTTTTCATCATGGTTTTCCCTTCCATGTTCACAGCATGTATCTTGTGAATGCATTGCTGCGGGCGTCGCGGCCTGGACAAGGTCTGTAGCCAGGCATCATCTGCTCTAGTTGATGAGGAGAAAGAACAGCCTTACCTGAGGGTAGCCCTAAGTATTGCTCTCTACAGAGTTCATGCACAGTTCATGCTTCGGCCCAGTACACTCAGAGAATCAACTTCCAGGGAAGGAGCGTGTATGCTGGGCAGTGGCTCAAGTCTAATCCTAGCGACTCAGGATGCTGCGATCTGAGGATCTGGGCACATGTCCAGTTAACCACTAGAAAACTGGAAGTGGGCGCTGTGGCCCAAGGGGTAGGGCTTTAGGCTTGAGCTGAAGAGCTCAGGGCCAGCACCCAGACCCAGAGTCGAAGCTCCACAACCAACAACAAGAAAGATGTAAGAGCAACCATGTGGCTCACACATGTAACCCTACTGGGGAGGCTGAGATCTGAGGATTGAGGTTCAAAGCTAGACTGGGCAGAGAATGCCTTGAGACTCTTATCCTCATTTAGCCACAAAAAGCCAGAAGTGGAGCTGTGGCTCAAGTACTAAAATGCTAGCCTTGAGCAAAAAGACCTCAGTAACAGCCTTCAGGCCCTGAGTTCAAACCTCAGGGGTAGCCAAAAAATAAAATAAGCCACCTGTGGCTCACACTTCTAATCTTAGCTATTCAGGAGGCAAAAAAAAGAGGCAAGCACTGACTCCTAGTCAAGTGATAAGACACAAGCCTTCCTAACCCCTGTGCTTTTTTTTTTTTTTTTTTTTTTGGTGAGGGGGGTCAATTGTGGGACTTGAACTCTGGGCCTGGGCCACTGTCCCTGAGCTCTTCAGCTCAAGGCTACCACCCTACCCATTGAACCACAGCGTCACTTCCAGCTTTCTGGTGGTTAATTGGAGATAAGAGTCTCAGATTTTTAGTGCCCAGGTTGGCTTTGAACTGAGATCCTCAGATCTCAGCCTTCTGAGTAGCTAAGATTATAGGCATGAGCCCCTGTGCCTGGCTACCCCTGTGCTCTCTCATCAGCAGTCACTGTATCAGGTACTTTCCCTTGTCTTTTGAAGATAGTTATTGCTTTGCATGGATTTTGGAAGGAATAGTGCAACTCAGGAGAAACAAATTTGACTCCCAGGGCTCTGGTTTAAAAAAAAAAAAGAAAGAGAGAAAAGGAGATTTATGATAGAGCCAGAACACAAAATTATGTTTTATCATCTACCAAAGGAGAAAAAATATGGAATGGAGAAAGGACTTTTTTCTAGATTCACAGCTGACCTTGAACACAGGTGATAATAGGGCAGCATATAGTTTTGTTTCCATCTGTTTTTTTTGTTTTGCCAGTTGTGGTGCTTGAACTCAAAGCCTGGCCACTGTCCTTGGGCTTTCTCAAGGCTAGCACTCTACCTCTTCTTGCTTTTTTTGTGTATGTGGTACCAAGGAATTGAACCTAGGGCTTCATGTATGCCAGGTAAGCACTATACCACTAGGCCACACTCCAGGCTTCAGTTTTTTGTTGTTTTAATCACCCTGACTTGTTCTGAGTAGTCATGGTATTAACTAATATTTGAGTTTTCCTCTGTTTGTATTACACCTGTAGGTACCTGTAGAAAGAACTTGCCATAGAAAACCCTCTTCCTAGTATTAATCAGATTGCTATTTCAGTGACTGTTTACGTTTGACTCTTAATGGGTCCAGAGCTCTGAAGGCTAACATTAGTGGAAATTAGTTGGACTATTGCTGAGTGACAGCATTTGCCATCATTTTGGTCTCTAGTTCGGGTCCTGCTCTGCGGAAAGTGTAGGTCAGAGGAAATATATACCCATAAAAAGGAGTGTTAGGGGGTGGGAAGTTTGCCCTAGAGGTAGAGTGCTTGCCTACACCATGCATGAAGACCTGGGTTCAATTTCTTGGTACCACATATCTAGAAAAAGTCAGAAGTAATGCTGTGGCTCAAGTGGTAGAGCTCTAGCCTTGAGAAAGTCCAAGGATAGTGCTCAAGCCCTGGGTTCAAGACCCAGAACTGGCCAAAAAATTTTAAAAAAGGAGTGTTAGGTAGCAAGGGAACAGGTCCTTTTTTTTTCCTCCCTCAAAGGAGCAAATACTTCACTGAAACCCACCTTGGGATTTTTAGTAGGTTCTAAACATTTGCTGAAGCTTACATCATTCTCACACTGCTAATAATATTAATGGCCATGTAGACTACTTTAAGAGGAGAAAGTATTTTTTTTTTTTGGATACTTGAACATCTCACAAGCTTTCTGTAGAATTGCTAAAATCTACTAAAAATGTGACTCATCAGTTTAGAATGATTCCTGTAGTTATGTTCAATGATACAGAAAATAGCAAAATACCAGCAAAGAGGTGTCATTTTCTTCAACGAAGATTTTGGCTGATTTGAGTGAAAAGTTCTGACAAGGTTAGAAAAGGACTAATATGGAGCAGCTCTAAGAAAGATTTCTTCTAAATTTAATAGTATCTATAGACTGCTCGCAGGGATGAGCAGCTAATAAGAGGAGGACAGCTGGCCATTTAAGAGAAAGAGATTATGATAATGCAGACTGGACAGACTGGCTTTAAATCTTGAGGTTTTGTGATTCTTTATTTGGAGTCTCTTAACAGCTGTTGTTTTCAGCTGTTTAGGGTTTTAGTAATAGTGGTCACGGGAAGAACAATCATCATTTCTCACAGGCCAAGTGAAAAAGACTACACACTAAAAAAGAATGCTAGTTGTTACCATTAATATACAATTTCCAACAGATAAAAAAGAAAAAATTAGATGACAGTTCCCTTAGAAGTCATACCACAGATTTGCCAATTCACAATTAGAGCCTAACTTTGGTAAATGACTTGGAATTTATGAGTTATAACTAGGTATTTCCAAACTCCCTGTATGGCACTGAGAGGCAAACCCAAGAAGAATCATTCCTAAAATGAAGCTACAGTTCACAGGTAGGCCTCAGTTATTTTCAGACTGTGATTTGGTGTGTGCCACAATCACATGGTGAGGTCACACACACAGTTGACTCAGTGAACCTGGATGTAACCCTGAACATTTTTTTTTTTTTTTTTGCTAGTCCTGTGCTTAAGCTCAGGGTCTGAGCACTGTCCTTGGATTTTCTCTAGGCTAGAGCTCTACCACTTGAGCCTCAGCACCACTTCCAGCTTTTTTCTATGTGGTACTACGGAATAGAATTCATGCTAAGCAAGCACTCTACCACTAGGCCAAACTCCCGGCCCCAAGCCCTGGGCACTTCTATGCTTAAGAGATCCTTAGGTGATTTTGATGTATCCCAGGTAGGAGAGGTACTGACCTCCCTTGGGAACATGACGTGTGTATCACGTAAGAAGTAATCTAAGCTGGGTGCCAGTGGCTGGCACCTATGATCCTAAGCTATTTAGGAGGTTGCGATCTGAGGATCATGGTTCAAAGCAATCTGGGGCAGAAAATCCCTGTGAGACTCTTTTGTCTTCAATTAACCATTCAAAAACTGGTACTGTAGCTCAAGTGGTAGAGTGCTAGCCTTGCCCACAGAGAGGATCAGTGCCCAGGCCACAAGTTCAAACCCAACCGACCCCCCCGCCCCGCAAAAAAAAAACAACAAAAAAACCCCTCAAGCTAGTGAAGTTCTTAGGAAGCAATGTACTTCACTTGTACTTGTTAGTCTTAGCAAATTTCCTGAGAAAAAAATGGTATGTTCATACTATCAGGGTACTCACAAATGTATGCCCACACATCTACAAGTCAAATGGTTTTTTTGTTTTGGGGCTTGAACTCTGGTTCTGGGCATGGACCCTGAGCTCTTCAGCTCAAGGCTACTGCCCTACCCCTAGAGCCAGCACCCCACTTCCCGTTTTCTAGTGATTGATTGGAGACAAGTCTCATGTTCTTTAGTGCCCAGGCTGGCTTTGAACCTCAGTCCTCAGATCTCAGTCTCCTGAGTAGCTAGGATTACAGGTGTGAGCCACCGTGCCCAGCCAAACAGGTTTTAAGTTATTTTTTTCAATTTATGCTTGTATGATACCAAGGAATTGAACCCAGGGCTTCATACATGCTAGGCAAGCACTTTACCACTAAGCTCCATTCCCTGCCCTCAAACAAGTCTGAACTGGGGTTGGGCCTGGCATCACTACCAGTGGCATCTCAGCTCAGTGACTTCTCATTGGTGTTTCCTCATGTGGCAAGAGGAGCCAGACTGGGGCTGGGAGTTTGGCCTAGTGGTTAAAGTGCTTGCCTAGCATGCATGAAGACCCGGGTTCGATTCCTCGGTACCACATACATAGAAAAAAGCCAGAAGTGGTGCTGAAGCTCAAGTGGTAGAGCTCTAGCCTTGAGAAAGTCCAAGGACAGTGCTCAGGCCCTGAGCTCAAGCCCAGGACTGACCAAAAAAAAAAAGAGGAGCCAGACTGTGTTCTAGGGCAGACTGCATCTTTTGTGCTTAGCACCCACACAGATAGACTCAGCAAGCATGCTGGCAACAGGGTCAGCCCCACCACCTGAACTAGTTGGCAGGTCACTCACATGGCGTGTGGCCTGTGCTTACTAGCATGCAAAAATGGTGCCATGCAGTAAACACTAACTTCAACATACCTCTGTTGCACCTGTTTACACTTGAGATGTAAAACTGTTTTTCTTCTTTGGGAAACTTAAGCTGTACAACCAAAACAACTGGAAAGCGAGGGATTTAAATTCAACTGTAACTTGTGGAATATTCAGACACATTTTGAATTTAGAGCTGTTTTGTATGTGTAACTGCCATATTGAGATAAATTCTTGTTTGATATCTTTAACATTTGTCCTATAATGGTTATGTACATACATTTTTATTTATTTTATACATGTTTTTAAATTCTCTTAAGTTACAAGTTGCTCTGATAACTGCTAATAAATATTACTGGAATGTACTTGAAGTTGCCCTATCATATGTCAGCTGGGTTTTTTTGTTTTGTTTTTTCCTTAAGAGATGGGACAAAAGATTAAGAGATAAAAATAGCTGACTGGAAACCCATACCATATGTGACGTGACAAACAGGAATGTCAGCTGCTGCTTGCAGCTTAAGGCAACTATAAATACCTTGTAAAGTATTTGATTTCAAATATATAGTGCAGTTTCTCAAATGTCATAGTAGCTTGGGCTATTTTTCCAAAATTGTCACTTTAAATGATGATATATATAGGAAAAAAAAAACCTTTTTCTTTTTTTGCCAGTCCTGGGGCTTGAAATCGGGCCAGGCACTGTCCTTAAGCTTTCTCAAGGTTAATGCTGGATTACTTAAGCCACAGCACCACTTCCAGCTTTTTCTGTGTATGTGATACTTCATGTGACCACTAGGTCACTTTCCTAGTTGCTCAGGGACAGTACCCATGCCTTAATCAACCCCCAGCCCTGGCAAGAGGGGTAGGACCAGGGGAGGGAGACAGAGATGCTAACTCTCCTTAAATTACTGCCTGAAATCTTACAGATTTTCCTGCTTGATCTGGTTTTGAACCACAATCCTAAGATCTCAACCTCTGGAGCAGCTAGACTAACAGGCTAGACCAACAATGGACTCTAAAATTAATTTGTGTGTGTTGGTCCTGGAGTTTGAACTCAGAGTGTGAGTGCCAGAGCACTACTTTCAGTTTTGTCCAAGCAATTTATTGAAGATAAGTCTCTTAGACCTTCCTGCCCAGAAGCGGCAGAAGGCTGTCAGGCTTTGAACCATGATTCTCAGATCTCAGCCTCTTGGGTAGGTTTATAGCTGTTAGCCACCAGCAGCACCTGGCTCTAAAATTAATTTTCTGGTTGTTTTGTTGTTGTCATTCCTGGAGCTTGAACTCGGGGCCTGGGTTCTGTCCCTGGGCTTATTTGCTCCAGGCTAACACTCTACCACCACCGGAGCTACATCACCACTTCGGCCTTTTCTGTTTATGTGGTACTTCAGAATAGAACCCTAGGCTTCATATGTGTAAGGCAAGCGCTCTACCACTAAGTGACATTCCCAGCCCTGGTTTTTTTTTTTTGGTCAGTCCTGGTACATGAACTCAAGACCTGAGCCCTGTCCTTGGGCTTTCTCAAGTCTAGAGCTCTACTACTTGAGCCACAGCACCACTTGAGGCTACCAGGAGGCCATGTTCCCACCCCACCCACTTTGTATCTTCTATCCAGCAATCTCAAAATGACTTAATACTAATCATAACTCAATAGAGAGAGGTGGTTTCTTTGCTGGGTGCGGTGGCTCACACCTGTCATCCTAGTTACTCAGGAGGCTGAGATCTGAGGATCAAGGTTCAAAGTCAGCCTGGGCACAAAAGGACCTGAGACTCTTATCTCCAATGAACCTCTAGAAAATGGGAAGTGGGGCTTGGCTCAAGGGTAGGGTGGTAGCCTTGAGCTGAAGAGCTCAGGGATAATGCCCAGGCTGAGTTCAAGCCCCATGACCCCCCAGAGAGAGAGAGAGAGAGAGAGACTGACTAACATTAAATGGCAAAGGCAGAACAGAAAGAGGGTTTGTTTTACTGAATAATAATATTGGAAAGCTAAGACTCTGCTGCCTCATATAGCAAGGATACAAATTGTAACATTTCACTCCCTTCACTTCAATAAACCTAAGTTTAAGCATAAAAACTCATTGTTAAAGGAAAAGTTGTTTGTTTTGGGGCTTGAACTTAGGGCTGAGCACTGTCCCTGGGCTTTCCTCAAGGCTGTTGCTCTACCACTTGAGCCATAGCACCACTTTCGGCTTTTTCTGTGTATGTGGTACTAAGGAATCAAACCCAGGGCTTCATGCATGCTAGGGAAGCACTCTACCACTAGGCGACATTCCTGGCCCCAGGAAAGTAGTTTTAACTACTATATATTTCATTATTTGTACTTAATTTTATTGATACCTGAGACTTTTTGATACTATACAAATAAAAATAACACAGTATTTTAGAACTCTCATTTTTACTATCTTACCCATCATTTTACTTATCTTCCTATTTGGTAGTCAGGGCTTATGATAAGATATACACACCATCTTCCTGTGATCGTGAGCTGAGTCTGTGTGATCAATGCCTGAGGAAAGGTACAATCTGTAGCCATGAAATTACTTTGAACAAACTTAAGAGGATCAGTTTATATCCTCAGCTACTTTCGAACCAAGTTAACCTACCCAAATAATTAAATAAGACCATGATAACTAAAACAATCAAAACAAAGAAAAGCTGTATTTCATCACCTTAAGTTTTCAGAGATGATACAGGTTTACAATTCAAATTCCCACATCCTGAAAGATGTCTCAAATAATTCATCACTCAAATCAAGAAATACAATAATCTGAAATTCACCACATCTGAAGATATAATACCAGCTGGTGTAATTGATGCTCACTGAGGACGCAATATGAAACAGAGATATATAAACAGCTCTTGTGACACAGGAGATAAAACTGATCCAACAGGGTATGAACATGTGTGTGAAGACATAACAGTGAAGTTTCCTCCCTAACCAATATAAGCCAGCTCAGGGTAAGATACTATTTTAACATGTTTATAGCAAGATGCTGAGGATTCCTGTCAGTAGTCTCTAACTAGGTAAATGTTAAAAGGTAGATATACAGTTTTTAGAAACACTGAAATTTGTGTCTTTGTCCAGATGGCTGTCAGGCCTATTAAGGTGATAGCTGGGTGCCAATGATTCACACTTGTAATTCTAGCTACTCAAGAGGCTGAGATCTGAGGATCATGGTTCAAAGCCGGCTCAGGCAGGGCAATCTTTGAGATTATTTATAATTAAGCACCAAAAAAGCCAGAAATGAAGCTGTGGCTCAAGTGATAGCCCTAGCCTTGAGCAAAAAAGTTCAGAGATAGCACCCAGGGCCCTGAGTTCAAGGCCCTAGGGCCAGCATGAAAAAAGGTAAGATAATAAGAACCACCAGTTGAGGCATCAAACTCCAATCAGGCCCCACATCAACAACAACAAAAAAGAAAAAATAGAAGGACAATTCCAAGTTCTAACACTCTAGAATTAACCAATTAACATTGGTATCTAAAAGAAATGACCACATAGTTTACTGGGATTCCATACTAACCATTAGAGGAGGTAGTAATGTTAAGTTGGAATTTAAAACACAAGGTCAGTTATTAGAACTGTAAACAATTCTAAATCACTGTAGTGAAAAATGTAGTGAAAAAGAATTAGAATTCATATAAAAATCAGAACTAAAAAAGCACATAATAGAAATATTTAGTGAATTTACTCAAATAGATGCAGTTTAAAGGATACATAAATGAAAAATATTAGACATGTATGTACAAAAAAGCGAATATAAATTAGTTATCTCTGGACATTCCAGTTAAACATTCATAGATATACACATTCACCTTTTTCTTTATATAGATAAATACATACATGATAGGAAAATTCTGGGAAAAAAATTAGAAATACTAAAATACACTCTCAAGTTTAAAAATTGCGTGGAATATGTTTCACAGAACACTCTCCATAAATGTAAACCCTGATTTAATTACATGATTTTCATCATGCCAGAAGCATGATTGGTTTTAATTTTTTAAAAAGATATTGGTATCATATCACATTGGCTTATTAATAGTTAAGGCATTTTGTATACATAGTATCAGCATGGACAAAAATTTTTTAATATTGATTACTATGATGTTTCAAACTTTCAAAGTCTTCAACATAAGAAAATAGCTGCATCCATTAAAGTGTTTCTTATAAAACACAAAAATTAATGATTGGTCTTTGTAATTCTAATAGTAAGTCCTGTCTTATCTTCTCATATAGTATAGACGATATTCCTTCGTAGGATTGCAGTAAGACCAGTAGTTCTTAAACAATGTTACCAAATAACCAAGCATCCCAAAGCAGCAGGTGAACAATCTTCACAGTGCACTTTCACCTCACTAAAGTTGGAGCTGCTCCTTTTGGTTATTTTTCCACTTCAATGTGAAGTAGATTGCTAAGATTTTCATTAGTGGTTTCATTATGTGGCTTTTTAAAGAAAAATGGTGTTGATTCCCACCCTCCCACAGTTCACAGTTCCCAGAAGAGATCTGTTTGGGGAAATCATATAGTCCAACCATGTTCAGAATAACCAGATGCACCTCAGTAGATGAAATCTCTCAATGCAACTGTAATAAATAAGCATCTACGTCCTTAGAAAAGAAAACAAAAACATTTCATTAGATAGCACAGTAATTTTATACATAACCCATTTTCTTTTCCCTTTCTAAAAGATTCTTAGACTTTTTTTTGGGGGGGTGAGGGGTATGGCCTTATTTTTAAGTGAAAGAAAAGGCAAGTCTTTTTTTTTTTTTTTTTGCCAGTCCTGGGCTTGAGCTCAGGGTCTGAGCACTGTCCTTGGACTTTCTCAAGGCTAGAGCTCTACCCCTTGAGCCTCGGCACCACTTCCGGCTTTTTTCTATGTATGTGGTACCAAGGAATCGAATCCGGGTCTTCATGCATGCTAGGCAAGCACTTTAACCACTAGGCCAAACTCCCGGCCCCGTAGGCAAGTCTTTTTCACTTTTTTTTTTCCCAAGTACCAGGGTTTGAACTTGGGGTCTCCTATTTGAGCCATCATGTCCCTAGTCTTCAGCTTTTATTTAAAATCTGCATTTGTTTGTTTAAACAGACCCTGAAACATAGCACATATGCAACAAATGCTGGAAGTGGAGCTGTGGCTCAGGTGGTAGAGTACTAGCTAAGAGTGGAAAAAGCTAAGGGATAGTATCTAGGACCTGAGTTCAAGCCTCTGTACTGACACAAAAACAAAAAATGTTCTGGTACAGCATTCTGCAGATGTGTGAAAACATATTCAGTGAATAATTCTTGTGCTTCCTGCCCTATTCACACTCATATCTCCAAGAATTTATCATCACAAACATAAAATTGCCTTTAGATCTTATTAGCACAGTACAAAATAATTTTACCAAGGGATCTGGAGAGTTTATGCATGTATAATAATAATTCTAATTCTTAGTGTCTGACTTTTAAATTTAAATATAGATTACCTTAGCTATATTACCAGTATATCCTGGAACCAAAGTAAGATGGTTTTCCTGTTCCCACAATCCACTTAATTGTTGTTTTAAAATTTTAATGTTTCTAAGAGGGGGAAAAAAGAAAAAAGAAAAATGAGAGGACATACAGGATTATAAGCAAGAGTCACCAGCACCAGCCCAAATTTTCTATTTTTATCAGGAAAAGATTATTAACTATTGGGAGGGAGGTACTGAAGTTCTAGTCCTTTTTTCTGTAGATTAGTTTTCATACAAGCTTTTACTTTTTTTTTTTGCCAGTTCTGGGCCTTGAGCTCAGGGCCTGAGCACTGTCCTTGGGCTTTCTCAAGGCCAGAACTCTACCACCTGAGCCACAGCACCACTTCTGGCTTTTTTCTATGTATGTGGTACCGAGGAATCAAACCCAGGTCTTTATGCATGCTAGGCAAGCACTCTACCACTAGGCTAAACTCCCGGCCCCTAAGGTCTTACTTTTTGCCAAAGGTCTATCTTGGATCAAGACCCTCTGTCTCTGGCTTTCTGCATATCTGAGATAGCAGGCAGCACCACCATCCCTTTCTTACTGATTGAGAGAACCTTCAGCTTCGACTGGCCTCAGCCTTCCACCCCGTAACCACCTCACAAGTAGCTAGGATTATACAGCCACTACACTCCACCTGAGCTACACATTCAAGTCCAGCAACTGGTCCAGTACTAGTCACACAGAAACTCAAGGTCATTTAATTGTCAAAGCAGGTAAGTAAACAACTAGGCATTTGTAGCATGTGACTATCCTGTTCTAGGTGTAACGTGTGAGATATTTTGAGCCTTAGAAAGAGATTGTTAAGCTAGTGCCTCATGCCTGTAATCTACTCAGGAGGCTGACATGTGAGGATCACGATTCAAAAGCTAGCTCAGGCAGGAAAGTCTGTAAGAGACTCCTATCTCCAATTAGTCACCAGAAAACTTGAAGTGGAGCTGTGGCTCAAAGTTGTAAAAGGCTATCCTTGAGCAAAAGTGCTCAGGGACAGTGCCCAGGCCCAGAGTTCATGCTCCATAACTGACGAGAGAAAGAAGAATAGAAAATTTTTGTGTGATTTTGTGATAGGCATACATTTTCGTACCAAGACAACACTCAAGTTGTAAGTACAGAAGAACATTGGTGGCTTGTGCATGTAATTCTTAACTATTCAGGAGGCTGAGATCTGAGAACTGTGGACAGGAAAATACCTGAGACTCTTATCTCCAATTAATCAGCAAAAAGCTAGAAGTGAAAGTATGGCTCAAATGGTAGAGTGCAAGCTTTGAGCAAAACAGCCAAACAAGAGCAGCAGATGCTGAGTTCAAGCTCTGTACCTGTGCGCACGGACGGACACACACACACACACACACACACACACACACACACACACACACACGTGTGTGTGTTTTTTTGCCAGTCCTGGGGCTTCCTTTGCGCGCGCGCGTGCGCGCGCGCTCTCTCTCTCTCTCTCACACACACACACACACACACACACACACACACTGAGGATCTGGGGCAAAATTATCATCTTTTAATTAAGCTATTGCGCTGGAAAAAAAATTAGCATGAAGTTGTACTCACCCATCATTTATAACTTCTGTTTTGGATGATAGTTCGGACCACCACCTTTTTATTACTGCTTGAAGCCAGTTTAGGCCAACTATTACATACCTGAAATGATATTAAGGGACAAAATTCACATGTTTTCATCTAAGCAGCTTTTACAAAAGATGGCATTTCCTCTGGTCCAAGAAACACCAACTTCTTGGTTTTTCCTTTTTCAAGCCCTATTCCACTACTTTTGTGATCACCTTAATGAGGCTGGACATTTATATAACGTGTGCACAGATGCTGTGCAGTGGTTCAATTGTTCCCTTACCTGAAAGGAAAGGAAACCATGTGTGTCTCAGAGCCCACCCACTACTATGCACCCACAAAGCACAACACTAAGAATACTGACAAAACACGATGAATGGAGAGCGGGATGCTGCTGGCTCATGCCTATACTACTACCTACTCAGGAGGCTGAGATCTGAGGACTGCGGTTCAAAGCTAGGCAGAAAGGTCCTTATGAGTCTCTTGTCTCTGATGAACCACTCAAAAACCAGAATTGATGCTGTGGCTCAGGTGGTAGAGCACTCGCCTCAAGCACCAAGCGGCTCGGGGACAGCACGTGGTACTTCATGTCAAGCCCCACACCCAACACAAAACAACTAGAGACATAGACGAGCTGAGATTCAGATCAGCACTTACTCTTCAAATTTGCTTTTAAGTAATGACTTTACTAGAGGCAACAAGTCTACACAACAGCCAAGTGAGACATACTGCTTTTCTTCCTGCAAACTAAAAGAAATACTAAGTTATAAAAATACAAACAGGCTACAATTTGTTCTGTGAGCTTAACTTTTTTTCTGAAAAATACTGTTTTTACCTATTGGTAAGCACAGGAAGGCAATCTACCACAACTCCAAGATCTTCTATCCTGTGAGTACAAAAGGGGTAACATTGCTTAGGCACAATTTCCTTATTTAGTTTCATTTAGTCACCACTGGGGGGTTTTCTGGTTTTTTTTGCCAGCCCTGGTGCTTGAACTTAGGGATTGAGCACTGTCCGTGGACTTTTTCCTCAAGGCCAGTGCTCTGCCACTTGAGCCAAAGCACCACTTCCAGCTTTTCTATGTATGTGGTACCAAGGAATCAAACCCAGGTCTTCGTGCATGCGAGGCAAACATTCTACCACTAGGCCAAACTCCCTGCCCCAGCTATTGTGCTTTGAGAAATGTACTATTTCATAAAAAATTCCAGTGCCCAGGCCCAGAGTTCAAGCCACATGACCAAAAAACAAAACAAAACACCACTACCTGTGATGAGCCACATGAAAAAATTTCCATTATCTATGATGAGCTAGGTGCTATTGGCATACAATAGAAAAGGGACAGGGTTTGCATTCCATTGTGAGTGAGCATACATGGCACAGTAGTTTTATGGATTATAAGTAAATAAACAAATAAAATACACTAAGACTGATGATGGCAAATGCCAGAATAAGAAATAAAAAGATGGGGAATTTTTAAAAATAAAGTGGCCAACAAAGGCCTCAATATATTAAGACCTTGTTCAAATCTGAGAGATTTGAATACAATGAGGAAAGTAATCCTGAAATTCCCACTCAAAGAGGATTTTAATCTATTATTTATTTTATTCTTGAGGTCCTAAGGTGCTTTGTCCTGGGCAAGGCAGGTATTCTATCACTGGAGTAACATCCCAAATCCTCAAAGTGGGTTCTTAAAAGGTTAGTTTTGGCCAAAAATATGCTTAGTGGTAGAGTACTTGCCTAGCATGCACAAAGTCCTTGGTTCAATTCTTCAGTACTACATAAACAGAAAAAGCTAAGCTACAAATGGTACTGTGGCTCAAGTGGTAGAGTGTTAGCCTTGAGCAAAACAAGTTCAGGGACAGTGCTCAGAGTTCCATCCCCAGGAATGGCAAAATAAATAAAGACAAAAAAAAAAAAGGTTAGTTTATACCAGTATTGATCAGGTTTTTTTTTTTTTTTTTGCCAGTTCTGGGCTTGAGCTCAGGGTCTGAGCACTGTCCTTGGACTTTCTCAAGGCTAGAGCTCTACCACTTGAGCCTCAGCACCCCTTCAGGCTTTTTTCTATGTATGTGGTACCGAGGAATCGAACCCGGGTCTTCATGCATGCTAGACAAGCACTTTAACCACTCGGCCAAACTCCCAGCCCCAGTATTGATTAGTTTTATAAATGAAAAGAATCATAATCAGAAAAGGTGATAGATTTGCTCAGTCTGATAAAAGAGACAGTTTCTGTATTCTAATTACTTTCAGATTTTGATGAATGGAAGTAAGCTTAAACAGTTTAAATTTTAGTCACGCAAACATTCTCTAAAAGGGCACTTCTAATATCACGCTGAAAATTACCTGTGTTGAACAAAGAGCATAAAAATAAAAAGCTCACTTACCTCACCAAATATGCTACAAGTTCACTTATACTTCTCTTTCTCCAGAATGTTAAAGCTACATTCAACCTCAAATTCCTGCTGAATAAAACTTGAGCCATTGTTTCATGATCCTGAGAAACCTGAAAGGCAATAAAGTCATTTGTTTAAAAGCACACTACATGATATGAGCATATGTTTTTTAATTAAAACACTCTGGAAGACCCTTTAAACTGGCCCTCAAAAAGGAATACAAGGAATAGCAAGTAAATGATGTAAACAAAATTAATGCCTGTTTTATCTTTGCTTGGTACCATTGAAAAAAATTGTAGAACTTCACAGACATTTGTACAGGGAAATGGTAAACATGCAAGCTAACAACTAAATGGCATAAGAAAGGAACTATAACTCAGTTCTGTGGTGGTATCTTTTTATATTTTTTGCCAGTCTTGGGACTTGAATTCAGGATCTCTGGGCTTTCTTAAGGCCAGAGATCTATCACTTGAACCACAGCACCACTTCCAAATACAGGGCTTTGTGTATGCTAGGCAAGCACTCTACACTAGGCCAAACTCCCAGTTTTGTGTAGTGGTATCTTATAATATCACTGATACATCTATTTTTTTTTTTTGCCAGTTGTGGGCTTGAGCTCAGGGCCTGAGCACTATCCTTGGACTTTCTCAAGGTTAGAGCTCTACCACTTGAGCCTCAGCACCATTTTTGGCTTTTTTCTATGTATGTGGTACCGAGGAATCGAACCCAGGTCTTCGTGCATGCTAGGCAAGCACTTTACCACTAGGCCAAACTCCCAGCACCGATACATCTATTTTTTTATACAAAGTAGTATATTACTGTTATTCAATGTTTTGGAGGGCTTTTGTTGTTGTTGTTGTTACCAGTCATGAGGCTTGAACTCTGGGCCTTACCACTGTCCCTGATCCTATCAGGTCAAGGCTAGTGCTCTACCACTTTAAGCCACAGCATTACTTCCAGTTTTCTGGTGGTTAATAGATGAGAGAGTCATGGACTTTCATGCCTGGGCTGGCTTTGAACATTGTTCCTCAGATTTCAGCCTCCTGAGGATTACAGATGTGAGCCAGGGATTACAGAGCCCAGCTACTGGCCCACAAAAACATTCAACATCAGCCGGGCAAGGCAGCTCATGCCTGTAATCCTAGCTACTCAGGAGGCTGAGATCTGAGGGTCTCAGTTCAAAGTCAGCCTGGGCACTAAAGTCCATGAGACTCTTATCTCCAATTAACCACCAGAAAACTGGAAGTGGCATTGTGGCTCAGCCTTAGCTGAAGAGCTCAGGGACAATGCCCCGGCCCAGAGTTCAAGCACCACGACCGAAGGAAAAAAAGACTTACATCACTTCCCAGATCATCTTTCCAAACCATTTTATAGACAAAGACAAACAGAAGTTACTGTGATTTTGAATGTATGATATATATGACATTTTTCAATATCAAAACATAAATCAAGGGGTCAGGAGTTTGGCCTAGTGGTAGAGTGCTCGCCTAGCATTCACGAAGACCTGGTACCACATACACAGAAAAAGCTGAAAGTGGTGCTGTGGTTCAAGTGGTAGGGCTCTAGCCTTGAGAAAGTCCAAGGACAGTGCTTAGGCCCTGAGTTCAAGTGCCACGACTGGCAAAAACAAAACAACCATATAAATCAAGGGACCCGGACCACAGCCTAGTGGTAGAGTGCTTGCCTAACATGCACAAAGCCCTGATCTGATTCCTCAGTATCACATAAAAAGCCTGTCTGGTACTGTGACTCCAGTGGCAGAGCACTAGCCTTGAGCTAGAAGTGTCAAAGGACAGTGCCCAGGTTCTGAATTCACACCCCAGGACTGGCAAGCAAAAAAACAAAATACATAAATCAACCTAATTTTTTTTTGACTCAGGGCCCGAGCCCTGTCCCCAAGTTTCTTTTGCTCAAGGCTAGTATTCTATTACTTGGGCCATAGTACCACTTCTGGCTTTTTCTGTTTATGTGGTACTGAAGAACTAAACCCAGGACTTCATGCATGCTAAACAAGCACTCTACCACTAAGTCCCATTCCCTGCCCAAATCAACCTAATTTTTAAAAGGCTGGCATAACCCAATAGTCCTTATGTAGCATTATTTATGTGGATTGATTCTTTATTGCCTTTACTTATTAAAACTACATATTGTCAAATATCCTGATCCATGTAAATATGTACACATATGTAAGTACTTTTGTCAAGATTACCTTTACAAGTAGAATGGCTACCAGGGTTGGCCGAGTAAACCCTCCAGTAGGCAATTTTGAGTGCGAAATTACCTATATAATGGGTTTTAGTCACTAACATTCTAGGCGAGAATTCTACTTTTGCCTTCCTTTAAACCTCTAACTTGTCATGCTAGATACACATAGCAGCTTATGAAGCATTTCATTTTATCTTCAATATTGCTAGTTTACAGAACTTACTGATGAAAATTTGATACATCTAGAAAACTACCTCAGGAAGTTACTATCAATCAAAGTCTGTATTTCACAGGTGGTAAAGTGCTCTGCTAAGAGGACAAGCAAGGAAAAAAAGAACAGTAGTGTAATGGGAATAAAGTCAAGCTAAAAATCATTTTAGAAATATGACTTACCTCTGAAAAAAAACCACTTAATTTTGATGATGGGCTTTCTGTTTGTGAAGAAACAGCTTCACTGGAGTTAACCAAGTATGTTCGATTATCATGGTGTAACTTTTCAGGCAGGTGGCTTGCACAAGCCAGTTCATTTTCTTTATTTGCCATGTCACAGCCCCCACTTTTAGGGGACTGTCTTTTTCTGTAGCAAGGATTTGGGAAGGGATGATAAACTTTCTTTCTGTGATAGATCACCTTATGAAGTTTATCTGAGCTTTTCACAGCTTGTCCCACTGTTCTGTAAAAAAAATTAAAATACATAGACTTTTCAAACTTTTAAAAATGAATTTAGTAATTATAATCTACTAAAATCAATTTAAATAATTAAAAGATATACATTATGTAGAAGTCAATGTAAAGTATGTGATACTTTTTTTGGGGGGTCGGGGTAATGTATAGAGGGGTTACAGTTACATCCACCAGATAGTAGGTACATTACCTCTCACACATTGATACCCCTTCTCATGTTTTTGTCCCCATTTCCTTACCCCACCCCTTCCTAATCATTTTGTTTTCCCCCCTTCCCTTTTCTACTTCAAATAAACAAATAAGGGTCGGGAGTTTGACCTAGTGGTAGAGTGCTTGCCTAGCATGCATGAAGACCTGGTTTAATCCCTCGGTAGCACGTATATAGAAAAAAGCCGGAAGTGGTGCTGAGGCTCAAGTGGTAGAGCTCTACCCTTGAGAAAACCCAAGGACAGTTCTCAGGCCCTGAGCTCAAGCCCAGGACTAGCAAAAAATAAATAAATAAAATAAACAAATAAATGTATATACAATATACCAGGTAACAAAGTCAGAGCTCTTCAGCTCAAAGGCTACCACTCTACCCTTGAGCCAAGCCCCACTTCCCATTTTCTAGAAGTTAATGGGAGATAAGAGTCTAAGGTCTTTTTGTGCCTTGGCTGGCTTTGAACCTTGATTCTCAGATCTCAGCCTTGTGAGTAGCTAGGATTACAGGCATGAGGCACCACACCCAGCTGTCTCAGTATTTCTATGAGAATAATTCTGATGTCAAAAATGTGCCCAAATTGTTTCAGAGAGCCTACCTCTAGATCATCAAATCAACCTGAAAAAGTGTTTTTTACAGAGAAGCCTTTAGAGGTGGGCTTACCTAAGAATAAACACCAATTTTTTTTTTAACCACTTTCTGGTTGATAGGCCTTGACCAATCACTTGCTTCACCTGGTATTAGTTTTCTCATTAAACCTAGATATAATAACATCCTGTACACTATTAGAAGGAACACAAATATGCCATTATGACATATTTACTAGTACAGAACCCAGCACAGAAGTACAACAGCAAGTTAACTATTATTGTAACAAAAAATAATTTTTTTCCACATGTTTTCATTGCTCACCCATCTTCTGATGTTTCCCCTTACCTATTTATGTAAGCAGCCAACTGTTTTGGAGATTTCTTAACCTGAAAATGAAAATAGTTGCAGGATATTATGTTCTTTAGTAAGGCTATGGAAACCTTATAATTGATGTTAACAAATTGAAAATTATTTTTTGCTAGTACTGGGACTTGAAGACTCAATGGTCATTTAGCTTTCCTGTTCCTGGCTGGCATGCTACCACTTGAGCCATAACTCCAGTCTGGCTTTTTGCTGATTACTTAGAGATGAAGGCTTGAGGACTTTCTGCCTGGGCTGGCTTTGAACCTCAATCCTTGATTCTTCAGATCTCAGCCTCTTGGAAAGCTGGAGACATGAGTCAGTGGCGGCTGGTCCAATAGGTAATTTTTTCACATTAAAAGTTTTATTAGGCCTGGAGTTTGGCCTAGTGGTTAAAGTGCTTGCCTAGCATGCATGAAGACCTGGGTTCGATTCCTCGGTACCACATACATACAAAAAAGCCGGAAGTGGTGCTGAGGCTCAAGTGGTAGAGCTCTAGCCTTGAGAAAGTCCAAGGACAGTGCTCAGGCCCTGAGCTCAAGCCCAGGACTGGCAAAAAAAAAAAAAAAAAAAGTTGTATTAGAGCTTTAGCCTTGAGGAAAAAAACCCAAGGACAGTGCTCAGGCCCAGGACAGGCAAAAAAAAAAAAAAGTTTTCTTATAGCTGAGGACCAGTGGCTCACACCTGTAATCTTACTGAGGAGTCTGAGAGTTGAGGATCATAGTTCAAAGCCAGCACAAGCAAGAAAATCCATGAGATAGTTATCTCTAATTAACTACCTAAAAAATTGGGAGGTTTTTTTTTGTTGTTGTTTTGTTTGTCAGTTCTGGAACTTGAACTCGGGGTCTGAGCATTGTCTCTGAACCTCTTTGTGCTCAAACTAATGCTCAATCACTTGAGCCACAGCTCCACTTCTGGATTCTTTTGAGTAGTTTACTGGAGATAAGGGTCTTCTTAGGCTTTTTCTGGCTGGCTGGCTTCATACCATGATTCTTGCATCTCAGCCTCCTGAGTAGCTAGGATTACAGGAGAGGCACTATCTGTGGAGCTGTGGCTTAGTGGTAGGGTGGTTGCCTAGCAAGCATAACGTCCTGGGTATGATTCCTCAGTACCACATAGAAAAGGCCTGAAGTGGTATTGTAGAACAAGAGGTAGAGTGCTGGCCTTGAGGGCTCAAGCCTTGAGTTCAAGTCCCAGGACTGGCAAAACAAAACAAAACAAAATAAAACAGGGGCCAGAAGGTTGGCCTAGAGATAAGAGTGCTTGCCTAGCAAGCCTTGGGAAATCCCAGGGACAGTGCTTAGGCCCTGAGTTCAGGACCCAGGACCAGCAAAAATAAATAAATAAATCAGGAAAAAACATATCACTATTTCTCACACTACTAATCACGCATTATATTTATATTGCCATAAGAGAATCGAAGGTTAGCATAGTTCAAACAAGATTATGTATCAGTGGGATCAGGAGCATGGCCTAGTGGTAGAGTGCTTGCCTAGCATGCACTAAGACCCAGGTTCAACTCCTCCATACCACATTCACAGAAAAAGCCAAAAGTGGTACTGTGGCTCAAGTGGTAGAGCTCTGGCCTTGAGAAAGCCCAAGGACAGTGCTCAGGCCTTGAGTCCTAGCCACAGGACTGGCAAAAAAAAAAAAAAAAAAGATTTTACATCAATGCCAATGAATGAACAAAAACAATAGAGGAGACATTTCAGAAACTGAAATATTTAAATTACAACTTCTATGCCAAAAAGGTCTAAAAGCTTTAAGAATGTAATGATTGTGCTTCTTTACTGCTACTAATGTGGAGATTAAGAAGAATTATTATACATTATTTAAGCAATTTACCAAAATGATAAGCTTGGCTATTTACAGTACCTTATTCCTTACCTAGAGACCACAAACTTACCTCCTTCATGTTCTTATTAGTGAAACTGGAGCTCTTTTTTCTAGGAAGATCAATAGAATGATCCTCAATATTACAAAAATTTCGTTTTTTAACATTGTGGATTTCAGATGCCATAATCTCTTAAATACCTAAACAAAATAAAAATAATAGAATATACAAAAAGTAAAAGAGCATGATCATTTCTTTAATGCACATATAAATATTCATCACTGGTTCTATACTGTGCAAAAAAGGATTATAAATACAGCAGCTAACAAAATTCTACTTGGTATTTCAAAACACTGAGGAAATATATAGCAAGGTATTCTAGGAAACTAAAGGTTATTGTGTTCTCATTCTTTTTCTGCGACCAGCCATAATAACACTGCACATTTCTGTCAAATCAATAGGTCAGTCTCCCCATTTTTCCATATCATTAGTCATTCCAGTTTTTTGTTATTTTTGTCAGTTGTGGTACTTGAACTCTGGGCCTGGGTGCTGTCCCTGAACTCTTAGGCTCAAGGCTACCACCCTACTCTTGAGCCACAGCACCACTTCCAGTTTTCTGGTGGTTAACTGGAGATAAGTCTCAGGGATTTTCTGCCTGAACTGGATTTGAACCACGATCGTCTCAGATCTCAGCCTCCTGAGTAGCTAGGATTACAGGTGTGAGCCACTGTACCAGCTTCATTCCAGTTTCATTCAACTAGAATTCAAGTCTATAAAAGTAGTGGTATCTCGGGCCGGGAGTTTGGCCTAGTGGTAGAGTGCTTGCGTAGCATGCATGAAGAACCCGGGTTCGACTCGTCGGTACCACATACATAGAAAAAAGCTGGAAGTGGTGCTGAAGCTCAAGTGGTAGAGCTCTAGCCTTGAGAAAGTCCAAAGACAGTGCTCAGGCCCTGAGCCCAAGCCCAGGACTGGCAAAAAAAAAAAAAAAAAGTAGTGGTATCTCTCATAATGTAATGTGACCAAAAAAAAAAGAAGAAAGAAAAAACCCCAGGCAGCCAAAGACACCAAAATCAGACTATGTAGATCTTACCTGTCATATATGTCTAAACCCTAAACTTTTCTCTCCTACTCTGAGTCTCCAAAGCTGCACTCCTCCCCTCTGCGCACCTCCTTTTTCCACCCTGCCCCCTGTATATATATGAAAGGTACAATCTCTCCACATCCTTTAAAATTACCATTTAAAAACTACCCTATTGCCCGTCACAGTGGCTCAAGCCTGTAATCCTAGCTACTCAATAGGCTGAGATCTGAGGATCCTGGTTCAAAGCCAGCCCGGGCACTAAAGAATGTAAGACTCTTATCTCCCATTAACCAGTAGAAAAGGGTAAGTGGAGGTGAGGCTCTAGGGTAGGGCAGTAGCCTTGAGCTGAAGAGCTCAGGGACAATGCCCAGGCCCAGAGTTCAAGCCCCATGACCACCACCACCAAAACCAGTACCAACACCAATAAATAAATAAATAAATAAGTGGCTGGGAGTTTGGCCTCGTGGTAGAGTGCTTGTCTAGCACACACAAAGACCTAGGTTCAATTCCTGGGTAGCACATACATAGAAAAGCTAAAGTGGTGCTGTGGCTCAGGTGGTAGAGCACTAGCCTTGAGAAAGCCCAAGGACAGTGCTCAGGCCCTGAGTTCAAGCCCAGAACTGGCACAAAAAAAAAAAAAATCCATCCCAGCAAATCTAGTATTCCTGATATTCTACTGCAAGCTCTGCTCCATGTGGGTGGGTCAGGCTTGGCTTTCTCAATCCTTTTATGATCAAGTTTCACTATTCAATGTAAGTTCTGCCAATACCACAGCACTTAGTATGGAAGCTGAATTAAGAAAGAAATCCAGGGGCTGGGAGTTTGGCCTAGTGGTAGAGTGCTTTGCCTAGCATGCATGAAGACCTGGGTTTGATTCCTCGGTACCACATACATAGAAAAAAGCCAGAAGTGGTGCTGAGGCTCAAGTGGTAGAGCTCTAGCCTCGAGAAAGTCCAAGGACAGTGCTCAGGCCCTGAGCTCAAGCCCACGATTGGCAAAAAAAAAAAAAGAAAGAAAGAAAGAAAGAAATCCGCATTCCCAGACTGTTCTGGGGGGGAGGGGAATCCCCATTTTTATATTCTCTTTCTTCATAAAAATTCTTGGCATGAGGATCACAGTTCAAAGCCGGACCAGGCACTAAAGACTGTGAGACTCTTATCTCTAATTAACCACCAGAAAACCAGAAGTGGTGCTGTGGCTCAAGGGGTAGGGTGGTAGCCTTGAGCTGAAGAGCTCAGGGACAATGCCTGGGCCCACAGTTCAAGCCCCACGACCGACAAAAAAAAAATTTTTTTTAAAGCTCAGGGACAGCACCTAGACCCCGATTCAACCTCCCTGTTCCCCCGCTGCTAAATACAATCTAAACAACAGTCCATATACTTTAGTATACCAATTTAAGAAGAAAGTATAAATTGACTTGATCTTGAACTGTAACATGGTATTAAACACAGAAGTCCAGACATGTTTCATTCCTCTATGATGAGTAACTCATTATTGTGAATCCTGAGACAGTACCTAAATACTAAGAGCTGTCTAATCACTTGATTTGGCAGACATTATAATTGATTGTATGACTACATCCCTTTTTCCAGATAGTATGTAAAGAGAATTCATCCTTTCAGTTCAATTATAGATTAAGCTCTTTTTCTCAAAAACAAATATATGAGTGTATTCATGTTATTTTAGGAAAAGTTACACTTTGGTAACAAGTGAAGTTGGCATACCAGTCCCTGCATAGTCTCCTAAATCCATACTTTTATCTTCTTAGCATCTTATTCACTTCATTATTCAGCAGGGCAGGAAAATTTGAAGGTCTTATCTCCAGTCAACTACCAAAAGCCAAAAATGGAACTGGGACTCAAAGTAGGGTGCTAGCTTCAAGCACAAAAGCCTAGGACACCAGGTCCTGAGTTCAAGCTCCAGGGCTGGCACGAGCATGGGAGTAAGCAAGCATGCCTGTGCACATGTGCATGCACACGCAAGAACAGGCAGACATACACATACATACGCAGACATACACATACATACACACACACACACACACACACACACACAGAAGTATTTGAAAATACGTGGAAAACTGGGAGGTTTTGAACAATGGTGTTTTAAAACATAGGATATGGTGTTAGAGGTATATCTCAATGGAAGAGAGCTTGCCAGACATGTACAAGGCCGAGTTTAATCCCAAGTACCATAAAACTAAATACAGAAGCAAAAAGAACATAGGCTAGGAAACTGAATGTAAAGTAGAATCCTGTTTTTTTTTTTTCAAACACACTTATATGTAAGAATGTAAGATCTAACACACACACACCATTAGCCCCCAGTGCAAAGGAAACAAAAGCAAGCATAGACAAATGAGATTACATACAACTAAAAGCTATGCACAACAAAAGAAATATTCATCAGAGGGGCCGGGAGTTTGGCCTAGTGGTAGAGTGCTTGCCTAGCATGCATGAAGACCTGGGTTTGATTCCTCAGTAGCACATACATAGAAAAAAGCCGGAAATGATGCTGTGGCTCAAGTAGTAGAGCTCTAGCCTTGAGAAAGCCCAAAGATAGTGACCAGACCCTGAGTTCAAGGCCCAGGATTGACAAAAAAAAAAAAGAAAGAAAGAAATATGTATCAGAGTGAATGTGAAGCTCATGTCTAGCTACTCAGGAGGATGAGATCTGAGGATCAAGGTTCAAAGCCAGCTCGGGCACAAAAGGACCTGAGACTCTTATCTCCAATTAACTTCTAGAAAATGGAAAGTGGAGCTTGGCTCAAGGGTATGGCACGGTCACCTTGAGTTGAAGAGCTTGGGGACAGCGCCCAGTCCGAGTTAAGCCACATGACCCACAAAAGAAAAAAAAATTACAAATTCAAAAAGTTAAAAATAATCTGGGCCCAGTGTACCAACGGTACATGCCTGTTATACAGCATATTTAAGACACTTAGGCAAAACAACCATAATTTCAAGGACAACTTTGGCTACATTGTAAATTCACTGCTAGCCTAAGTTAAACAGCAAGACTCTTTCAGAAAACTAAAAAAGAAAATATTAGAACTATCAGGGCCAGGAGTGTGGCCTAG
Source organism: Megascapheus bottae (assembly GCF_031878675.1). Taxonomy (NCBI): domain Eukaryota; kingdom Metazoa; phylum Chordata; class Mammalia; order Rodentia; family Geomyidae; genus Megascapheus; species Megascapheus bottae. The sequence goes on from NC_143533.1 coordinate 26,333,586, forward strand.
CGGTAGAGTACTTGCCTAGCGTGAACAAAGACCAGGGTTTGATTCCTTGATACCACATACACTGGAAAAGCTGCAAGTGGTGCTATGGCTCAAGTGGTAGAGTGATGTCTTTGAAAAAGCCCAAGCACAGGGCTCAGGCCTTAAGTTCAAGCCCTAGGACTGGCAAAAAAAAAGAAAGAAAATCTTACAACTATCATATAATCCAACAATCACTATTTTATTTGTTTTTGAAGCAGTAAGGATTGAACACAAAACCATACCTCTACCATCTCTTTTGGCTTTTTTAGATTACCGCACTATTTACAATAGCCAAGAGATGGAAACAATCCGGGTGTCCACCAATTAGTGAATGGATAAAGAAAATGTGGTAAATACACACAATGGAATACTATGTAACCACAAACAAGGATGCTAGCCTATAATCTGTGGCAACATGGGTAAAACTAGAGATCACTGTAAGCAAATTAAAGCAAGACACAGAAAGACCAGAAACTCATGATCTTAGTCAGACATGGAATCTAGAGAGCTGATCTCACAGAAGCTCACAGAAGCTATCAGTAAAGGTGGGCACGGATGGCTTACACCCTGAAATCCTGGCTACTCCGAGGCTGAGATTTAAGGTCATGGTCAGAAGCCAGACTGGGCAAGGAAGTCCTAGAGACTCTTCTCTCCAAGTGACTACCACAAAACCCAGAAGAAGAGTGGCTATGGCTCAAGTATTAGCATGCTAGTCTTGAGCAACATAGCTCAGGGATAGCACCCAGGCCCTGAGGAAGCCCTAGGACCAGCACCCCCCCCCCAAAAAAAAAAAAACTGGTTTCCAGGAAGTGGAGAGACAGGGCACAAGTAAGAAAGAGAAAAAGGTCGGTCAATGGATAATTAGGTAAGAGTAAGCAGACAGGGTAACTATAAACAATTATGTACAATTGTGAATGTTTTTACCATAAAGAAATGATACATGTTTAGAGAGGTAATATTCAACTTAATTTCAACATTATACAATGTAAACAGGCTATCAGAACACCACAATATCCCATCAATATGCACAATTTTTTGTTGCATGTTAAAAATACATTTAGATATAAAAACCTAAAAAGAGCTCTTTGAAAACATCAGCTGGTGAGATTAGGGGTGATTTTTTGATTGGTCATTGAGCATCTCTATTTCCTACAATTAACAGACTTTATTGGTGCTGATATCAGGGATTTCATTCTGACTAGGCAAGTGCTCTAGCACTTGTGCCATACCTCCAGCCCTTTTGCTCCAGTTATGTTTGAGACAAGGTCTTGCTTTTTTGCCTGGGCTAGCTGGACTGTGGTCCTCCTATTTATGCTTCTGGTGCTGTGGCTGGGACCGTAGTCACTCACAGCCACACCTAGCCTTTTCTGTTGAATGCACTGTTTTTGCCCTCTACCGCTAGGCCAAATTCGTGGCCCCTGAACGGGGTTCTTGAGTCCACTCAGCCTGGAACAGCAATGCTCCTGACCTCAGCTCCTCACTTAGCTAGAATGACAGCTGCACACCATCAGTCCAACAGTGGGTCTCTCTGGCCTGCTGGCCTTGAATCAAGATGGTTGTCTTCCAAAGCAAGCAGGATGTCAAGCTTGAACAGCCATGCCCATCAATCTTATTATTCTAGTCTGAAAAACATCTCAACTTAATGCCATCCACATAAAGTGGCTTAAATGTATAATTCCCTTCTAGAAGGGAAGAAAAAAACAGTGGAAATGTTGATAATGTTTCACACAGAGTCTATTTTAATTTTTCAAAACCAGGACAACTTAATCTAATTCAGTTCTTGCCTTCTAAACTTAGATTTTACTCTTTTTTTTTCTTTCTATCTTGTTTCTCCCTTTGAACTGATTCTTCCCCATCTTCTTTTAAACACACTCAGGTCTTCCCTATCAACTCCTACACTTTCTGTTTTGTTTTCTTGCCAAATTTCTACAATGAGTGTTTTTTATGTGTGTGCCAGTCTTGGGGCTTGAACTCAGGACCTGGGCACTGTCCTTGGACACTTTTTGCTATCACTCTGCCAGTCGAGTCATAGCACCACTTCCAGCTTTTTCTGTGTATGTGGTACCAAGACATCAAACCCAGGGCTTTGTGCATGCAAGGCAAACATGCTACCACTTGGCCACTCCCAGCCCTACAATGAGTGCTTTTTAGTTTGCAATCTATCTTTAACCTTTTGCAATCTTCCTTTTTGTCTGCCAGGGTCCTGAGTTCAAGCCCCAGTCCCAGCATAAAAAGGGGGGGGAAAAAGTCAGTCAAGGCTGGACCATCTCTTCCCATTATCTACACTCTCTTTTCTTTCTTTTAAAAAGATTCTTTCCCCAGTCCTGGAGCTTGAACTCGGGGCCTGGGCACTGTCTCTGAGCCTCTTTGTGCTTGAGACTAGCACTCTACCACTTGAGCCACAGTGCCACGTCCAGCTTTTTCTTAATAGTTTATTTCTTGCCCAGGCTGGCTTCAAACCGTGATCCTCAGCCTCCGAAGTAACTAGCATTATAGGCACTAGCTACCAGCACCTGGCTATATAAAGTCTTTTTGTGGACCCTAAAAGCATCATGAGTTCTAGGCACTGCACTTTGCTAATCAAGAGAGAGATGGGGGACACACACCATACCTGTAATCCTAGCTACTCAGGGGGCTGAGTTCTGATGACTGGCTTGAGGCCAGCCCAGGCATAAAAGTCCCAGTGAGACTTATCTCCAGCACTCTGGCTCAAGTGGTAGAGTGCTAGCTTTGGGCTCAGGAACAACACACACACACACACACACACACACTCTCTCTCTCTCTCTCTCTCTCTCTCTCTCTCTCTCTCTCTCTCTCACTCACTATTCTGGAGCAAAGCATCATTTACAGTCAGTTCTGGAGTGGGAAGTAGGAAATGTTTTTTTCCATTTCTTCCTGGTTCTTTTTTTTTTTTCTTTTTTGCCAGTCTTGGGCTTGGGCTCAGGGCCTGAGCACTGTCCTTGGACTTTCTCAAGGCTAGAGCTCTACCACTTGAGCCTCAGCACCACTTCCGGCTTTTTTCTATGTATGTGGTACCAAGGAATTGAACCCGGGTATTCGTGCATACTAGGCAAGCACTCTACCACTAGGCCAAACTCCCGGCCGATTAATATCCTTCTAACTACTGAAGTTTCCAAACAGGTCCATTAACAAGGAAAGTGGAGTTTTAATGTGGAGTTTTAAGAACTGTTGTTCATTTTTTTTTTTTACCCAAAAGACAGAGAATTCTCTCCAATAATAACTATTATACCACAAAGTCTTCTTGAGAAAGTCTTGAAACCTATTCTCTTTTGAAAAGATTTTTTTGGCCAGTCTTGGGGCTTGAACTCAAGGCCTGAGCACTGTCCTTTGGGTTTTCCCAAGGCTAGCGCTCTACCAGTTGAGCCACTGCACCAGTTTCGGCTTTTTTCTATGTATGTGGTACTGAGGAACTGAATCTAGCCTTTGTGCATACTAAGTGAGCACTCTACCAAATTCCCAGCTCTTGAAAAAATATTCTACAGATAACAATGATTATTTTTCTTCCTGCTGGATTAATAATTATTAGTCTTGGTCACTGTAAGAGACCTAGAGACTAAAGACTGAAAAACTAGAAAAGTAAACTGGCTAAAATATAGAAGTCCGAGATGCTGAGTTAGGAATGTTGAAGCTATTCACCGAGAAGCTCTCTGTAGGAATTAAAGAAGATGATCATCTATATGCTAGGTGCGACAAGATTCAGTAGTGTGATAGGCGGGGAGTTTGGCCTAGTGGTAGAGTACTTGCCTAGTAAGCAAGAAAACCTGGGTTCACTTCCTTAGTACCATATATATAGAAGCTAGATGTGGTACAGTGGCTCAAATAGTAGAGCTCTAGCCTTGAGAAAGTCCAAGGACAGTGCCCAGGCTCTGAATTCAAGCCCCAGGACTGGCAAAATTAATTAAGAAAAATTATAGATTCCATGTCCAGATAACCAGCAAAAAAGTAGGACTAGAGGCATGACTTGAGTAGTATGATGCCCACTTTCAATAACACCTCCGCTGCCGCCGCCGCCAACAGAGCGTGATCATTTCACAGTCATCAGCTGCAGCACCACTGACACTTGGGGTGCTTATTCTTCTGGCTGTCTAACTGTAGAATGTGCATCAGTACTCCTGGTATATAGACAGAAGACAGTGGCAACATAAGCCCTCTCCCTCCCGGCACCACTCCAGTGACACTACCAAACACTCCCTGAAGGGGAAAAAGGCATCCAGCTGAGGACCACTGAAGAGCTCAGGGACAGCACCCAGGCCTAGAGTTCAAGCCCCAATTAAAATTTTTTTTTTGCTGGGCGCGGTACTCATTCCTATAATCCTAACTACTCAGGAAGCCGGCCTGGGCAGAAAACTCCATGACATTCTTATCCCCAATAAACTACTCAGAAAAAGCCAAAGGTGGGGCTATGGCTCAAGTGGTAGAGCTAGACTTAAGCACAAAGAGGCTCAAGGACAGTGATCAGTCCCCAAGGTGAAGACCCAAGACTCACAAAAAAAATAAAATAACATTTAAACTCCTGTAACCCTATCTTGCTACGCGGATGAACATGCACAGCAGATCTAACTGGCTCTGGCAATGTATGCAATGCTTCAGTATTGCCTTGCCAACCTTTACTCAGCAGAAACTTTCCAAATAGACCAGGCTAACTGATCAAAAGGAAAATCCAATTCCAAGTCTTGGAACAGTTTCTAAAATTCCCACCTACCCTGTGCCTGTAATCAATGTCTTATATGAATACTTCAATTGCTGGTTCTGCAGAAGCTTCACTCCATCCCGCTTGTGTCTACTGTACAAAGAGCATCACATTCACTTTTGGTCCCTGGTTATCTTACCAATCAGATTCACTTCTTTTTTTTGTTGGTCATGGGGCTTGAACTCTGGGCCTGGGCAATGTAACTGAGCTCTTCTGCTCAAGGCTACCTACCACCCTACCCTTGAGCCAAGCCCCACTTCATGTTTTTTAGAGGTTAATTGGAGATAAGAGTCTCAGGTCCCGGCTTTTAACCTTGATCCTCAGATCTCAGCCTCCTGAGTATCGAGGATACAGGTGTGAGTTACCATGCTTGTCTTCACTTCCTAGTTTCTTGCTGGAACATCTCTGGTAACTAATGAACAAAAACTAATGGCTCAAGACCAAAATGGTCATATTTAGAAGATACTTCAGATAATAACACTGTTACCTGTGAAATCATATTTCGCTGTGCTATGTGTGTAGCAGACACGGTTCATTTGGTGGATATTTAAATCCTCTAGATAGGTAAAAGTGCCTGGTGTATTTTAATGATAGAACCATGAACTCAGGAGCTGCGCACTGTCCCTGAGCTTCCTTTGCTCAAGGCTAGCACTTTACCACTTGAGTCACAGTGCCACTTCCAGCCTTTGCTATGTATGTGGTATTGAGGAATCTAACCCAGGGCTTCCTGCAAGCTAAGCAAGCACTCTACCACTACGCCCAGTCCATGAATAGTTTTTAAAAGCTTGAAACACTAGCTGGACACTGGTGGTTCATGCCTATAACCCTACTCAGGAGGCTGAGATCTGAGGATTGCAGTTCAAAGCCAGCCTAGGCAAAAAGTCTGTGAGACTCTTATCTCCAATAAACTGCTTAGGAAAAAAAAAAAAAAAAAGCTGCAAGTAGTGCTATGGCTAAAGTGGTAAAGAGCTAGCCTTGAACAAAAAAGCCCAGGGACAGTGCCTAGGCTCTGAGTTCAAGGCCCACAACCAACAACAAAACTTGAAATATTGTTGTTAAAACAAAACAAAAAAAGCTCTACTATAGATATACTGGCAACGATTTTCCTTTTAAACCATTTGTCAAATATAGAGCCACTTGTCAGTTTTAAGAATGAAAACATTAGGGCCAGGGATTTTGGCCTAGTGGTACAGTGCTTGCCTAGCATGCTTGAAGACCAGAGCTGGATTCCTCAGTACCACATACACAGAAAGCCCCAGGACTGGCAAAAAATAAAAATAGGGGGAACAGGAGTTTGACCTAGTGGTAGAGTGCTTGCCAGGATTTGATTCCTCAGTACCACATACGTAGAAAAAAAGCCAGAAGTGGTGCTGATGCTCAGGTGGTAGAGCTCTAGCCTAGAGAAAGTCCAAGGACAGTGCTCAGGTCCTGAGTTAAGCCCAGGACTGGCAAAAAAAAATAATAATAATTAAAAATAATAATAAAAATAGAAACATTAGCTGGGCGAAGTGGCTCAAGCCTGTAATCCTAACTATTCAGGAGGCTGAGATCTGAGAACTGCAGTTCAAAGCCAGTCTGCATACTACAGTCCAAGAGACTTATCTCCAATTAACCAACAGAAAACTGGAAGTGGTGCTGTGGCTCAAGAGGTAGGGCAGTAGCCTTGAGCTAAAGGGCTCAGTGACACAGCCGCCCAGGCCCAGAGTTCAAGTCCCACAACTGATACACACACAAAATAAACAAAACATGATACACTAATGTTCTGTTTGCTTGGTTTTGTTTTTTGTTTGTCAGGAATGGGTCTTGAACTCTGGGCTTGGGCACTGTCCCTGAGCTCTTCAGTTCAAGGCAACCACCCTATTCCTTGAGCCACAGCACCACTTCTGGTTTTCTAGTGGTTAACTGGAGATAAGAGTCTCACTGACTTCAGTGCCTGGGCTGGCTTTGAACTGTGATCCTCAGATCTCAATCTCCGAGTAGCTAGGATTACAGGCATGAGCCTGTCTTTATTTTATTTATTTTTGCCAGTCCTGGGCTTGAGCTCAGGGCCTGAGCATTGTCCTTGGACTTTCTCAAGGCTAGAGCTCTACCACTTGAGCCTCAGCACCACTTCCGGCTTTTTTCTATGTATGTGGTACCAAGGAATTGAACCCGGGTCTTCGGGCATGCTAGGCAGGCACTCTACCACTAGGCCAAACTCCCAGCCTCGTCTTTACTTTATTTAAAAAAATTTTTGGCCAGTCGTTGGACTCTCTCAAGGCTAGAGCTCTACCACTTGAGCCACAGGATCACTTCCAGCTCTTTCTATGTATGTGGTATCAGGAATTGAACTTAGGTCTTCGTGTATACCAGGCAAGCACTCCACCACTGGGCCAAACTCCTGGCCTCCTCATGGTTTATTTTAAAGAGAATATAATTTTGTAACTATTCTTTACACTTTCCAGAAGTGATACAAAGGAATTAAGCCATAAGACAGAGGACCGCAGATAACTCAAATTTCTCCAAAGCTTAAGTAAATGAAAATACTTTTTATTAAGAGGCACTACTGTAAAGGAGGCAGATGGACAGATCAAGAGTGAATCCACAAACAACTTGTGGGTGGAGCAGGGAAGGGAAAGCTGGGAGAGCGCGAGGGGAAGGGTGACACTGTCCAGAAAGAAATGTGCGCTTTACCTGACTTAGGTAATCACCTTTATAATTCGTTTTTAACCCTTTTGGGTTCCGAGAGCTGTGAAATTCTGTACAAGGCCCTTGACTTTCCGTGCCTCAGTTTCCTCACTGTCAACCTACCATCGCAAAGCTAAGGCCATGCTTGGCACAGAGAAAGCTCAGATGTGACTCATTAACACGCGCACAATGCCAGCTGTTAGTCGACCAAAAGCCTCCACGTAGAGTTCTGACTCGAGTTGAGGTCGGTTTGGCCGGGGGTGGGGAGAGCACTCCAATTCACGCTACCCGGGGAAGTGCAGCGTTCTCCCCCGAGTCCGCGACCGACCGACGCAGATAACTGCCAGGAGCCCGCGGAGGCGCCGGCCCACAGACCCGCTCTGGGTTGCCGACGGTGTGAGCCGGCCCAGGAGCCTGGTCGAGGCCTAGGGGCAGCTCCGGGACAACTTCCCAGAAAACACAGCGAGGCTCGGAAAGCTGCCATCGGCAATTCTTCCTGACCTCGGAAACAAAAGCCCATCTGTCAGAGCGGCCAGGCCCGGGCAGGAAGCGGAGGGCGGAGGGCGAGGGCGAGGGCGGCGGCGGCGGCGGCTCCCCCGAGAGCCCAGGCCGCCGCCCGGCCCCGCCCCGAGACCCCCGCCCGCGACCCCCGGCCCCTCCCCGAGACCCCCGCCCGGCCCCGCCCGAGGGCCGCGACGCCGCGCTCGCGCCCCCCACCCCCCGCCCGCCGGACCCAGAGCGCGGAGGCCCGGCCTGCGGGGCCTGCGGGGCCTGCGGGGCCTGCGGGGCCTGAGGGCCTGAGGGCCGCGCGGTGGGCGGGAGCAGAGTCCCGCCCGGCCCGGCCGTCGCTTACCGGCGCCTCATGGTGCCGCGACGTCCCAGCCCAGCCCCGCGCCGACGGACGCGTTCGCTCGGCAGCCCGGAGCAGACCTCAGCTCCCGGCCGGGACCGACCCGCAGCCATTCAAACGCCGCCGCGCGCGCGGCCCGCCGGGAACGCTCGGGCCGAGTCCCGCGGCCCCGCCCGGCGCTGGCCCCGCCCCCGCGCGGCGCACGCGTGCCCCGCCCCGCCGCACCCCGCCCCGCACGGACGCGCTACGCACGCGCCGCCCCGCCCCGCCCCGCTCCCGCACGGACGCGCGCCCCGCCCCGCCCCGCCCGGGGAAGGGGCGCCGCGGCTGCCCCCTGGCGGCGCACGGCTGCGGGACAGGCTCCCGGGCGAGGGCTCGGATCCCGCCGGCTGGCCCGGGAGGCACGAACTGGCGCGCGGGGACCTTGAGCGAGCCGCGCCAAGTCCGGTATGCTGGAAACAGAAATGAGAGCGGGGTGGGGTGGTAGTGGTAGAGGGCTCGCCTCGCACGCACGAAGCCCGGGTTCGAGTCCTCGGCCCCACATTCACGGAAAAAGAAGGAAAAAGAAGGGCTGGGAGTTTGGCCTAGTGGTTAAAGTGCTTGCCTAGCATGCATGAAGACCTGGGTTCGATTCCTCGGTACCACATACATAGAAAAAAGCCAGAAATGGTGCTGAGGCTCAAGGGGTAGAGCTCTAGCCTTGAGAAAGTCCAAGGACAGTGCTCAGGCCCTGAGCTCAAGCCCAGGACTGGCAAAAAAAAAAAAAGAAGGAAAAAGAAGCGAGAACGGAGTCCTGCCTCTTGGCATTATTGCTGTTGAAGAGTTAGTAAATCGGTAAGCCAGACTTGACCCAGTCGGAGGAGGAGGGGAGTCTGGGGGCGGGGAGATGGGCGTGGCGCTGGGTGGGGCGTGACGGTGGGCGTGACGGTGGGCGTGGCACGGGCCGGGGGCGGGGCGATGGGCGGGCATGGCTGGGGGCGGGGCACCGGGTGGTGCGGGGCGATGGGCGTGGCACGGGCCGGGGGCGGGGCACCGGGTGGGGCGGGGCGATGGGCGTGGCACGGTCTGGGGGCGGGGCGATGGTTGCTTCCCATGGGCGCTAGCCACCGGGATGCTCTACGCGTACGCCTGCTTTTCTGGTGTTTTTCTTCTTTTTGCCAGTCCCGGGGCCTGAACTCGGGGCCCGCGCGCTGTCCCCGCGCTTCTGTTCCTCAAGGCTCTCCCACTTCGGCCACTGCGCCACTCCTGGCTTTTTCCGTGGCACTGAGGAATGGAACCCAGGGCCCCGGCACGCGAGGCAGGCACTCCACCACTAGGCCACGTGCCCAGTCTTGCCACTTCTTTTTTAGCCACCCCTTTCTGAGCGCTCTGGCTTCTTACAGGAAGTGCTCTTAAAGTTTGGTTCAATCATGTTTGCGGGGGTCGTCGGTGGGGGACTTGAGCCCTGGGCCTGGGCGCTGCCTCCGAGCTCTGCAGCTCAAGGCTACCACCCTACCCTTGAGCCAAGCCCCACCTCCCATTTTCTAGAGGTTAACGTGGTCTTCAGTGTCTGGGCTGGCTTTGATCCTGGATTCTCAGACCTCAGCCTCCTGAGCAGCCAGGGTTACAGGCGTGTACCACCATGCCTGGCCCAAAGACTTTAATGATGCAAACTTGAAGCATCCCTTTAGGCCTGTGGGAAAGTATTTTTATTGCACATGCTTATGTGCAATATGTTGGAGCGTCTCAGATGTACAAGCAGGCACATGCCTATTTATGGGACCACACCTTCCAGGTCCAACTGGGTGAGTCAAGGAGCTGGAGGCCTGATTCCAGGGGTGTGTGTACAACCAAGACTATCTCCTAATTACAGCGTCCACCTAGGAAGGTGATGGTGTTTTAAAATAAAAATATTCAGCACTCATGAGTGTGATTTCTTGATGGCCCACTACACAGAAAACATTGTTGCTGGGCCTTTACCAAAAAGAGATGGAAAAGAACCTAAGACTGATCAGGTGAGGCTAGATGATGTAATATCAAGTGACAGAGTCCTAACACAGAAGATCTGTTAACAAAAAAATCTCGAGCTGGTCATGGTGGCTCATGCCTGTAATACTAGCTACTTAAGAGGCTGATATCTGGGGATTGGGGTTCAAAGCCAGCCCAGGCACTGTAAAGTACAGGTGACTCTTATCTTCAATTGATCACCTGCAGCCTTGAGCTGAAGAGCTCAGGGACAGCATCCAGGCCAAGTTCAAGCCCCACGATGCACAATAATAATAATAATAATAATAATAATAATAATAATAATAAAGTTCAAGGCATATCTTTATTTAGTAGCACTAAGGTTTGAACTCAGGGCCATTTTTGACTGTTATTTGTGAGGTAGGAGCTCCCTTCCAGCCTAGATTCATGGCTAGAGTGAGATTCTACTGTCAGGCTTTCCAGGCCATACCTGTGATGGCACCCATGCATCATCACACCCACTTCTTTCCATTGAGTCTTTTGGACTTTTCTCTGCAGGTAGGCCTCAAACCTTAATCCTCCCAATATCAGCTACCTGACTAGCAAGTTTTCAAGGTATGAGCCACTGGTTATGACCAGTTCATACATTTTTTCCCCCCTTAAAATCCTAACATGAATGCTTGTGTGTAAAAAAGGTGGTTCACCATAGAAGTCCCCTGTGAGCGGCTTCCAAGAGGGTCTTCCTTTATCCTTTCCTTGTGCGTGAACAGGTAGTGTTAATCTTTCTCACACACCCTCTGTAATCAGTGTGAGTAACCTACCCCTGAGAAAAGGACTCCCACATAAAGTTCCATGTGCACAGACTAGGGATGATGGGAAAGAGGTAGAGGAGGGCTTGAGGGGGACCTGACAAGCCAGATCGAATTTTGACAGAAATTTTCTAGTCAGAGGACAGAAAATGTATTTCCACAACCGCTGTCAACCTTGTCTAAATGTATTGCAGATTGCTTTGGACAGGAGCTGGTGTGAACACTAAGACTGTATAAGGGAGCAGGCATGTTGTACCAACACTTGAAATTTCAAGACTTCAGAGGAAAGTTGATAACTAGGACCACAAAACAGGGAATGAAAGAATTAAGTTGTTCATTTAAAGGATTTGTCTAGGCCGGGAGTTTGGCCTAGTGGTTAAAGTGCTTGCCTAGCATGCATGAAGACCCGGGTTCGATTCCGGAAGTGGTTCTGAGGCTCAAGTGGTAGAGCACTAGCCTTGAGAAAGTCCAAGGACAGTGCTCAGGCCCTGAGCCCAAGCCCAGGACTGGCAAAAAAAAAAAAAAAAAGGATTTGTCTATCATCAGAATCCAGGCCACCAGTCTAGTACAAGAACCTCAACTATGAAAGTTCAAACTAAAGTGTTTACTATTGTACAGCATTTATTAACTCAGATGGGCTCCGTAGAAGACAATATTTGACTCCTCTGTTTTTAGTAGCTCATGTATTCTGGTAGTCCATTTCCCAGCACAGCACCTTTGGAAAATTCCAGGCAGTTGACTTTGGCAAAGTCAATCCCCACCTTGCTGTGCAAGCAGGAGAAGGAAATAGTGCCAGTATCTGATAAAGCAGCAAATGAGATCTTGTGCCTGATTTACAAGATTCATGCAGGATTGTTTCACAAACACCATCACAATACCGATGCCCTCTTTTAGGATAGATCTTTTACCAGCAGTTCTGCTTTGTTTTAGGGGGTAAAACTGGGAAGACAGTTCATTTCTGATACACCTGCAGACTTCATTACACCTCTTACTGATGGAAAAGACAGACATTCAGTCAAGCCTTTGAAGTGTATGAATATTTTATTTTATTATTTTTTTTTTTTTGGCTAGTCCTGGGCTTGAGCTCAGGGCCTGAGCACTGTCCTTGGATTTTCTCAAGGCTAGAGCTCTACCACTTCAGCCTCAGCACCACTTCCGGCTTTTTTCTATGTATGTGGTACCGAGGAATCGAACCCGGGTCTTCAGGCATGCTAGGTAAGCACTTTAACCACTAGGCCAAACTCCCGGCCCTATGAATACATTTTATAAGGCCAATTTGAACCTATATTTTAAGTTACACAAACTCTATATGTAATTAGTCCTAATTGTGTGGCTCTCCTGTATAACTGTATCCAAGGATGGTCATATTTACTTTGTGCTCAGGCTGGTGCTTTACCACTTGAGCCACATCACCACTTTGTTTTTGAGTGGTTAAATGGAGACGAGTCTCCACAGGGACTTTCCTGTGATTCTCAGATGTCAGCCTGTCAGGTAGCTAGGATGTATAGGTTTTAAGAGATGACTTTTGTCTTCTAAGTAGTAAAAAGTATCAGTTGTTCAACTTTTCTTCATCCTACTTCTTGTATTTATCTTCTTAGATTGCCACACCAAAGTACTGAGGGGCTTACATAACAGATGTTTATGTTCATGAGGTCGTGGATACTGGAAATACAAAAATGAATATGCTGGCTCGTTCATGGCTTACAGATGGCCTCCTATTGTGTTCTCACATGGTGGGACGAGAGTGAAGAGTTAAATGATAGCTTTTCCTTTAAGGACTCCACCCTCATGACTTCATTCAAACCTAATTGGGACTGGGATCTGAGGAGGAGGAGGCGGCTATAAGCACTCATTCTGTACTAACCCTTCTTGAAAAGTTTATGATTATAAAATAATGCTTTATATTTGAACTGGCTGAAGTTTTAAAATATAAACACAGAAAAAAAAACTTTTTAAAGCATCTGGATTTCTTATTGAGACACTTGATTTAAAGACAGTTTATTCACTTCAAGATAGCTGTAGTCCCCAGATGCCAGGGTGGTAAAACTGGAAGAGCCTTGTTAAGGGTGCAGATCCCTATGACTCATACTATGGCTGCCACTCTTACCCTGAAGAGACTGGAGATGCCAGCCTTCCTACCTTCCTAAGAAAGTGCTGGAGGACAGGGTAATGTAATGGGAACTTACTAAGATGTGAATTACACAATAACTCCTGAAATGAAGGACAGGTAATTGCTAAGGAAGAATAGTATTACTAAGCCAACATCTCCCAGCATCACATCACCACTTCAAGTCACTGGTGACAGTAATATTTATTTATTTATTTTGCTGGTCCTGGGGCTTGAACTCTGGACCTGGGCACTGTCCTTGAACTTCTTTTGCTTGAGACCAGCACCTGAGCCAAAGCTCCACTTCTGGCTTTTCTCAGGAACATTTTATGACATCAATAAAACTGAAAACAAAAATTGTAATTCCCATAGAGATGACATGGGTAGGAAGATCCTACCCAAAACTTTTATTTTTTTGTGGGTCACAGGGCTTTGTGGGTCCCAGAACTCTTCAGCTCAAGGCTACCACCCTACCTTTGAGCCAAGACCCACTTCCCATGTTTTTGTATTTTTAAATTAACTTTTGTTTTTTGTTTTTTTTTTGCCAGTCGTGGGGCTTGAACTCAGGGCCCGAACACTGTCCCTGGACCGTGTTTGGCTTGTGCTGTGCTCTACCACTTGAGCAACACTTCCGGCTTTTTTCTATGGATGTGGTACCAAGGAATCGAACCTAGGTCTTCGTGCATGCCAGGAAATCACTGTACCATTAAGCCAAACTTCCAGCCCCCACTTCCCGTTTTCTAGAGGCTGAAGAGTCTCAGGTCCTTTTGTGCCCCGGCTGGCTTTGAGCATTGATCCTCAGATCTCAGCCTGAGTAGCTAGGATTACACCACGCCTGGCCCGAAAACATTTATTCTCTGAAGTGTTCCAATAATGCAAACAGACAAATGGAGGGAAAAGTTTTGCCTTGATACCACACTACTCACACAGAATAAATTGTCATGACTAAAATGGTGTAAAGAGGCCCTTTTCACGAAGTAATGATTGACAAAATAAGTAGGGTTTGGACCTGGGAAAATAAGTAAATAAACAGTTTGCGATGGAAATCCATTCAACTGAAACTGCAAAGAGGTCTGGGAGCTTTGAGAGCACACTGGGCAAACTGGATGGACCAGGAAGAATAGTCAAATAGGTTATTAGACAAACTGCCTAGATAAAACAACTCTCCCAGCCCCTCGTGCTGATGGATCCACTCTTACAAATCTGACTGCTTCAGTAACGGAAGTGTTTATGTTACAATCCAAATACAACTTGTCAGGAGAGAATGGTATGAAATGAACAGCGTCTTTTGACACCTACGAGTGAGTGGAAGAAGAAATTCAGAATAAACAGGGAGGTATGGCCCAGCACTGCAAAATTAAATTACACTAGATATGCTAGTCGTGGGGCCTGAAGTGAAGCCTAGTGGTTGAGTACTTGCACTTCGTGCATGCACGAAGCCCTGGGTTCGATTCCTCGGTAACCATGCGCACAGAAAAAACGCCGGAAGTGGTGCTGAGACTCAAGTGGGCGCGGGGCCGCGGCGGCGGGGGAGCCGGGAACGAGCAGGCGGGCGCGGGCCGGGGCGGCGGGGGAGCCGGGGCGGCGGGGGAGCCGGGAACGAGGAGGCGGGCGCGGGCCGGGGCGGCGGGGGAGCCGGGAACGAGCAGGCGGGCGCGGGCCGGGGCGGCGGGGGAGCCGGGGCGGCGGGGGAGCCGGGAACGAGCAGGCGGCCCGCGCGGAGCCCTCGGAAGCGGCCGCCCGGCCTGCGGCGTCGTCAGGCTCGGGCCGAGGGCGGACCGCCGCCTTCCAGGGACCGGGCCTGGTCCGACACCTAACGCCGTCGGCGTGAACTGATCTTCTGCGCCATAAACGCACCTGCCGGTCCGGAATACGGACGAGGCCTGGTCGTCGGGCGCCGCGGACAGCCGTAGACCCAGCAGGCCTTCTCCCCCCCGTCCTGACGATCCACCGCCGCACTTCCGCCCGCCCGAGATCGCACTTCCGAGACGGCGGTGACGTGCGTCCGCGCGCCGGAAGCGCGCCGGCAGAGCCGGAAGCGCAGCGCTGCGCGGGCCGCCCCCGGCGTCCGCGGGCTCCGGCGTCGGGACCTCGGCGGGTTCGCGAGGCGTCGGTCGTCATGGCGGCTCAGGGGGGCCTAGTAGCCAACCGAGGCCGGCGATTCAAGTGGGCCATTGAGTTGAGCGGGCCTGGCGGCGGCAGCAGGTGAGAAGACGCCTGAGCGAAGCTCCGCCCGGCTCCTTGTCGTGGGGTCCGCGGCCTGGGTGACCGCCAGCCCTGCGGTGGGCCGGGTCCTTCGAGCCCCAGGCCCCGGGGACTGGGCGCAGGCGCACGCCAGCATCTCGGAGCCCGGCCGGCCGAAGGGGCGCGCGCCCGCTAGTTTGGGAAGTCGCAGCTTGGGTTTCTCGGTTTGGTCTTTAGGGGCCGAAGTGACCGGGGCAGCGGCCAGGGAGACTCGCTGTACCCCGTCGGCTACTTGGACAAGCAGGTGCCGGATACCAGCGTGCAGGAGACGGACCGGATCCTGGTGGAGAAGGTAGAGGCGCGTGCGCCTTTCCAGATTGCTTGAAATCAGTATTACAGTAGTGTGTCTGTCGGCTTCAAAAGTGCTTAACAGTTGGAAACTGAAAAGACATCAGTAACACAGATGTGGGAGCAGGTTGGAAATGGCGGGTGGCAACACCTTCCAGTAGAGAATTCACCCTTTTCTGTTTCACTTCGGGACCCCACACGTCGGGTCTGTCGATCTGCCCTGTGGGCTTTCCCTTAAAGCCGATCCTTTGTACTACTTCGTACTGCCTTCATCGGGACTTCCTCCTGATCTTTGCAATGGATTTGAAAAGTCGTGTGTGTGTGCGTGTGTGTGTGTGTATGCACACACTCAGATACACATAGCACACAGTTCTTTTGAGGTACAGTTTATTTACATTAGACTACAGTCAACCGAAGCATCGTTTCTCAACCTGAGCCTTGTTGACATTTGGGGCGATGTTTGTTGGGGGCTGGAGGGAGCTAGCTATACTGTGTGTGCCAGTAGATCCCTTTCCAACTTGTGACAATCAAAAATGTTTCCAGCGTTAGCAAAAGTCTCCCAGGAGGTGAACTGCTTCCAGATGGGATCCTGTGATCTAAATGGTAGGAAGGAGATGGTTCGCTTTCAACAGTCTTGTGTCATCATGAAACCACTGTTGGCATCTCTTTATGTTTTTTTCTTTCTTTTCCGTCATGGGGCCTGAACTCGACTTGGGCTCTTCCCTGAGCTCTTCAACTCAAGACTACCACCCTACCCTTGTGCCAAGCCCCCCTTTCTTCCTCCTCCTCCTCCTCCTTTTCTTTCTCCTCCTCCTCCTTCTCCTCCTCCTTCCCACTTTCCATTTTCTTCTTCTTCCTGTTTTTTTTTTTTTTTTTGCCAGTCCTGGGCTTGACCTCAGGTCCTGGGCACTGTCCTTGGGTTTTTTCCTCAAGGCTAGAGCTTTACCACTTGAGCCTCAGCACCACTTCTGGCTTTTTTTCTAAGTATGTGGTACCAAGGAATCGAACCCAAGTCTTCGCGCATGCTAGGCAAGTACTCTATCACTAGGCCAAACTCCCGGCCCCCCACTTCTCATTTTCTAGAGGTTAATTGGAGATAAGAGTCTCAGGTCCTTTTGTACCTGGGCTGGCTTTGAACCTTGATCCTCAGATCTCAGCCTCCTGAGTAGCTAGGATTACAGGTGTGAGCCACCGTGTTGAATCCCTTTCTGCAATAAAATTCTAACTGCTCTTGTAACTTCTATCTTGCACTCTTTAGTCTGATCTAACATAGCAGTCAGTCATCTGGATTGTATTAGTAATCCAAGCTACTAGTAAGTTGGAGGTAGGAAGGATCACTGTCTAGGCTGGCCTAGGCAAAAATTCAAGATCCTATCTGGAAAAAAGCAAAAAAGCGTTGGAGGTATGGCTCAAGTGATCACCTGACTAACAAGCTTGAGCCCTCACTTCAAAGACCAGTATTGCCAAGGCAAACAAAAACAGGACATATACTGGTGGCTCATGCCAATTCTATTTATTCAGGAGGCTGATATTTGAGTATTACAGTTTTGAAGTCAGCTGGGGCAGAAAAGTCTGCAAAATTCATTATTTCCAGTTAACCACTGAAAAGCCAGAAGTGGAGCTGTGGGTTAGGTGGTTAAAAAAAAGAAGAAAGAAAGGAAGAAAAGTGTAAAAGCCATTGTACATTTTTTGGGGGGGTCAGTTTTGGGGCTTGAATTCTGCGCCTAGATGCTGTGCCTAAGTCCTTCAGCTCAAGGCTACTATTTTACTCCTTAAACCACAGCACCACTTCCAGTTTTTGGTGGTTAATTTGAAATTAGAGTCTCCCAGACTTTCATACCTGGGCTGGCTTTGAACCACGATCCTCAGACCTTAACTTCCTGAGTAGCTACGATTACAAGCATGAGCCACCAGTGCTTGGCTGTACATCTTTTTATTGATAATATCCTACTTTTTCATCTTGACACATTGAAGTATATAAATGCATTATTAGAATAACAATTTCAGAGGGTATATTAATTATAAACTAACTTTTACAATGATTTGTAAAGATTCAAAGATAGCTCAAATATAATTCCCATACTTTGGTGTACAGGAGCTTGAACTCAGGGCCTTACTCTTTTGCTTAGTTTTTTATGCTAAAGGCTGTCATATTACTATGTAAGCCACACTTTCACTGTTGGCTTTTTGCTGGCTAATTGGAGATAGGTTTCAGACTTACCTGCTTGAGCTAGCTTTGAACCACCACCAAGATCCTCATGTTTAAACCTTCTGAGTAGTTAAGATTATAGGCTTCATACACCAGTGTCTGGCAAATGTAGTATTGTTCTTACCAGTTAACATTTCTGTTTTCCATTGTAATTTGATTCATAGAATACATGTTAATTTCCATAGAAAGTTTTCTGAAATTATTCTTCCACTCCATTTTGGCAGTGATTCTGGGGACTGAACTTAGAAGCTCATGTTCTCACTTGGCTTTTTTATTTAAGGATGGATCTCCACTTCTGGCTTTTGGTGGTTAATTGAAAATAAAAATCACATGGAATTTCCTGCCCAGGCTGGTTTCAAACTTAAGGTCTCAGCCTCCTGAATAGCTAGGATTGTAAGTGTGATCTACTAGTCTGTGGCTCGTAATTATCTTGTAACTATTGATTTCTAGCTTAATTGCACTGTGGTGGAGAAAAACATGCTTTAAGTTGAAATTCATTGACATTCTTCTGCATGGATCAGGAAGTGGTCCATTTTCCTAACTTGTTTGAAATGAATGTGAATTACTCAATTATTACATACAGCGTTATACATTTCAATTGGATTGTCTTTTTAAGACATTAAAATTGGGGGCTGGGAGCATGGTCTAGTGGTAGAGTGCCTGCATATACAAAGCCCTGGGTTTGATTCCTTTCTACCACATTCACAGAAAGCCAGAGGTGGTGCTGTGGCTCAGGTGGTAAGAGTGCTAGCCTTGAGAGAGCCCTAGGACAGTGTCCATACCTTGAGTTCAAGCCCCATATTGCCTCCCATCCCTGGGGCGGGGGGGGGAACCTTAATATTAAAACCTCTTGATCCTGGTTCAGAGCCAGCTCTGGCGCTAAAAACTGTTAGACTTTCATCTCCAGTTAACCACTAGAAAACTGGAAGTGGGGCTGTGGCTCAAGGGTAGGGCAGTATCCTTGAGCTGAAGAGCTCAGGGACACCACTCAGGCCCAGGGGTAGGATGGTATCCTTGAGCTGAAGAGCTCAGGGACAGCACCCAGGCCCAGAGTTCAAGCCCCAGAACCAACAAAAAAAATCAAAATCTCTTGATTATCCACTCTCCTACCATGTGGATTTGCTTGTTTCTTTAGTTACATAGCTAAGTGTAAGAAGAAAAGCAGGGAAATCTTTAGCCTGTATCACAACAACAACAAAAACTGATATCTGTGCCAGGTACAGGTAGCTCAGGCCTCTTAATTGCATGAAGCCCTGGGTTTGACTCCTCAGTACCACATAAAGAGAAAAAAATCTGTAAGTGGTTCTGTGGTTCAAATGATGGATTGCTAGTTTTGAGCACAGAGAGGCTTAGGGACAGTGCCCAGGCTCTTAGTTCAAACCCCAGGATTGGCAAGAAAAAAAAACCATCTAGAGCAATGCATAAAAGATAGGGCACTTCATCCATATAGAAGGGAGAGCGCCTGGTGCCAACATGAAAGAAACAGTGGTGAAATTATATCTGTCTACTCGGAGGGAATGGGAGTCCTGCTTGACAGAATTACAGTAAATATGGGTCTGAAAAATATCCATCAGAGCGTAAAACCATGTATTTGTTTCAGCGCTGCTGGGACATTGCCTTGGGTCCCCTCAAACAGATTCCCATGAACCTCTTCATCATGTACATGGCAGGCAACACCATCTCCATCTTCCCCACCATGATGGTGTGCATGATGGCCTGGCGGCCTATCCAGGCACTCATGGCCATTTCAGCCAGTAAGTATTCTTCACAACAAATTTTAAATGATCTTTTAAGTAGTTGTACAAAGGATAATTTAATACAATATAATTTGATCAGTGTTACCTCCTTCCAGTGTTCTCACCTATCCCTTCCCTCACTTTTTTTTTTTTTTTGCCAGTCCTGGGCTTGAGCTCAGGGCCTGAGCACTGTTCTTGGACTTTCTCAAGGCTAGAGCTCTACCACTTGAGCCTCAGCATCACTGCTGGCCTTTTTCTATGTATGTGGTACCGAAGAATCGAACCCAGATCTTCATGCATGCTAGGCAAACACTTTAACCACTAGGCCAAACTCCCGGCTCCCCTCACTCTTCTTAATTCATAGGATTTGCTTTGGATTCTTGGCTGCAATCCTCCCCTTTGTCTTGATTTGTCCACTCTTTTTCCCTTGATCCCACTCCACCACGTCCAAGTACACAGTTCTGGTGATTTACTTTGCTGAATTATGAGCAGCCAGTCTTTTTATTTTTTGCCATTCCTGGGGCTTGAACTCAGTGCCTAGGCACTCCCCTGAACTTCCTGAACTTTGCTCAAGGCTAGCATTCACCCCCTTGAGCCTCAGCATCACTTCCTGCTTTTTCTGTTTATGTGAAACTAAGGAATGGAACCCAGGCCTTCATGCATACTAAGCAGGCACTTTATCATTAAGCTACATTTCTAGCTCCCAGGGTATTCTTAAAATACTATCCTGAATTTTAAGAACTGGGGACAGGGCCAGGAACATGGCCTAGTGGTAGAATGCTTGCCTAGCATTCACGAATCACTGGATTTGAGTGCTGGGTACCATGTACACAGAAAAAGCCAGAAATGGTGCTGTGATTGGTGTGGTGGAAGGCTAGCCTTGAGAAAGGCCCCTGGGCAGTGCCCAGGCCCGTAGGACTAGCAAAAAAAAAAAAAAATTGAAGACACACTTTTGGGTTTATTAATTTTTGGTTAGAGGCTCTGCGGGGCACTAGTGGTGGTGGTGATCTTAATGTTCTCTTCACTTTTAATGGTCTGTTTGCTATCTTACTGCAAGAGTCTGCCTGAATGAACAAATGGCTGGCTTGATTCACAATGGGGGGCAAAAGTGATTGGGATTGTGACAGCTTCTGTTATTTCAACAGCTTTCAAGATGCTAGAAAGTTCAAGCCAGAAGTTTCTTCAGGGTTTGGTCTATCTCATTGGGAACCTGATGGGTTTGGCACTGGCTGTTTACAAGTGCCAGTCCATGGGGCTGTTACCTACACATGCATCAGACTGGTTAGCCTTCATCGAGCCTCCTGAGGTAAGGCTAAAGAAAAGCTGGGACTGGGAGTGAGGCCTAGTGGTAGAATGTTTGCCTAGCATGCATGAAGCCCTAGGTTCGATTCCTGGGTGGGGCATACACAGATAAACCCACAAGTGGCGCTGTGGCTCAGGTGGTAGAGCGCTAGCCTTTTGTAGCTACCTCGTCTACCTGATGGTAGGAAACTAAAAAGTTGGTGTTAGAGTTTAACTCTTACATAACAATAGTGATTAGGAATGTGGATGTTTTAAGCAAAATAGCACTTGCTATTTCAATACTTTAGCATTAAGTACTTGGTTCCAGAGGTTATTTTAATACTCATTCATCACTCACTTCCTTATTGTTCCTTCTTTCAGAGAATGGAGTTCAGTGGTGGAGGACTTGTTTTGTGAACCTGAGAAACTCCTTGAACGTAAATAAACGGGCCTCATTTATATATCCTTCTTTAGGCCCAGTGGCTTCTAAGTGTACTCATTCTCGCAATAACCACTGGAACTGAAAACATCCCCCAATCTCTCTCCATGGTGAGGAAATAAAACCCTAAATGGTTACATAACTACAAACACAAAGAAACTACCACAACCCCTGCCTGAAAATAATGTAAAAAACTTTATTTATGTTTCTGTATAGAGCAAAACAAATACAAGCAGAACTATGTAAACAGTCCTTTTCAATAAATTAAATACTTTAAAAAAGTTGCACAAATTTCCTTTAAATCTATTTTTTACTATTTAACATAAGCTGAAATAATTCTATTGGGGATGCTTGTGGGAAAGGTGAGAAACCAGTGCTGTGTACAAATTAAACATGATGAAAAGAAAAATAAGCTAGAAAAAAAGCCTAAGTACGCTTACAGTGGAAGTATGACTTAGTACCCACAGTGAGGACTGTTTCATGTGGGGTGGGGGATGACTGGGGATCCCTGGAGCCACAGGAACTGAAGGCAGTTGGGATACAGTGTGGTGACCTTTCCTCTGCTTGGAGGAGGTGGTCCCTGTCCAGCAAGCCTGTTGTTCAAGCTCCAGCTTTTAAGACAGCTGTCTGTGGGAGGCAGGGCCAGCAGTGGTAGAATATATATTATAACCTGCTCAAGGGACAGGAAGGAAAAGATCTTTCTCTTCCCTCTTGAACCATAAATCCCCTCTCCTAAGGTGCGTTCTCATCAAGTTTTCAGTATTGCTTTTATTTGCAGTGATTCGAAGAGACAAGACTTTTGCAGACAAAACACACACGCGCGCGCGCGCGCGCGCACACACACACACACACACACAAGAAATGCTCTAGACAGATGAGTATAAATCTGGCCTAACAACCATTTTTCCATGTAACAATGATTTTTGTCTTAGGGCCTGAAATAATGGTTTTGCGCCAATACCCACTAATTCCCTTATTTCTTTAAAAGGATTCTTAGTTCCAACCACAAATAGCCCTCCTATAATTAACCTTATAGTCAACAAATACTAGTCTGTATTTGGTCTTTCGGTTTGGCCAAGAGAATGTGTGAATGCTGGACAAGTCCCAGGCCAGATGACCTCCACAGATCCTGGATTCTGGGAGACCTGCTATGCTCACCTGTAAATGGAGTGTCGCAATGGGAACTGTAAAGCTCAGTTTCTACCCTCTGCAGCAAGAAGCCAGAAAAGGACAAGATACTATTTGCTACCTTGAGTGGGCCTAGAGGTTGCAAGAAGACCCTGAACAAATAATTACTGTTTTGAAAGCCATACCAAAAGCATTTTCTTTTTCTGGGTTCAATGATCTATGACACTTTAAAAGTCAGCTTTGTTCCTGCTCACTAATCAAAGCAGAGGTGACACTAAAAAAGCAGCCATGAATATATAGGCTCTGGTAAAGGAGTTTCCCTGTTCTGGTAAGCAGATGTTAATGCTGAGGTTGGCACATTTAGAGCATTTTGGAAATGAGAACTGAAATAGCAGACCATTGGCTTGGTAACTTTGTTCAGAGCCACCTGCAGTCAGATTGAAAAACAAAACTGAAAGGGTGAATGCTCTTTCAGAGTTTAGACAAGTGCCTCAAGTTAACTGTGGCCATAGGTTTCTCAGTGAGAGAAAGATGTCATCTCAGGGGAGTAGCAATCCAGTAATTTTGGCACTGTAGGAGTATAGCTCTAGAACTTAAAATTCCACTATAGAATTCCCTCTTTAAAGATAATCTAAAGCTTCAAAGCATTTTAGCCAACCTTTAAAAAACAAAACAACAACAAAAAAGACACAAAAAAAGCGTCTACAAACTCAGCACACAAAGAGGGAAAGGAGAAACTACTGGCCTGTGTGCTTCTCAGATTCACCCTGTACGTATTGCTTGTGTCACACGGATAACCACAGACTGTATTCAGTAAACCTTTGGAATTCCCTTAGTTCAGCCATTTGAAAAGAACCTAAAAGAAAATTTTTACCTTACAAAAAATATCCATGATAACAATGTCTGCTTTAGTACCACAGAATGGGTCATAAGGGAAATAAATGGCTGAAATGTACACTGACAGTGTAGATACTTAAACTCAATATATTTTGGGGTACTTTCGAGCCATGTCTTAGGTTCTGTATAATAGTACCCTAATAGTCAATTAGAATCCAATACACTAAAAAAAAATCTGGTAATGTCTTCATCTTGTCTTGTCACAGGTCTCACAAGGCCACAATTCTGTGGACGTGGCCATGAACTCTAGTGAAGTGAAGCTGTCTCAGGCTATTACCCTGGGGTTCTTCACGGAACTATGACCTCTGAGATTGCTCTTTAATATTGAGTATGTGCTTGTTTTTTCAGCTAAATTTCTATCAGCCTTTTTTTTTTTAAATCAATCACTGTCTTTAGCAGTGCTAGAAAGTTTTGCTTATTAATTCTAACTTGCATTCGATTGGTACAGAAATGGCTCTTAGGACTTGACATTCTTTTGATGTTGAGGGACTATTTGCTGCTTCTGCTAGGAGAGCAGATGGAAGGAAAAGCAGCCAAGAGCACGTCTATCTGTACTCTTCTGAACAAGTACCTGCAGCTCAGTGCATCTTGAGTTCAGAGTGATGTGCACAGAACACAGGCTTCAGGGCAGTGGGTGTGATAGTAAGAGCTGTCACTTCCAAAGAGGATGAAGCCTTTAGGAAAGGTGCAGCCAAGCAATCTTCCTAGGCATATACTATGAATAAATGGTGATCACTTCACTGCCACCGCCCCGCACAAGGAGAACTCGCTCCAGTCCCTCGGTGAGCACTTCCAGGAACTCCATGTCTTCAAAAGTTGTCAAGGAGAAGGGAGAGGAGCACACTGTACACCCTGACATCCTCATCCCAGTTGCTTTTCTTAATTATATATTCAGAGTAGGTAAGCCATTGGTTAGTCTGAACGTTATTACAAAAGGTATTGGTGGCTCATGCCTATAATCACAGCTACTCAGGCTTATCTCAGTTTGAAGCCAACCTGGGCAGGAAACTCTGTGAGACCCTTACCTCCAATAAACTACTCAAAAAAGCCAGAAGTGGTGCTGTGGTTCACGTGGTAGAGCACTAGCCTTGAGCTCAAGGACAGTGCTTGGGTTCTGAGTTCAAGCCCCAGGATTGGCAAAAACGAAAAAGAAAAAGGAAATCGCAGCATTGGCTGGGAGTTCCTGCCTGTGATACATGAAGCCCTGGGTTCAATTCCTTGATACCACATACACAGAAAAAGCCACAGTGGTGCTGTGGCTCAAGTGATAGAGCTCTAGTCTTAAGAGAGTCCAAGGCTATTACATACAAATTCTCAGCTTAATTATGTTCTAAAATTTGTGTGCCACTGATTGCATATAGAGATTCCCTTGAATCTCTATATAGAGATTCTTGAATACTTGTTTGTTGAACATAACATCTGAAATATGATGTAAAAATCAGTGTTAATAAAATATTTTACTAAAAAAAAAAGTCCAAGGACAAGTGGGAGTGGTGGCTAACCTGTAATCCTAGCTACTCAAGAGGCTGAGATCTGAGGACAGCAGTTCAAAGTCAGCCCTGGCACTAAAGAACGTGGGACTTTTTTTTTTTTTTTTTTTTACAATCCTGGACCTTGAACTCAGGGCTTGAGCACTGTCCTTGGACTTTCTCAAGGCTAGAGCTCTACCACTTGAGCCACAGCACCACTTCCAGCTTTTCCTATGAACATGGTACTGAGGAATCAAACCCAGATCTTTGTGTGTGCTAGCCAAGCACTCTACCATTAGGCCAAACTCCCAGCCCAAGAATGTGAGACTTTTATATCCAATTAATCACCAGAAAATGGGAAATGAGGCTGTGGCTCCAGGGGCAAGGCAGTAGCCTTGAGCTGAAGAACTCAGGGACACCAGGCCCTGAGTTCAAGCCACAGGACTGGCAAAAAAAAAAAAAAAGAAAGAAAAAGAAAATTTCAGTGTCCTTCCAAGCAAGGAATGGCTATACAACGTAAACTAGAGAGATTAGATCTATGTTCCTAGTATTTTGGCTTTAATAGATGGACCTAAG
Source organism: Megascapheus bottae (assembly GCF_031878675.1). Lineage (NCBI taxonomy): Eukaryota > Metazoa > Chordata > Mammalia > Rodentia > Geomyidae > Megascapheus > Megascapheus bottae. The sequence goes on from NC_143533.1 coordinate 26,358,959, forward strand.
AATGGAACTGTGGGGCCTGGAGCATAGCCTAGCGGTAGAGTGCTCACCTAGTATGCATGAAGCCCTGGGTTCGATTCCTCAGTACCATATACTCAGAAAAAGGTGAAAGTGATGCTGTGGCTCAAGTGGGAGAGTGCTACCCTTGAGAAAATAGTGTCCAAGGACAGTGCCCAGGCCCTGAGTTTAAGCCCCAGGACTGGCAAAAAGAAAAAAAAAAAAAAAGGAACTGTGCTTGGAGCTCATTTCCTGTAGTTATCCTTGATCCTTGACTGTGATTAATCAATATTGCTACCTGGAACCCCATAGAGGCTCTTTTTCCAGGTTTTTTCTGAGTCTGATTTGCTAAACTTCCTGACATTTTCATAAGCCGTGCAACTACCACTACTACTACTACTTCTTCTTCCTCTTCTTTTTGACAGTCCTGGGGCTTGAACTCAGGGCCTGATCACTGTCCTTCGGCTTATCTCAAGGCTAGAGCTCTACCACTTGAGCCACAGCACCACTTCCAGCTTTTCTATATATGGGATACCGAGGAATCGAACCTGGGTCTTTTTGTATGCTAGGCAAGCACTTTACCACTAGGTCAAACTCTCAGCTCCAAGCTGTGCAACTTCTAAAAAGAATTTAATACTTGCTTTTAAAACCTGTAAGAATTGGGGCCAGGAGTTTGGCCTAGTCGCAGAGTGCTTGCCTAGCTTGCACGAAGACCCAGGTTCGATTAGTCTGTACTACATACATAGAAAAAAGCTGGAAGTGGTGCTGAGGCTCAAGTGGTAGAGCTCTAGCCTTCAGAAAGCCCAAGGACAGTGCTCAGGCCCTGAGCTCAAGCCCAGGACTGGCAAACAACAACAAAAAACCCTGTAAGAATTAGCCAGGTGCTGGTAGCTTATAACTGTAATACTAGCTACTCAGGAGGCTGAGATCTGAGGATTGTAGTTCAAAGACAACCCCGGCATAAAAGCCCATGAGACTCTCATCTCTAATTAACCACCAAAAAACTGGAAGCGGTGCTATGGCTCAAAGTAGTAGAGCACTAGCCTTGAGCAGAATAGTTCAGGGACAATACCTAGGCCCAGAGTTTAAGCCCCACAACTGACCAAAACAAAGCAAAAAATAACAAAAACTAAGAATCCTTAGCTTTAAAGTCTTTCTCAAAGACAAAGTGTACTAGACTCAGTGACTCTGGTCTCATCTGAGAAACAGACTAGGGAGATTTTTTTTCTCCACACTAGGGAAGGATACAGTTTTCATCTCCCTCAGGATTTCGGGGTGGCCCTGGCATATTCAACAAAACCAGCTTTGCTTCGTGAGATTTGTTAACGATAACCTCATTGAGTTTCACCGCTGTATGCATTCGTCTCACATTGGAGTGGTCCCTAGACAGAGAAGAAAGAGGCAGTTAAGACTGAAAAAGATAGACACCATTTTAAAAGACTCGAGCCCAGAGCGGAAAATGTGGTGAATAAGATAATTTCTTTAAGATGTTAATACAATGGATTTTTTTTGTTCTGTAGTTTCTTGTAACATCTCCATGGAGATGAACTGCATAGAGACACAGAAGACAGATTGCTGTATGGTATGTGTAAGTGGGAGCTAATATGCAGTGGAAAGCAAAGCAAATGGCTGGATTTGGAGTGACCCTCTGGTATGTTCGGTTAGTTGCATCTGTGTCATGAACTGGAATATTATGTGATAAGCTTGTGATGGAAAAACTTACGGCCGCATATTAAGCAGGTCTTGGAATCCTTCCATTGACTTGGCTTTTTGCCCCCGGGATGCCATGTATTTATCTTTTGTCCAAGTCATGTGCACCTTCTCCTGATAGGTTTCTGTTTCTTCATCCTCATCAGAACCAATGCTGGTCAATCGTAGCATCGAGTTCCGGTCTTTCACCAACTGTGCCTGAGCAAGGTGCAACATCATTATTCTACCTAATTTCCTCTCATCATTATTATTTTGAAATAATAATGGGGTTTATAAAGGATAAACAGAAGGAAATAATTTATTCTCCTGTGAAAACAACATAATGCCATCCCCTTCACTGTCAGACTTCTGTGGAATCAGGCTCTGATAACTTCAGTCAGATCTTACCTCTCTGTCTCGCTCTGTTTTGGAAAGCCGCATGTGCCGAAGCATCTGGGACCTTTGCTCCATCATCAGTGTGCGCTCATACGTGTAAGCTGAGATGTCACTGTCATGCTGCCACAGGCATTACAGAGTGGGCAAAAGACACAGAAGAGGTAAGCCATATATTTCACTTCTACTCAGTAACTCAAATCCAAAACAGTGTAACCACCTTTATTATCCCTCTTCTGTTCAGATTTTGAGCTACACAAATACTTTACTTTGGGGTTACAGATCAAATTCAGAGGCTCTGGAAAATACATTTCATATATTTTCTTAAAACACAAAACCAATGATCTAGTCTGTTTTTTGTTTTTTTTTTTTGTTTGTGGGGGGAGGTACGGGGGGTCAAGGGGCTTGAACTTGGTCTGGGTGCTGTCCTGAGCTCTTCAGCTCAAGGCTAGCACTCTACCCTTGAGCCAAGCCTCATTTCTCTTTTTCTAGAGGTTAACTGGAGAGTCTCAGGTCAAGGTCCTTTTGGGTCCAGGGTGGTTTTGAACCTTGATCCTCAGATCTTAGCCTCCTAAGTATCTAGGATTATAGGCGTGAGCTACTGCACCTGGCTTGTATTTTTTTTTAAATAACTGTAGTAATGTGTGGTTTTAAGTATAAATTAAAAATTAATAAAAAATACAGATAAGTATCTAGCAGAAATATGAAGGCTATGTAATAATTAACATGTACTGTTTTGCTATGAAGAAGATATTAAACCTATACTTGCAGCTGAATGGTCTCCCAAATCAGAAAAGCGGGGTGGAAGAGGTGGTGATCTCTGATCTCTTACCATCTCCACCACCTCCACCTCTGCCTCAATGCGCAGGTGGTACAGGAAGGTGGCCAGGTCCTTCTTCATCTGGATGCTATTGTCTTCTAGCTGGGCCACTGTGAAGATTCGGATGCTGCATTTCCGCCACACCTGACACAGGAAAATTAAATCAAGAGGCCAGAAAGTGGGGAGAGTAGATGCAAGGAGGCAAAAAAAAAAAGGAGGGTGGTTGTAGTAAAAGGGTCTCATGAGACTTGAGACATAATCAACTTTGCTATTTTTTTTTTCCAGTCCTGGGACTTGAACTCAGGTCTCAAGAACTGAGTTTTCTCAAGGTTAGTATTTTACCACTTGAGTCACAGCACCACTTCTGGCTTTTCTATGTATGTAGGACCGAGGAATTAAACCCAGGTCTTTGTGCATGTTAGGCAAGCAGTCTACCACTAGGCCAAACTCTTAGGCCCTAACCTTGTTATTTTTGTAACAGGGAGAAAAACTACTAACAACACATTAAATGCAGATAGATATGTTTTTCTTTTTCGTTAAAATTTCTGATAGCAGAGCTTGAACTCAGAGTCTTACATCAACTTTTTCTGAGTATAACTGACACTCTACCACTTGAGTTACAGCTCCCTATTCCTCCATATTTCTCCCCCACCACAATAATTGGAGATAGAATCTATAGCACTGAGCCAGGAGTGTAGCCTGGTGGTAAAGTACTTGCCTAACATTCATGAAGCCCTGGGTTAGATTCCTTGGTAATATATATACAAAAAAAGGCAGAAGTGGTGCTGTGACTTAAGGGTAGAGTGATAGCCTTGAGAAAGCTCAAGGACAGTACCCAGGGCCTGAGTTCAAACCCCAGGACTATCCCCCCCCCCAAAAAAAAAAATCTCCAGAACTATTCTGTCTGACATAGTTCCTGGTCTTAGATCTCAGCCTCTTGAGTGGTTAGGATTACAGGCATGAGACCCTTACAGACAGACTTGCTCAAGGCTAGTGCTCTACCACTTGAACCACAGCAACACTTTTGGCTTTTTCTGTGTATGTGGTACCAAGGAACCCAGTGTTTCATTCATGTTAGTCAAAACACTCTACCACTATGCCACACTTCCGACCCACACCCCACTTCTTTTTTTGTTGCTGTTTCCTTGGGCTGACTGTGAACTTTAATCCTGAGATCTCAGCCTCTTGAGTAACTACAATCATGAATGTGAGCTACTGGTACCCAGATGAAGGAGCTCTTAATTCATAACATGAAAAAAATAGGCATAAGAAAAAATGGTTCCTGGGCCGGGAGTTTGGCCTAGTAGTAGAGGGCATGCCTAGCTTGCATGAAGACTGAGGTTTGATTCCTCAGTACCACATATACAGAAAAAAAGGCAGAAGTGGTGCTGTGGCTCAAGTGGTAAAGCGCTAGCCCTGAGAAAACCCAAGGAGAGTGCTCAGGCCCTGAGTTCAAGCCCCAAGACTGGCAGAAAGAAAAAGAAAGAAAGAAAGAAAGAAAGAAAGAGAGAGAGAGAGAGAGAGAGAGGGAGAGAGGGAGAGAGGGAGAGAGGGAGAGAGGGAGAGAGAGAGAGAGAGAGAGAGAGAGAGAGAGAGAGAGAGAGAGAGGGAGGGAGGGAGGGAGGGAGAAGGAAGGAAGGAAGGAAGGAAGGAAGGAAGGAAGGAAGGAAGGAAGGAAGGAAGGAAAAGGAAAGGTGATTCAAGTTTATAGTTGTCTTAAAATCCTTGGAATCGCTGGGCACAGTGGCTCATGCCTGTAATCCTTGCTTCTCAGAAGGCTGAGATCTGAGTATCACGGTTCAAAGCTAGCCTGGCACTAAAGACTGTGAGACTCTTATCTCCAATTACCCAGTAGAAAACTGGAATTGGTTCTGTGGCTCAAGGAGTAGGGCGGTAGCCTTGAGCTGAAAAGCTCAGGGACAGCGCCCAGGCCCAGAGTTCAAGCTCCACAACCGACAAAAAAAAAAAAAAAAAAAAAAAAAAAAAAATCCTTGGAATCTTCAAAGTGATTGCAATTTTCTATGCCAGTAAGTTGACCTAGGGATGTCAAGTCCCACTTTGTTCAGGACGGGGGCTGATCACGTCAAAGATCAAGGCAGGACCCTTGGATTGGGACTTTCAGACTCAGCTCCTCATCTCGGGGGGGCGGGGGGGCGATGAGGGGGTGAAGGTTGAGGTGACCACCAATGGCAAATGTTTTAGTCAATCGTGCATCTGTAATAAAGCCTCCATGACCGGGAGTTTGGCCTAGTGGTAGAGTGTTTGCCTAGCATGCATGAAGCTCTGGGTTCGATTCCTCGGTACCACACACACACACACACACACACACACACACACACACACACACACACAAAGGCAGAACTGGTTCTGTGGCTCAAGTGGCAGAGCGCTAGCCTTGAGAAAGCTTAAGGACAACGCCCAGGCCCTGAGTCCCCAGGACTGGCAAAATAAAATAAATAAATAAATAAATAAAGGTTCCAGAAAACCCTGGTAGGCTTGGGTTCGAGAGTGAACAGCTGAATGGTTCCTGAAGGTGTTCGGAACCTGCTAGGGAAGTCATGGAAATGCCATGACTCTTCCCATACACTTTTCCCTATTCATGACTTCATTTGTATCCCTCATAATATACTTTATAATAAATCAGTAAATGTAAGAAAGTATTTCTTTGAGTTCTGGAAGTTACAATATTAAATTAATCAACCCAAGAAAGGTGCTTCAGTTAGAAGCACAGGTAAAACAAAACTGGGAGGAGAGTCTGCAGTAGTCAGCCTTCAACCTTGGAGTACAATTCTACCTCCAGGTAGACAGTACCTGAAGTGCACTGAAAACAACCACCTACAAACCACTACAGAACCATGGTTTGCTTGATGTGTGTTGGGGGTTTGCCAGTGTTGATGTATCCTCACTTATGATACATTAAGTGGCTACAGGTACTTCACTCAGATATAATTGACTATAGGCAGACTACATTTACTATTTTACATTTAAATTTGGCTGTTCCAAACATCAAGCATATGTATATCACCCACACACATATACACACATACACACACACACCCCTACAGCTTTCTTTGATAGAGTCTGACTTCTGTCTCTTTTTAGAGATACCTTCATGTATTACTGTTTTTTCCAAGGTCTCATGTCGAACTTCATTAATTGGTTGAATTTCACTTGAAGTTAGATCAAATACAAAACAACAACAAACATCTAATAAGGTTGTGCCAAGCATAATCGCCATCTCTTCAGATTCAAAGCCCCAACACTACAGAATGGAAGAGGAATCTGTCTAGTGGAGGGAACAGTTTCGAGGGAGGGAATACAGTACCTTGTGCTGCTTCAGCAGGAAGGGCAGGAGCATGAGCATCCCCCCATCGTGGACTATCCACCACACATCAACGTTGCCCTCCGAGAACTGCTCCACATTGCTGGGGAAGAAGGAGACGTTCTTAGCCACCAGCAGAGCAAGGTGGGCAGCAGTTGTTACTCGAACTGTGCCTATGGAGGAAAAGAAAACTGAGGTTAGCAAAGGAGTCTTCAAGCAGGGCTTGCGTCCCTCTAAGCTAGGGAAGTAAGGGTAATTAGTTCTTTTTATTTGTTTATTTTTTTTTTTTTAGGAAATTATCCTCCTTAAGAAACAAAAATCACTGAGATATATAGAAATAACGAATCATTTTACTAAGAAGGATGGCTTAGGTCATAGATAGGCTCTGATTATATCCAAATGATGAGGAATTTGGCAGTTCTATTTCTCTTTGTTGGTTGTGGGACTTGAACTCTGGGCCTGGGTGCTGTCCCTGAGCAATTTTCTCAAGAATAGTGCTCTGGCGTTTTTTTTTTTTTTAAATTAAAGAATTTATTAACATTGATTTTTATATCGTGTTTCAAATGACATGTTTAACAAACAAGTATTCAAGAAGGGAATCTCCATATACAATCACTGGCACTTAGATTTTAGTCTTGCGGGTTTTAATGGTGAAAGGTAATCTTTCCAAACCTCAATTTACAAAATCATAAAATGGCAATTTTGGAGAAAATCCTAACACTTGATAGTATTCATAATAAAGAAATGTAAAGCTGGGCAGATAAATCAAATTATCACTTACTAGCATTTCTTTTGCCAGTCCCACACTTGAACTCAGGACCCGAGCACTATCTTTGGGTTTTCTCAAGGCTACAGCTCAACCACTTGAGCCACAGAACCACTTCCAACTTTTTCTATGTATGTGGTACTGAGGAATCAACCGGATCTTCGTGCATGTGAGGTAAGCACCCTACCAAATGTCCAGAATGTCCAGGCCTTCCCCCAACCCACCTCTTTTTTTTTTTTTTTAAAGATTGTGGGGCTTTAACTCTGGGCTTGGGCATTGTCTGAGCTCTCCAGCAGCTTAAGGATAGCACTCTACCACTTTGAGCCATACCACCACTTCTGGTTTTCTGGTGGCTAATTGGAGTAAGAATCTCATGGACTTGGGGCCAGGAGTTTGGCCTAATGGTAGAGTGCTTGCCTAGCATGCACAAAGACCTGGGCCAGTTCAATTTCTCAGCACCACATATACATAAGAAAAACCCAGAAGTGGTGCTGTAGCTCAAGTGGTAGAGTTCTAGCCTTGATAAAACCCAAGGACAGTGCTAAGGCCCTGAGCCCAAGCCCAGGACTTTAGGACTCCGCTGACTTTGAACCGTGATCCTCAGATCTCAGACTCCTGAATACTAAGGATTATAGGCGTGAACCCAGCACCTGGTTGCCCCCCTCTCCCCGCCCCCCCCCCCGCCTTTGGTGGCCTTAAAGGACTACACTTTAACAATGGCATAGTCTCTAGGAGACGAGGCTAGTATGGCAGGGATTTTTGGTTTAATTTTTTGACACTGGGTGCTAAGCAGGCCAGGCTAGCCTCAAATAGGTACTCCTCCTGCCTTAGTCTCCCCAGTGCTGAGATTACAGGTGTACCACACCCACAGCTGGCATGAAAGAGGTTTAACTTCACTCCCTACATTTTTTCCCCCTTCAGTCGTGGGACGTGAACGCTGGGCCTGGGTGCTGTCCCTGAGCTCTTCAGCTCAAGGCTAGTATTGTTCTGACACTTGAGCCACAGCAACATTTCTGGTTTTCCGGTGGTCAATTAGAGATGAGTCTCATGGATGACTTTAGTGCCCAGGCTGGCTTTGAACTGCGATCCTCAGATCTCAGAGTCTGAGTAGCTAGGATTATAGGTGTGAGCCACCACGCCCAGTTTCACCCCCTACTTTGTCCCTAAAGTGAACAGAGGAAATGCTTTGTACCAATAAAAGTCTTCCAAGCGCGTGCATCTTCACTTTGACGCCAACCATTAGGCCAACCCATCACCACTGTGTTATGCTTCATGCCTCCGAGGCCACATGACTGGATAAGGTGGGAGATGCCCTCTTTTAGCTTGGCAGCAACCACCAGCTGGCAGAACCCTTTCACCTTCTCTGCCTCCATTAGGTGCTTAATGGTCTGAAAGAGATATGAAACTCAGCAACCAATTTCTTTATCCTTGATCTGTTAACTCATTATTCCCTCTCCATAGGCTATCCTCTTTCCAAACTCTACCCAGACTATATAGCTGTGACAGAAAAGTAAAAAAAAAAAAGTTAGTTATTTCAATGAAATGCTTTCATTTTCAAAGTGTTCATGCCTTGAGTGGGGAGTTTGGCCTAGTGGTAAAGTGCTTGCCTAGCATGCATGAAGACCAGGGTTCGATTCCTGGGTACCACATACATAGAAAAAAGCTGGAAGTGGTGCTGTAGCTCAAGTGGCAGATCACTGGCCTTGAGAAAAAAAAAAGCTCAAGGACAGTGCTCAGGCCCTGAGTTCAAGCCCCAGGATTGGCAAAAAACCAAAACCAAAAACCAAAACCAAAGTGCTCAGGCCTTAATTTACATCTATGGTCAAATGTGAGTGTCATATCAACCTTTTCCTCTATTCCTTTTTTTTCCCTTTGGGCCATACTGGGGTTTGAACTCAGGCTTCACATCTTCATGCTTGCAAGGTAGGAGCCATACCTCCACAACGTTTTTTTTTTTTAAATTTGGCCAGTCCTGGGCTTGAACTTAGAGCCTGAGCACTGTCCTTGGGTTTCCTCAAGGCTAGCGCTCTACCACTTGAGCCACAGTGCCATTCCCAGCCTTTTCTACTTATGTAGTACCAAGGAATTGAACCCAAGGCTTTGTGTATGTAAGGCAAGCACTATACCAATAGGCCATGCTCTGGGCCCTAGATCTCCTCCTTTTTACATACCAGAATTTGAGAACAGGCATCTCCACCAAATGAATACTGAATAGAGTTCTTTAACAGTGAGTCACTAGTGTAAGCTTGAATACTTTCTCCACCAATCATATCTTGCCTTATCCTTCAGAAAGTTAATCTGATTCAGTTCATCTTTGATGATTTCTTAGGTAAGGTTTCCTTTTTACATCTCCTGTTCTTAGATCTTGACATTTTAATGGTGATTACTGATAATTCTTGTATTTGACTTATTACAACTTCATTTATTAAGCCTAATTTAGAGCTAATACCCCACCAACTTCTACTGTACACTTTTATGGAAAAGGGAATAGTGGTACAAAGATGAATATGATTCTTCCAAAGGCACAGGTTAAGTCACGGTGAAACTAGAACAAGAGTAAACCTTGACTTGGGAGGACGGAAAAACTTGATTTGAAACTTTGTGCTTCTTTTTTTTTTTTTTCAGTCCTGGATCTTCAACTTTGAGCTTGGGCACTGTCCCTAAGTTCTTTAGCTCAAGGAGCTCAAGGTTAGCACTCTACAACGTTGAGCCACAGTGCCACTTACCAGCTCTCTGGGAGTTAAGTGGAAATGTGTCTCATGGACTTTCTAGCCTGGGCTAGAGCTGAACCACAGTCCAGATTTCAGTCTCCTGAGTAGCTAGTAGGCATGAACCACACGCCTGGCTAACTTTGTGCTTTTTTGTTGTTGTTAATTTCCTAATCTTTCTAGACTAATGTTTATCTATATTTCTAATATTTAGGTTTGATCCAGTAACTTTTTAAAATGCAGATGAAATTTTCTCCAAACAGTTTTATCATATGCAATAAATATCAAGAATACTTCCTTGGAAGTGGTACTATGGCTCAGTGGTAGAGCACTAGTCTTGAGGTGAAGAGCTCAGGGACAATGTCCAGGCCCAGAGTTCAAGCCCTACAACTGACCAAAAAAAAAAAAAAAAAAGTTTCCTTTTGGAATAAAATTTCATGTCCAGAACAGCTAGTCAGAAACAGCAAATGAAATGAATCTTGCTTACAGTACCATATGTAAGTTAGTAAAGAGAAAGAGAAATTAGAAATTTCTCCTTATCACTACTAACACAAGTTCTAAAAACCTTCCCCATTGTTGTAATGGAAAATTGACTTACATGATTTCTCTCATTGTTCAGATCAATGTTTGCAAGCTAACTGAAAATAACGCTCAGCTTTGAAAAACATCTTACAGGTTAGTAATGCTTTAAATAAATAGAAAGAATAAACAGCTATGTTTTCTGGCTCATTTTCATTACTTGTCAGAATATGACTGTTCCACAGTCAACACTGAGTTGGTTTGGTACACTCAGGGCTGAGATGGGAGGATTGTTTGTTTGTTCATTTGTCAGCCTGGGAGACCCTGTCTAAGGAAAAAAAAAAAGTCATCAGCACTGAGTAGGAACACTTCTAGACTACAGAGGAAAGGGATAAACTTAGAAGTCTGAGTCTTCCTAATCAGTGCCACAAGCTGTAATCTAAGACCACTGAGTCAAGTGTATCTCGACTCCCTTACCTGCTCAGCAGCCAGAGCTTCACCATAGTTCTCCAGAAAGTTCCCCACAATGACAGAGCCCACAATTGTGAGACCCTTGCCTGCTTTGAGCTGCGAGGCAAAGGTGAGGAGGCGAGGGTGCTTGACATGTAAGTCTTCGTCCAGTTTCAGTAATACAAGCAGCTGAGGCCTGTAAATACAATTCAGATCTATATGAAATATATAATCTGGCAGGAGGAAGAGATCAGAGCCATCATAGGGTGAAAGGCCTATTCACTTTGGTTTTTTTTCTTGCCAGTATGGGGGCTTGAACTCAGGGCCTGGGCACTGCCCTTAGACACTCTTGCTCAAGGTTAGTGCCCTGGCACTTAAGCCATACTGCCACTGCCAGCTTTTTCTTTGTATGTGGTACCAAGGAATCAAACCCAGGGCTTCATGCATGCTAGGTAAGCACTCTACCACTAGGCTATACTCCCAGCTCATCACTTTGGTTTCTTTACCTCCAGTTTTTGGTGTGTGGCGGGCCCTCTTCCAACCGAAGCAAAGCAAACCGGGCTGCACTGAGGGACAACCCACGGATGCCATCACCCCACTCCTTCTCAGCTCTGAGAGAAAACAGAGAACACAGAAGTTAGATGTTTTTAAAAAATCAATTGTGGGCCTTGAAATCTGAGCCTGGGTGCTGTCCTTGAGCTCTTCAGCTCAAGGCTACTGCCCTACCCCTTAGGCCAAGAGCCACTCCTATTTTCTAGTGGTTAATTGGATATAAGAGTCTCATGGGGGCCGGGAATTTGGCCTAGTGGTAGAGTGCTTGCCTAGCATGCACAAAGACCTAAGTTCAATTCCTCAGTACCACATACATAGAAAAAAGCCAGAAGTGGTGCTGTGGTTCAAGTGGTAGAGCTCTAGCCTTGAAGAAAAACCCAAGGACAGTGCTTAGGCACAGAGCCCAAACCTAGGACTGGCAAAAAAACCAAACCAAACCAAACCAAACCAAAACAGTCTCATGGACTTTCATGCCAGGGCTGGCTTTGAACCACAATCCTCAGATCTCAGCCTCCTGTGTAGCTAGGATGACGGCCATGAACGACTACACCCAGCTTGATGTGATTTTGATTGAGCTGCTCTAACTAAATTAGCCATCAATTAATTTGACAGCACTGAGGATTAAATTCAAAACCTCACACTTGCTAGGCAAATGCCCTCCTACTTGAGACATGCCTTCAGTTCTTCAGTTTCTTATTGCATTGGCTGTTTTCAAGGTAATGTCTTGCTTTTTTTTTTTGCCAGTCCTGGGCCTTTTTAACTGAGGGTCTGAGCACTGCTTTATGCCTGGGGCAGCCAGGGATTTGATCTTTGTACTTATGCTTCCCTGTCACTGTGGTTGACAGGCACACACCACTGCATCCAGCCATTGTGCTTCCTAGATAGGTGAGATTACAGGCATCGACTATGATATCTAGACATTGGCTGAGGTGGAGTCTCATGAATGTGTTTTTTGCCTACACTGGCTTCCAATCACAGTCCCATCATTTCTGCCTCCTAAGTATCCTGTCTTCTGAGTGTACTACTGCCACACCCTATCAAACCAGGCATTCTTAGTGATTTTAACAAGGCGAAATCTATACTCACCCTTGGTACTCAATGTACTTGTAGATCATACCAGCTATTACCATTGCTACGATGGCATAATACCAAGAAGAAATGAACATCAGAGCCAGACAGATACTCATGCCCATGAAAGAAAGGGTCCTAAAAAATTAAAAACAAAAACAAACAAAAGGGTTACTTTCTAAGCAGCAAAAAAAGAAGCCTATGGGATGAGTGCTTCTTAAACCACTTGTGTTAAGTCCCAGTGAGGGACTATTATTTTTTTTAGTATCTAATCTATTACTAACAAAACTTTTATAAGATTAAAAATAAATAAAAGTAATTATAAGAAACATTATCACATGCCTTAGTGCTATGGCAATGTTTCCTCTCACCCTTGGTTTTGTGATGCTTTGCCTCAAGATGAGGGCCAGGTAAGCATTTTATCACTGAGCTACTTTACTGCCATCCCTAGGAAGCACTCCTACCACTAGGCCAAATACCTGGCCCCAGTACAGCTAAACCTAGGGAGAGGGGAACAGGTTTTAGATGTACATTTCTGCCAGCAAGGTAAAGATCACATCATTGCACACAGCTGATATGGGAAGCCAGAAAAACATTGGGAGAGTTAGCAAAGACCACAGGTTCATACATGGTGGGGTCAGACCATTCTTAGCTGAGGAGAGTGGAGGGGAGGAGCTGGAATCGGAGATGCAGTCCAGGAGAGGCACAATTTGTAGAGAATTCTCCTATCCACTGCGCTACATTTATTGGTGGTCTTTTACAAATAAGTAATGTGAAATTTTACATGTTGAATGTTACAAAGCTTGGAAGTATTTGAATTAAGGTATGGTTTGGGTCACCTGACTGAACTGGCCATATCCGTGTGTGTGTGTATGTGTGTGTGCGCATTAGGACTTGAAAGTAGGTCCTTGAAATCTTGCTTGTGTTTTTTTGCTCATACTTAAGCCACAATTCTACTCCCGGATTTTTGCTTATTATTGGGAGATTTGTTTGGCTGACTGTCTTCAAACTACAATTATCAGAGTGCAACCTCCTGAGTAGCTAGGATTATAGGCATGAGTCACTGGTGCCTAGCCAACAGGCCACATTCCCCCCCACCCCCCATTTCCGGAGCTTAAACTCAGGGCCTGGGAGCTATCCCTGAGCTTTTTCTCAAGACTAGTACTCTACCACTTGAGCCACCATGCCACTTCCAGCTTTTTCTATTTATACGATACTAAGGAATCAAACCCAGGGCTTCATGCATTCTAGGCAAGAACTCTGTAACACTAAGCTACATTCCCAATCCCTAGGCCACATTTTTTTTTAATCAGTGGGGCACTTGTACTCTGGGCCTGGGTGCAGCTCAAAGCTACCACCCTAACCCTTGAGCCACAGCACCACTTCCGGTTTTCTGGTGGTTTAAGTGGCGATAAGTGTCTCAGGGACATTAGTGCTCAGGCTGGCTTTGAACTGATATCCTCAGATCTCAGACTCCTGAGTAGCTAGGATTACAGGTATGAGCCATCACACCCGGCCTAGGCCACATTCTTAACTTATGAAATGAATTCTCACAAGAAGTAAGTATAAAAATGAAAACATAACAGGACCTGGAGTTTGGCCTAGTGGTAGAGTGCTTGCCTAACATGCATGGAGACCCAGATTTGATTACTCAGTACTACATACATAGAAAAAAGCCGGAAGTGGTACTGAGGCTCAACTGGTAGAGTTCTAGCCTTGAGAAAATCTCCAAGGACAGAGCTCAGGTCATGAGCTCAAGCCCAGGACTGGCCAAAAAACAAAAAAAGAAAGAAAGCGGAGCCGGGAGTTTGGTCTAGTGGTAGAGTGCTTTCCTAGCACCCACGAAGACCTGGGTTCGATTCCTCGGTACCACATACATAGAAAAAAAAGAGCCAGAAGGGGTGTTGTGACGGCTCAAGTGGTAGAGCTCTAGCCTTGAGAAAGTCCAAGGACAGTACTCAGGCCCTGAGTTCAAGCCCAGGACTGGCCAAAGAAAAAAGCAAGAAAGAAAACATAAAATCTAAAATGAAATCTAATGCTTAACTAAGAGGAAAAGGGAGAAATGGCCTATAAAAGGTTTTTTTTTTAAACTTGAATGAGGCAGGTCAGAAATACCTGTTTTGTAGTTTTGTTATTTATTGTTAGTGGTGACATGTTATAAAATGATATAGGAGGGGCTGGAAGTGTGGCCTAGTGGTAGAGTGCTTGCCTTCCATGCATGAAGCCTTGGGTTCCATTCCTCAGAACCATATACACAGAAAAAAGAAAAAAAAAGCCAAAAGTGGCGATATGGCTCAAGTGGTATAGTTCTAGCCTTGACAAAGCTCAGGGATAGTACCCAGGCCCTGAGTTTAAGTCCTAGAATTGGCAAATATAATATAATAAAATAAAATGCAAAAGTTGATATAGAAAGGTAGAGACTCAAGTGAAATTGAACCCTGTTGACAGGTTAAAATAGATAGTCGAAGAAAAAATTATACTAAGAGCTAGAACCTTAGTTTTCTAGCTCAATGATGGGAAGAAGAGGAGAGGAAAGGACAAAAAAGAGGGAAAGAGCAAACTTACCAGTGGTAGTAGCGGAATCGGGGTCTCCAGTTGGGTGTTCGAAGTAATGTTTGCAAGGCACATGCCAAGTTCACAAACAGGTAACACATGAGGAAAAACCTGGAATAAGAAGGGTAAGAGTTGTAATTGACTTGTGAAATGTGTGAGGGTTATTATAAATAAATGAAGACATATGCTGTACTGAAGCCTATTTCTAGATCACTAAGCCTTGATTAAATAAAAAGCAAAGCTGGGTGTGAGCCGCTGTCTCACATTTGTAATCCTAACTACTCAGAAGGCTGACATCTGAGCACGCAGTTCAAAGCCAGCCTCTAAGAGGGTCCCCAAGACTCTTATCTCCAACTAATTACTAAAATGCCAGTCAAGGACAATACCTAGGCCCTGAATTTAAGACACAGTGCTGGCACAAAAACAAAACAAAACCCAAACCCCAAACCCTAAAAATGCCCTAGAAATGAAGAAACAAAACCTTTTCCCACAAGCCTTCTCATGTTCCTATGAGTTTTCTGGAAATAACAAAATCATTCTTCACTGGTTCTTCATAATAACCTAGGTTTCCTCTTTCTTACTCCTATTCCTAATTAATCTACCAAGTCCTATGGGTTCTACTTATTTAAATATCTCTAGACTTTTTCTCTCTCTTTATCTCAACTACTATCACTTTATTTTCTTGCAAGTCCTGGAGCTTGAGCTCAGAGCCTGAGCTCTCCTTGTGCTTTCTCAAGGTTAGTGCTCTACCACTTGAGCCACAGTACCACTCCCAGCTTTTTCTATGTATGTGGTATGGAGGAATCAAACATAGGTCTTTGTGCATGCTAGGCAAGCACTCTACCACTAGGCCAAACTCCCAGCCCTGCTATCACTTCTTTTCAATGAGCATTTCCAGCTTCATTTTATCCTCTTTCTATTCCATCTTTTAGATCAATAATTGGGATCCTCCATCCTACTTTTCCAGTCTACTACTTCTCCAGTGATAAACCCTCCAACATAACCAAACCACTCTGCTTAGTTTTCTGGGTATACTAGATTATTTCAGCCCTCAATTCCTTTATACATATTCCTAGTTTTTTTTTTTTTGGTTGGCCATGGGACTTGAACTCAAGGCCTGGACACTGTCCCTGAGTTCTTCTGCTCAAGGCTAGTGCTTTCCCACTTTGAGCCACAGCTCTACTTCCAGTTTTCTGGTGATTAATTGAAGATAAGAGTCTCATGTCAGGGGAGGGAAATTGGGAGAAAAACAGGGAGGGGTACCAATGTTCAAGAAGTAATATACTCACTACCTGATGAATGTAACTGTTCCATTCTATACATCACTCATACAATAATATATATATATATATATTTGAGAAAAAAAAACTCTCATGGCATTTCCTGCCTGGGCTGGTTTTGAACCACAATCTTCAGACCTCAGCCTCCCGAGTAGCTAGGATTACAGCTGTGAGCGTCCAACACTCAGCTTCTGACCTTTTTTGAGCAGTCAAACTTCAAGATACAAGTATCACTTTCTACAAAAAAAAAAAAAATGTGCTAAGCTGGGTGCCAGTGCAGTTCACGCCTGTAATACTAGCAACATTCAAGTGCTAAGATTGGGAGGACCTTCTTTTGTGATTCCTGGGTCTTGAACACAGGACCTGGGTGCTATCCCTGGAGCTCTTTTGCTCAATGCTAGCACTCTACTACACTGAGCCACAATGCCACTTCTGGTTTTTCTGGTGGCTAATTAGACGTAAATGTCACATAGATTCTTCTGCCTAAGGCTGGCTCTGAACTGGAATCCTCAGATCTCAGCCCTCTGAGTAGCTAGCATTACACTGGCAAGATCGGGAGGATCTTGGTTCCAGGACAACCCCAGGGAAAAAAAAGTTTGCCAGACCCCACCTCAACAGAAAAAGCTGTCATGACATCATATACCTGTAATTCCAGCAATGATGAGATGCACAAATAGGAAGACTGGCTTCTAAATCAGAGTAAAAAGCAAGATCTTATCTCAAAAATAACAAGAGCAAGCTGAGTATAGGGGCTCATGGGTATAATCCTAGTTAGTCAGGAGGCTGAGATCTGAGGATCTCAGTGCCAGCCCAGGCACTAAAGTCTGTGAGACTCTTATCTCCAATTAACCACCAGAAAACCCGAAGTGGTGCTGTGGCTCAAGGGGTAAGGCAGTATTCTTTAGGTGAAGATGAAGAGTTCAGGGACAACGCCCAGGTTCAGAGTTCAAGTCCCACGACCAATGACAACAATGATGATGCCGGGGGGAGGAGCAAAACCCTGAATTCAAATCACAATACTAAAAAAGTAGCAACAAAGAAATCTTATTCTGTTCAAATTCTTTGCCTTCATGCGCCTATGGTGTCTGGTGTTCACTTTTATCATGTTTCATTCATCACACTGTATGGGGATCACTGGATTCCCGATCTATCATCAGTGTGCATTACCTGTTTTCATATTCCCAGCATCATGGATGTAACAAGTCACCAACAAACCATCGGTGAACGAATAAAAGCTAACTGTAATAGCAAAGCTATAACCAATTGATAATCAGAAACGAAGGCCAGGCTAGGGAGTGTACCTGTCTAGTAAGCAAGTCTCTGAGTTTAATTACCAGCACTTGAGAATGGGAGAAGGAGGAACTTTTAAAATTATATCAATAGGAAAAAAATGTATAACAATTTACATGAACGTTCTCATGATCCTACTATTGTGTGACTGAGGGAACCATACTACACACTACTTTAAACAAAAGGAATCCAAGAAAACTTTCTTACATGGAAAGAATTGGGGCCACAAGATCCAAAGAAGCAGTGAGGATTCCCAGCTCTGCAATGGCTGCAGTCAGAAGTAAGGCCCAGGTGGGCTCCCCATTGGCTTTGCTGTGACCAAACACCTGCACACAGGAAAGAAGGTATCAGACACCAGGCTTAGAAAATGTTCTCTGGTTCCTTTGACCTAGTTTCTTTCTTTTTTTTTTTTTTTTTTTTTGCCAGTCCTGGGCCTTGAACTCAGGGCCTGAGCACTGTCCTTGGGCTTTCTCAAGGCTAGAGAGCTCTATCACTTGAGCCACAGCACCACTTCCAGCTTTTTTCTATGTATATGGTACCAAGGAATTGAATCCCAGTCTTCATGCATGCTAGGCAAGCACTCTACCACTAGGCCAAACTCCCAGTCCCTGGACCTAGTTTCTTAACAGTGTTATCTTTTCACCAGCTTTAAGCAATCATACATAATAAACCCACTAGAAATTTGTCTTATTTAAAAAAAAAAAACCACTGCATATCTGTATATATATATTTTTTGGTGAGTCATGGGGTTTGAACTCAGCCTGCGTGCTGTCCTTGAGCTCTTCAGCCCAAGACTACCACCCTACCTCTCGGCCAGTGCATTTTCCCTGAGCTCTTCAGCTCAAGGCTATTGCCCCACCTTTGAGCCAAGCCCCACTTTCCATTTTCTAGAGGTTAACTGTAGATAAAACTCTCAGGTCCTTTTGTGCCCAGCTAGCTTTGAACCTTGATCCTCAGATCTCAGCCTCCTGAGTAGTTAGGATTACAGGCGTGAGTTACCGGTGTGGCTCACATTTCTGTATTTATCTTTTAACATCTGAGCCACAAGAAATGGGGGAGGGAAAGGAGGAGACACAAGAAGGAGCTGCTTACTCTCAGAAATGGTATGATGTTGTCCTTGGCAATTGCCTGCAGAAGCCTTGGTGCCCCTGTGAGACTCTGAAGTCCTGCCCCACATGTTGAAAAGAAGGAACCAATGACAATCACCCATGGGGATGGCCAAGACAAGGTACCGACCACTAAATTACCCTTCACAGCATCCCCAAACCTGGGAAAGACAAAAACAAGAAAGTGTATGCTGTAGAAAACTTATGACTAAACAACTAAAATTTTTCTATTTATAGTTTTTACATAATCAAAATCGAGATAGACATGAGTGCTAAGAAATGCGGACGCAGGCCAGGCGTGGTGGCTCTCACCTGTAATCCTAGCTACTCTGGAGGATTCAAGGTTCAAAGCCAGCCCAGGCACAAAAGGACCTGAGACTCTTATCTCCAATTAACCTTTAAAAAAGGGGAAGCGGGGCTTGGCTCAAGAGTAGGGCGGTACCCTTGAGGTGAAGAGCTCAGGGACAGCCCTCAGGCCGGCCCGAGTTCAAGCCTCATGACCCACACAAAAAAAAAAAGAAATGTAAAGGCAGATATCCGATCAAAACATACCTAGGCATGGTGGAAAATACCTATAATCCTCACACTCAGAAGGCTGAGACAGAATAATTCTGGGTTTTAGGGCAATCTGGGCTTTCATAGGAAGATACTGTTTCAATCATTAATCAACCAATAAATTAATAATTATATTAGATTAGACAGATGAGGAGGAGGAAGAAGAGGTGGAGAAGTAGAAGAAATACCGGCACTGAGAGCTAGCTAGGAATATGGCTTAGCATGTATGATGCCCTTGGTTCATCTCCAGCACCACTGGTGGAAAAAACAAACAAACAAGAACAACAACAAAAAAAGAACAACAACAACAAAAACAAAGCCAGGCACCAATGACTTACATTAAGAAAAAAAACAAACAGCAGGATCAGAAAACAAATTAAACTATACTTGCAGCTTTCCTCTTCAGATTGCTTTTGGAGAAAAATGGAAAAATTTACAGAAAAATACAAAAACCAGGATGGAGAACTTCACATCTTCTTACACAGTACAGGCTGGCCATGGATGTGAAATCTTTGTCCCTTAGCCTCTGGGTGCTAGGCTTGCTGGTATGCCCCACCATGCTTGGCTTACCATGGCTTTTAAATCATGGACTGGGATCTTATTGTCCCTGTCATCATGTGTTTTTTTTAAGCATATGCATTTTCCTGTCAGGACAACCCATGAGTAACAGTTTAGTGGTCTGAATAATACTGCATCATGATTCACATAACCTATTCTTCCACGGTTGTTATTCCACTATGCAACATGTTATAGTTAATGTCATTATGCATTGATATGTTTTTATACACTGATCATTTGCGCAGATTATTTCCCTTTGGCAGATTCCTAAAAGAACAGTTTAAGAAAAAAATTAATATATTAAAGTTAATTCAAAATCTCTACCAAACTGCTTTCCAGAAACGTTATGCTAACTTTTTACTTTCAATAAAAGTGTATGAAGGGGGCCAGGAGTGTGACCTTGTGGTAGTCTGCTTATCTAGCATGCATGAAGACCGGGTTCGATTCCTTGGTACCATATACACACAGAAAAAGCCAGAAGCGATGCTATGGCTTAAGTGGTAGAACTCTAGCCTTGAGAAAGCCCAAGGACAGCGCTCAGGCACTGAGTTCAAGCCCAGGACTGGCAAAACAAAACAAAACAAAAACCTGTACGAGGGCTTGTCTTTGTTTTTTGAGCTGGTACCAGGGTTTTCATTCACGATCTAGTGAACAAGCAGTTCAGTGGACGCTGGGACACCTGAACCACACCTCCAGTCCAGCTTTTTTGGGGGTCATGGTGCTTGAACTCTGGCCTGGACACTGTCCCTGAGCTCTTCAGCTCAAGGCTACAACCCTACCCTTGGGCCTGGGTGTTGTCCCTGAGCTCTTCAGCTCAAGGCTACTGCCCTGCCCTTGAGCCACAGCCCCACTTGCTGTTTTTTAGTGATTAGTTGGAGATGAAGAGTCCCCTGGCTTTGTATTGCATTGCCCGGGCTGGCTTAGAACCTTGGTCCTCAGATCTCAGGGTCCAGAGTGGTTAGGATTACAGGCGTGAGCCACCGTGCACGGCTCAGCCCAGTCTTGACTCCTTATTTTGGCTGTTAAAATTTTCTTGACCAAACTGACTTCAAACTATGACCCTACAGATCTCAGACTTCTGCAAATAGGATATTCTATTTAATGTTATCCATATAGTTATCATGGAATTACGAAACATTATTAGTATACAAAAGTCCCTCTGGTATTTATTCCCAATCACTAGCCCTCCCTTTCTTGTCACTATCTTGGTTTTGTGTGCTTTTAATATCATGATATTATTTATCCAAACGTCATACATCTTCTATTATAATACTACTGTAGGAAAATACTGTGTATGTGTACTTATATTCATATTATTCATATGTATATACTGAACTATCTTTTTTTTTTTTGCTGATCCTGGAGCTTGAACTCAAGGCCTAGACACTGTCCCTGAGCAACTTTTGCTCAAGACTAGCACTATACATCAACTTGAGCCACAACACCACTTCCAGCTTTTTTTCTGTGATTAACTGGAGGTAAGAGTCTCATGGACTTTTCCCTTTAGGGCTGGCTTTGAACTGTGATCCTCAGATCTCACCTTCCTGAGTAGTTATTAGGGAGCCATTGGCTGCTGGCTGCACTAACTTACGTATACATACATACGGTTACATACTGTGTTACTTAATTTTTCTGAATCAATCTCACAGGGAAAGTGATATAAAGATGAATGTTGACAACGCCATAGGATAAGTGTAACAACACAGTATGTTCAAGTGAAGAGTGAGGAATGTGGGTTGATTGTATAGCCTTAGTGAATGAATCTAAGACTGTTCATTTCTAAGCAAAGGAAGCAGAGCAAAGAAATGGATGGAGAGGGACCTGAAACAAAGCCCCAGAGATCTCTAGGATGTAGCCTGAGCAGATGAACCGATGAGGGAAGGGTGGAAATAAGAGCAGAAGTGGGCAGAGGGGCACTTAGGATGCTGATTGAAAGGGCTCTGACTGTCACAGAAGCAGAGACCTTGTATCAGCAAATGCTGTGTTTCAGAGAAAGCATCTTGATGGCAGTGTGTGAGGGTTACAGAGTTGTAAATGTGAAAGGGAGCTTATTACAGGAGGGCAGTAAAAAAAGAATAAATGACGGATATAGAACAGGGGAAATAATGAGACAGATGAAGGCTCAAAGTAGAATTTACAGGGCATTAAAACCATTTGGAGCAGACTGATGAAAATGGTGACACTGATCAAGATGTATTGTATTCATAAATTTGTTGAATGGTAACGCTTTTGTACAATGACTTAAAGAAAGTATATTAGAAATTTAAAATATTTGAGAAAATGGAAATGCTATGCACTGTGGATCTCTGTCAAATTATCCTATGATACTCAATAAAATCATAGTTAAGAATTTAAAAAAATTTGGATGAGGGAATTGATGGCACAGGTCTAAGGACACATAAATTTCTGTCTTCAGAGAGGGGTAACTATTTAAACAAGATGGGAAAATGTGAAAAGTAGGTCTTACAGTAAAAAATTCTACTAATACCCTAAAAACCTATTTGAGAGAAAAGAGAAAGTAAATATAATTTTGAGACATATCTTCCATCGAGGAGCTTCCATAGAGGAGCTATATTCATTGCACCTCACATATTCATAATCACTTACTAGCACTTATTATTCACTAAATTGTTGGGGAAAATACATGTGTGTTTCCTTTTTTCTTTTCTTTTTTTTTTTTTTTGTCAATCCTGGGCTTGAGCTCAAGGCCTGAGCACTGTCCTTAGACTTTCTCAAGGCTAGAGCTCTACCTCTTGAGCCTCAGCACCACTTCTGGCTTTTTTCTATGTATGTGGTACTAAGGAATCGAACCTGGGTCTTCATGCATGCACTCTACCACTAGGCCAAACTCCTGGCCCCGAACAGAACTCCTTTTTTCTTTTGCAGTGTTAGGGATCAAAACATGAGCCTTGAATGTGCTAAACAAGCATTCTACCAATGAGCTAGATCCCCAGCCCAGTCCATGCATTGTCTATTTCTTAGTCATTATTGAAACCCCAGGTTGGGTTTGCAATTATCTTGATGCTGGAAGATAAGAGCTCATGGAAAAGCAGACAATTATTACAAAGAAACTAACCACTCACTTGTCTCTAAGAACAACTCCTTCAATGCATGCACCAAAAAGGACAACGTTGCTCAAGTCTGTCATTCTGAGAGTTAAGGAAATCTGCTATAACCCTTGAACATCAGACAGATAGCAGACACTCAGGATAGTTCTCCTATCAGTAAACAGATTTCTAAATTCACTGGTCTCAAGAAATTATTCTTAAATTATGCATATGAGGTAGGCAGATTATCTAACAAGAAGTGAGGTGGTAAAGACAGATCTTCGTTGATATGATACAACAGTAGTCATCCTACTTATACTGGATAACCTATGACTAAGGCTGAGACTAGACCATGAAAAGGATACAGACAAAGGATGTGGTCAGGATGGCAAGAATGGTTCCAATGGGAATGGACTTCTGAGCATCTTTCAGATCTCCAGATCTGTTTGATCCAGCCATAATACCTTTAGAGAGGAGAAAACCAAGTTAACTTCTTAATTTCCTAGACCCTGTGACACTGGAGGCTAAAGGCAAACCTAACATCCCAGAGGATATCATTCTGTCTTTTAAGAAAAAAATACTCTCTGGATTCACAGCTTCTAGAATAAACAACATCTCATCTGCTTACCTGTGACAGAAGGGAAGAAGATGCCCACCAGGAGAGTGAAGGAAGTGGTGATATCCACAAGCACATATTCGTGGTTTAAGCTACCCAAGACATCAGATGATTTGGCTGAAGGCTTTTCAATGATCTCCCCTTTGGGTAAATAATTACTCCAAAGGTTCTCTGCAGTGGGAATAAAAGATTACAGGTAACAGCAGTAGTGAAACAACATGGTCACATGGCTTCCTCTCCAAATAACTCTCATCATCAGACACTTCTTTTATGGAGGGTAGGGGGATGCATTTAGAGTTTTGTTCTGGCTAGGTAAGTGCTCTATCACTTAAATCATCCCCTCAGTCCTATATAGTATTGATTCTGGTTTTGTTTTGAGGTGCTAGGGATTGAACCCAGAGCCTAGCACATTCTAGGCAAGTGCTGTACTACTGAGCAATACCCCATCCCCATGATAGTTTTTAAAGGGTTTGCGCCTCAATATTAACATATACACATGCACATGTATACTCACAATAGGACATAAAATAAAATCATAACGCCTTTTCAAATACAATTTGACACAATACTTTTGTACAACAAATGTAGTTAACTTTTCTAATATAAATTACTAAAACCTAATGCCCCATGAAGCCCATTATTATTTTCTTTTGCCAATCTTTGGATTTGAACTCAGGACCTGGGCACTGTCTCTGAGCCTCTTTGTACTCAAGGTTAGCACTCTACCACTTGTGCCTGGCCCTATTATTTTCTATCAGTCATCAGCACAGTTTTTACCATCTCACATTTCCTTGTTTATATGTGAAGTCTGTGGGACAGTTTTTAAGATTGATGTCAATCAGGGACAGTTCAGAAACCTAATTAGGAAGCTCAACTAGGAAAACACGTGCAAACATGTGGTAACTTAAAGTAGCTTTACTTTATCTGTCATTGCAGGAACAACATTGCTATTTTTCAAGAATACATAAAGCCAGATGCTGGTAACTCACGCCTATAATCCTACTCAGGAGGCTGAGGTCTAAAAATCATGGCTCAAAGCTAGCCCAGGAAGCAAAGACCCTGAGACTCTTATCTTGAATTAAACACCAGAAAGCTGTAAAAAGTTCAAGGATAGAGGCCTGAGTTCAAGCCCCAGCACCAAAAGAATACCCAATGCCAAACATAGTGACATGCTTGTGGTCCCAGATACTGAGGAAGCTGGGGCCAGGGGTCTACTTGAGCACAGGAGTTAAGCACCTGCTGAGCAACAATGCAATACCCAGTCTCAAAAGACAACATACAGAATATCAGTCTAGGTTAAAATGCAATTTTCTCAGCTGTTAAAAGGGAGTAAAATTTTAATGGAACCCACTTTTCAGGAAAACCCTGAATAGAAAACAATTTCATTAGCAGCAAAAGTAGAAGATACTACAGTGATGGTGCAAGACTATAATTCCAACACTCAGAAGGCTGACATAGGGACTGTGAGCCTGCAGGTTAGCCTGGACTGCATAGTGAGCTGAGACCAGCTGGACTACACAGCAAGATCCTGTCTCTCTGTCTCTGTCTCTGTCTGTCTCTCTGTCAAAACAAAAACAAAAACAAAAATTGGGGGTGGGGGAGCAAGAAATATGCTGAGTTAGCGCTATCATGTGAGCGCACCAGGGCAGCCCCTTAGGAATAGGAGAAGAGTCTAGGACATCAGTGAACTTCTAGGCTGATACTGGGTTTGACTACCACCATCTGGAAAGGTCTAAGTTGAAAAAGCCTATTTTCCTTAAAGAACAATATAACTATGTATACTAGCACCCTTACTTACCTGTGATGATGCCACTAGCCAACCCAGGGATGCCCTGGATGGAAGTGACATTATTGTGAACAAAGTATTCATCACAGGTGGCATTGAAAAACTGACTTGAGTTACAGAAGAAGCTCCATAGCTTTGATGGTACTGTCATGTTGTTAATTTCCTTGGTCTTAGAGCAAATGTCAATGTGCCTTGATGAAAGAGTGCGGTTACCCAGCATGCAAACCCTAAATAAAAAGAGAGGAAGAGAAAGATGAGATCCATTTCTTTCCTGAGGTCCTCATCTCTAAGACCTTCTATTGCTGTAGGTAAGAAAGGAACTAGGATTATTCAAAGCACTGTGAATAGTGACCAGTTTAATCCTTACAGTGATCTCATAATGGATTAGTATTTCTATTCTATGGACAGAGACTAAAGCTTACATGTCCACAGTATTCTGTAAAAGGTCATACAGGTGGTAGGAGGTAGTGGAAGAATTTGAACACAGGAACTATTGGGAAGGTCAGATGCAGAGGTTCATGCCTATAAACTGCAGCACTTGGGAAGCCCAGATTAGTAAGACCAAAGTTTGGGGCCAGTCCAGACAAAATTTAGCAAGACTTATTCAACCAGTAAGCTGGGTGTGGTGGGACACACGGCCTGTAATTTCAACTATGCAGATGACCTTACACAGAAGGGTTGCAATTTGGAACAGGCCCTGGACAAAACATAAGACCCAACCTGAAAAAGTTAAGCAAAAATGTGCTGGGGGTGTGCTCCAGGGTGAGAATACCTGTCTATCAAGTGCCAGGCCGTCAGTTCAAACCTCAGTATTTCAAAAAAGAACTGTGAAAAGAAAGTATGTTGACGCATCTTCCAATCCTTCCCTCCCCATGGCCCCCAGACTATTAATTGTTAAATCAAAAAGAATCCTAGAGGGGCCGGGAGTTTGGCCTGATAATAGACTGCTTGCCTGGCATGCACAAAAACCCTGGTTCAATTCCTTGATACCACATACAGAGAAAAGCCATAAGTGGTACTGTGGCTCAAGTGGTAGAGCACTAGCCTGGAATAAAACCCAAGGATAATACTCAGGCCCTCAGTTCAAGTCTCAGGACTGTCAAAAAAAAAAAAAAGAAAGAAAGGTGAGGGGATGGAAACTGGGACAAAAACATGAGAGGGGGGTAACAAGGTTTGAGAAGTAATACACCTACTACCTGACCAATATAACTGTAACCCCTCTATACATTAAAAAAAAAAGGGGGGGGGGCAGGATTCCGGGTGTGGTGGCACACGCCTGTAGTCATAGCTACGCAGGAGACTGAGATCTGAGGATTAAGGTTCAAAGCCAGCCTGGGCACAAAAAGACCTGAGACTCTTATCTCCAATTAACCTCTAGAAAAGAAGTGGGGGCTTGGCTGAAGGGTAGAGCAGTAGTAGTTAGCTGAAGAACTCAGGAGACAACACCCAGGCCCAAGGGAAGGGTGGTAGCCTTGAACTAAAGAGCTCAGGGACAGCACTCAGGCTGAGTTCAAGCCCCATGACCCACCAAAAAAGAAAAAAGCTGGGAGCGTAGCCTAGCAGCAGAGTGCTCACCTAGCATGCACCAAGACCTGGACACGATTCCTCAGTACCACATATACAGAAAAGGCGGGAAGTGGCACTGTGGCTCAAGTGGCAGAGCACTAACCTTCAGCAGAGAGTGTCCAGGCCCTAAGTCAAACCCTAGGACTGGCCATAAAAAAAAAAAGGAATCCTGGAGCCTCTGTGTCATTCTTGCTTAAATATATATATACATATATATATGTGTGTATATATATATATATATTTTTTTTCCCCCCAGGGGTCCTGGAGTTTGGCCTAGTGGTAGAGTGCTTGCCTCGCTTGCATGAAGACCTGGGTCTGATTCCTCAGTACCACATACACAGAAAAAAAGCCTTGAGAAAGTCCAACGACAGTGCTCTGGCCCTGAGTTCAAGCCCAGGACTGGCAAAAAAAAAAAAAAAAATGCTTTCCACACCCATCTTTTGCCTTCCTAGGCCAAAGGAAACAGGTACACAAAAATCCCCTTGCATTTATCATAATCCCTTGGGAAATGTTATGATTAACTTTCTGGCTACTGTTGTAAGAAAGACAGCATGGCTAGAATTAAAAAACACATCTCTTTATGGCCTAAGAGGAAACTTGTTTTGAATCTAAGCCCAGACTTAGTGGGAGTGATGTTATTTAAGGATAATACAAATACTAATTGCTGATTTTTTCTTCTACTTAGAATCATAAATATGAACAAAAGAATAACACACACAGTTAAAATACCTTAAATAGAACAAAGTAACTTTTGGAATTTGCAGAAGGATCACATACATACAAATGAACCATGTGCCTCAGTTTCAACAACTCCCAACAATACTTTTGTTTTTCGTCTTGTTTTGCTGGAGTATTTTAAATAAATCACCACTTTTCCCAGCCAGAAAAGAAAACGAAAAGCCCCAAAGGAGAACCTAAAGCAAAATGGAACTTCCCAAGGTAAGTTACAATCAAAGCTCTAAACTCTGAAATGTTTATGACTCTACATGAGACATTCAGCCATTTTACGACACTAGATAAGCAGACAAAAAAGTTATGACAAAGGGTTGGGAGTTTGACCTACTAGTACAGTGCTTGCCTAGCATGCACGAAGACCTGGGTTTGATTCCTCAGTACCATATATATATAGAAAAGGCCAAAAGTGGTGCTATGGCTCAAGTGGTAGAGCTCTAGCCTTGAAAAAGGCCAAGGGCAGTGCTCAGGCCCTGAGTGCAAGCCTCAGGACTGGAACTACTATTGACATTGCATAGCATGATACAGACAAATAGCAGGAGGAAAAGAAATCACTAAGTGTATGGTCTTGCTCTGCCATTAATTAGCTTTATTAAGCCTCACAAGACTTGTGCTTTTCATCATAAAAATACCTATTTTTTTTGTGATCCAATTAAATCAACAGATTTGATGAGGTTGATGCTTAGGTAATCCAGATGACTTTTTAAATACAATCTCAGTAAGAATATTCAGTCCAACTAGTCCATATGCCACTAGTAAGAAGGGAAACAGCTGAATGTATAACTAATTTGCACAAATCCACTACTCACAAATACACTGTAATAAGGTATCTATATTATAGCACTGAATGTTATCTACGTACAGATAATGCAAATGGTGTGGCATTCATTTTCCTTTATTTTCTGACTAAAAATTCCTAGCAATTACAGAACTAAGAATAAATAATTCAATTAAAGCAAGTTGAACAAGAGTCTGATACTTCTTTCTTTTTTTGCCAGTCCTGGGCTTGAGTTCAGGGCCTGAGCACTTTCCTTGGGCTTTCTCAAGGCTAGAGCTCTACCATTTAAGCCACAGCGCCACTTCCAGCTTTTTCTATGTATGTGGTACTGAGGAATCAAATCCGGGTCTTCCTCTATGCTAGGCAGGCATTCTACCACCAGGCAAAACTCCCAGCCAAGAGTCTGATACTTTCAACTCTATTAATTCTTCATTAATGAAAGGAATGTAATATGTGACTATCTAAAAAGGTTGCAGGCAGTGGCCACACTTAGTGGCTTGTAACTAGTCCCCCCCACCCCCTTTTCTCTCTCTCTCTCTCCTCTCTTTCTCCCTTCCTCCCTCCCTCCCTCCTTCCCTCCCTATCTACCTACCTATCCGTGTACCTAATATACTTGATCACCATCCAGGGAAAACCACCTAACATTTCTGTCTAGATGATGAGTACTAAGGTTGCTTCTGTCTTGGGATGTAAGGAGAGAGCCAGTAGAGAAGTTTGCTGAGAGGCACCCTGACAAAAAATGGTCAAGAGGCAACTCTCACAGAGACTCCATGAAAGGGTGACTGATTTATCATTGACTACTCGGTGACGGCTAAGCCAAGACACAGACACGTACGGGAAGTGTGGTGGAGCAAAGGCAGACTTGATGGCTCCTGCATAGATGGCCAAGATGGAAACAATGACGCAGGCCAGGAAAAGTGATGCAAACTTGTTCACGTAGCGCACTCCAATGAACACCACCAAGACCATGAGAATCAGGAAGGCTGTGCCATAGACACGCATGTTATTTAGCATGGCTGCTGACTCTTTGAGAGCGTCATCACTGCGGAAGATTGCAGCTCGAGGGACAATGTATACCTGTTAGCAAAAGAAAAAAAAAAAAAAAAAAAAAAAGGTAACAAGGCACCTCAAAGCTGGGCAAAAGACCTATAACTTTTTCCAGCTGCTTTTATAATAAGGAAAGCCAAGTTGAAGCAGGAAACGCTTGGAGAATAAGCCTATTTCCTATTTTGATCTAGATGTCTATAAACTGGGGTACCATACATTTTTCATTCTATTTGCTGTTCTGAGTAACTTCATTTTCAAGTGGAAAAAAGGAATAATCAATAATGGTGTTTTTATGATGTTTTGTGTTATAGTGTTTTGTAGTAGGGCTTAAACTCAGTGCTTGGGTGCTAACCCTTAGCTTTTCTGCTCAAGGTTGGTGCTTTACTCCTTCAACTACAGGTCCATTTACAGCTTTTTGGTGGTTAATTAGACATAATGAGCCTCATTGGCTTTCTTGGTTAGGCTGGCTTTGAGCCCTGATCATAAGATCCTGAGTAGCCAGGGAAACAAGCATGAGCCTGAATTATTTTCTTTATTCACAGGCATATATAAAAGAATAATTACCTTGAGCCTGATTCTTCCATCATTTAAAAAATGTTTTTCTTTATGTCTCTCCACTCACAACACAGACAAGGCACAGGGCCTGGGCTGAGATGTATATAGGGCAGGTTTATTCTGCCTCCTCTTTCTATACGGTAAGAACATAGCCTGTGGTAAGTATCAGGAGGCCCATCAGTACTTTAAACATATCCTAGTGAGTAAGGAACACCAAAGTTTCATTTGACAAGGATAACGATATCAAAAACAGGAGCACTGACTTTTATCCTGATGGCACAAATATTTCCTCTCAACTTTAACTCTATGGTAGAAGTGAACAGTGGTGGCAATCCCTGATAAAAGGAAAAGGTAGGCAAGCAAATGATAGCTCAACCTTTCTACCTCAGATTGACAATCAAGCCCAGTAATAGTGAGCTGTGAGTCACTGCACTGACTCATAGCTGATGTCTCATAAGCTCTGATACCTAAGGACAAAATAAATGTAAATCTCTACTCTCTGCTGTAGACAATGAGTAAGTCATTACTCACCAGAAAAATTTCAATGGCACCAAGAATATACATGGCTGCTGCAAATGTGGTACCGAGATAAAAGCAGAGGCCAACAGCTCCACCAAACTCAGGGCCCAGTGCTCGGGAGATCATAAAGTATGAGCCCCCAGCTGGAAGACAAAACAGAAGTGAACATGATCAAGAGAGTGCACCAGCCAGGAGGATGAAAAGAAGTCATAAGAATAGTAAGCATCTGCAAAGATGAATGTCGTAGGTCTCTGAAAACTGCGTGTGACAGAAAGTATATGCTATTTGTAGGATGTTATAGGATATACCCCAATTTAGTACAGGAAGCAGTACACTGTAGCACTACTAGGAAAAAAATCAGAGTATTTACTGTAAGCATAAGATAGGCCAATAAATGTATTCTAAGAATCAAAGAATATGACTGAAATTAGAGCACTGGAGTCTAAAAAAGAATGAGATTTTTTTTTTCTTTGCTTAGGGCTTCATGCTTGCTAGGCAAGCACTGATACTTGACCAATGCCTTAGCCCTAAAATTTGCTTCATGTTCTCTGTAAGCTTATGTAAGCATGCATGCATGCATGCATGTATGTGTGTATGTATGCATGTATGTACATACATACTATAGTATTGGAATTTGCATTCTGAGCCTCATGCTTACTAGGCAAGTGCCGTAGAAAATAATCGTATTTGTAGAGCCAATCCCAAAGCCAAATAGTATCAGCGCTACAGCCTGCAGACGTTTATTCTCTTACACTACAGTATCTGTTCCTTGGAAGTTTGTACCTCTGGCTTTACAGCACCAATATACAGTAATTGCCAGTCACTGAAACCCAGGTTTGGCCTACTGACCTGGTACCACTCCATTAGTGGCAATGGCACTCATGGAGATAGCAGTCAATATTGTCTGTAGAAAGAGCAAAACAAAAATATTGTTACAGGGTAAAGTGGACACTTCTGAACCTTTTTCCCATCTGTGAACCTCAAAGCATCTATTAAACACTCATTTCCACCTGCTCTTCTAGAGGGAGCTGTCATAACTAACAGTATGGACATAAGACAATGTGGCAGTAGTTCTACTGCACTAATCACATGAATACTACCAGAAATAAACAGTTAAAATGACCTTAACATTCAAATCAGTATATCCGGTGCTGCTAAGAACCATGGATGTCTAGGAATGGTGGTGCATGGCTATAATCACAGCATCTGAGATCACAAGGCAGGATTTTGAGTTTGAGATCAGAATGGGCTACATAAGGAGACCCTGTCTTGACCAAAACAAAATGGAACAAAACCACTGATGCTATCCTGATCTCCCAGTTAAAGAGAAATAAAGCATAAGATATTTAAAAAGGAATAGCCAGGGGAAAACAGGTTAGAATCTTAAGACTAGCTTTGATACCAAGAACAATATTCTGTAATCAAGAGAATAAAAACCTAAATACAGAACAACAGTACTCAAAAGAAAACAGGAGGCTGAGATCTGAAGATCAAGCTTCAAAGCTAGCCTGGACACAAAAGGACCTGAGACTCTTATCTCCAATTAACCTCTAGAAAATGGGAAGTGGGGCTTGGCTCAAGGGTAGAGCAGGAGCCTTGAGCTGAATAGGTCAGAGATAGCGCCCAGGCCGAGTTCAAGCCCCATGACCCACAAAAAGAAAAGAAAAGAAAACATTACCTGGCACAGTACAGAATGAAATGCAGAGAATAAGTAGTTAGAGGCAGGGTGGCTACTGTAACAACAGCTCACTGAGAGGCTAAAAGCGACAGTGCTGGTAGTGGGAGCAAAATGGAAAGGTTGGATATACAACTTGCAGAAGAGAACAGATTGGCCTGAATAGCTGACTAGAAATGGAAGGAAACACAAGTGTCAAGTATGGCTTACAAGTTTCAAGTCAGAAAATGAAAAGAAAATGCCAATACCATTGCATTATTACATGGTCACCGTCTACTTAATCGGCTTTGTATAGTTCTCAGCTGAGGACAAGTATAAGAGAGGTAAAGAAAAAAGAACAGAGAGAGGGGCTGGGAGTTTGGCCTAGTGGTTAAAGTGCTTGCCTAGCATGCACGAAGACCTGGGTTCGATTCCTTGGTACCACATACATAGAAAAAAGCCGGAAGTGGTGCTGAGGCTCAAGTGGTAGAGCTCTAGTATTGAGAAAGTCCAAGGACAGTGCTCAGGCCCTGAGCTCAAGCCCAGGACTGGCAAAAAAAAAAAAAAAAAAAAAAAAAAAAAGAGAGAACAGAGAGAATAAAGAAATGGACACGTATGGTTAAGATATGTAAGAATAGGAGTTCTCAGTGTAGGGGAGAGAAGACTTGAACTGCAGGAAAGGGTGGGAGACTTCAAAACCAAATTAAATCAAAGTAAACTGCAGGGAGAGATGAGGAAGACTTTAGAACTACACCAAATCAAACCCACCAACTTGGATTCTGAATTCCTATTGAAATAAGGGTACCACTTTTTCTAATGTATTTTGTTACAACTTGGTTCTCACCAACTCAAAATTATTTGGATTCTGACTTCTTTGAAGACAAGGACTTCATGTTTCATGTCCAGATGAAGTCTTGTCTTATAATTTCTAAATTTTACTCAGGGTCTGGGAGCTGCTTTGAGTTTTTTTGCTCAAGGCTAGCTTGCGCTACAGCTTCACTTCTGGTGTTTTGACCTTTAATTAAGAGGTAAGAGTTTCATGGGACATTCCTGCCCATGCTGGCTTTGAACCCTGACTGCCAGATCTCAGCCTCATGAGTACCTAGGATTACAGGCATGAGTAATTGGCACCTGGCACTAAATGAAAATTATCTAAATTTTTATATCAGAGTGATGTCTCCTGTGGAGATCATGCACCTTAAAATTTTTTTGCTTTAGTTCTGCAGAGGTCAAATGCATTAATTCTCAAGAAGTCAATAGCAGCAAGCCATCTTCAAGAGCAAGTGCAGGACTTACACAGCAGCAGCAGATAAGGACAATTATAAAGGCCTGAAGAACTCCAGCGGTGCCCACTACCCACGTAAGCCGCAGAAACAGAATCACTCCAAAAATATTTTGTAGACATGGGAGGTAGACACCCATGAAAGTGCCCATTTGAGGTGTCTGGAAAGAAAGGTGCAGACAGAAGAAAAAAATTACATTGTCACTGTCATAAAAGATATTTATTCTTTGTGTGTGTGCGCCTGGGTGCGCACGCGCACGCACACACACACACACACACATGCACACGTGCGTGCATGCATACATACACACACACGCACATTTGTACTGGGGCTTAATTAAGGGCCTCATGCTTTTTACTCAAGGGTACCCCTACATGTTCATTTAATTAGTCATTTAGCCACAAACAAACTTAAGTATGTCCCAAACAAGAAAAATTGGCTTTAGTCAACAATAGTTGCAACGTTCAGGAGACTGAGCAGGATAGCAAATTCAAGAACTACATGGAGTGGGGGGTGGGGGGGGAGGGAAACAGGTACCAAGACATGTGAAAGGGTATCAATGTATGTGAATTAATGCACCTTCTATCTGGCAAATATCATGTAACCCTTTTACTAATTACAATAAAAAAAAAAAAAAAGAATTACATGGACTATATGGCAAGATCCTGTCTCAAAAAAAGCAAACCGGGGCCGAGAGTTTGGCCTAGTGGTTAAAGTGCTTGCCTAGCATGCATGAAGACCCAGGTTCGATTCCTTGGTACCACATACATAGAAAAAAGCTGGAAGTGGTGCTGAGGCTCAAGTGGTAGAGCTCTAGCCTTGAGAAAGTCCAAGGACAGTGCTCAGGCCCTGAGCCCAAGCCCAGGACTGGCAAAAAAAAAAAAAAAAAAAAAAAAAGCAAACCAAGCCAGCTACCAGTGGCTCATGCCTGTAATCTTAGCTACTCAGGAGGCTGAGATCTGAGGATCATGGTTCAAAGCCAGCCTAGGCAGGAAAGTCGTGAGACTCTTATCTTCAGTAAACAACCAAATAAGGCTAGGAGTGGAGCTGGGGCTCAAGTGGTAGAGCAGTAGTCTAGAGCCCAAAAGCTCAGAAACAATGTCCAGATTCTGAGTTCAAGTCCCAGGACCAGAAAAAAAAAAATCAAACTTATATTTTCCCCACCCAAGAGAACTGGACAACTGGTGGGTGATACAAAAAAATGCAAGAACCTGACAAGCAGTAGCACACAATGTTCTATTCTCTTTCCATGGAATGCTGTTCTCCCACCCCACTCCCTCACAATGGCTAGGACCCTGCTCAATATTACCTTGTCAGAGGGGTACTTCCTGTCTGACCCAAAGGAGCAGCATATCTGAAGAAACCCCCCCGCACACACACACCCCCTTCAGTCTCTTTAACTTTGCTCAACTTATGTTAAAGCATCTTTCAACACTTAATGTGTGATAGAGTTGAAGCAGTTTGAGGACTGTCCCTATCTCTTCACATGACCGCTAGGACACTGCATGATCTCTTTGTGCTATAAACTCAGTGCCCAGAACAGTGCTTGGCATATAGCAAGCAATTATTAGACACCAAGTAGTACCTTGGATGTCTCCTCCTGTCTTATACGTAGGCTAGTTTATCTACCCGGGTTACTCTTAGGCCTGACCTTGGTGGGTTTCTTTTTCCCTTCGGTGATGTTTTCAGCTTCTTCATGCTCCTTTGCTCCTTGGGTCAGATTAGTGTAATTAGCCATGCGGTTAAGGAGAGAAGATACCTTTGGTCTTGTGTCCATTTCTTCCTACAAAGTGAGAAATACAGAAGGAATGAAAAAAATGCTGAAAGTAAACTTTCTAACAGTAAACTGGAAAGTATGTCCAAATCAGATAAAACATATACATGTCTCCATATGATAAGTGAAATAAGCAAGGCACAGAAAGACAGGTGCCACAGGATTTTACCTGCAAGTGTAATCCAAGGATTGAACTCATATAATAGAAAAGAGTGGTGGTTACCAGGAGATGGGGTGGAAAAAGTTCTAGATATACAAGATATACTTTTTTCAGATCTAGTGCATAACATGTTGTACTGTGCATTTCAAAATTACAAAGTAAAATTCCAATATTCCTACTAAAAGCATGTAAGAGGTGATATATTAATTAGATTCATTTAAAGTAAAATGTTACATTCTGCCCCCCAAATATATACAATTATTGTTTGCACTTAAAATACACATACAAGAGTCTTAAAATCTGACAGCATGCTTTTTACAATGGGTTCTATTTAATTAGCTCTAAGGTCCTTCAAACAGGACAAACAGGATGCTTTATATTTAGAGGATTATTCCAATGTAAATATTGAAATCTGAGCTAAATTAGATTAAAAGATTCTCCATATGTTTGAGAAGTCCATTTTTGTCTTCTCTACCTCATAAAATTTTACTGTAATTATTTATACACGACTAAGCACAACAAGTTATAACAAAACGACTGTTGTTTAATGCTAGTTTTGCCAGTCGCAGGGCTTGAACTCAGGGCCTAAGCACCATGCTAGGGCTTTTCTCAAGGCGAGAGCTCTACCACTTGAGCCACAGCACCACTTCCAGCTTTTTTTTATGTATATGGTAATGAGGAATTGAACCTAGGTCTTTGTGCATGCTAGGCAAGCATTCTATCACTAGGCCAAACTCCCTACCCTGGTTTGGATTATTTTTAAACTAGATGGAGTAGAAGACAATTATGTTGAAGTCCTGTTCCTGAAATCTGTTCATAGTTTTCTCCCACACATTACCTCAAAAAGTGCCAAATTTTTATCAAAATATTCATCTCCTTCTTCATAATTGGAATTGTTGAGATAAGCATTTCTGGCTTTCTTATGCCCATCATCTGGGGGGAAAAAAGGTGAACTCTGTTAGTTTTTCATTGCCACAGAAGACCCATTAGCACTACATAGCTAAGCACTGCAGAACATGTTTTGCATATTCAGATGTAGTCTAAGAGTGGCAGAATGTAAGGAGCACTGCTGGAAGAGCATGGCTCCCTTCCCAGTAGGAAAGAAGAAAAACAGATCTCTTAAGAATAAACATGGATCTTCCTTTTCTAAATTCAAAGATGTCTATACACACTATTTCTTCAGAATGCCAGCCTACTGAGGTCCTACTCTTAAAGTTACCCAAATACACTATTAAAAAAATAGAATATGTATGTGTGTGTGTGTGTGCGCGCGCGCATGTGGCACTGTGTTTTTAAACTCAAGGCTTTGTGTTTTCCAGGCAAGCTTGTGGCTTGAGGTATACCCTTCAGCTCTCTGCCTTTTTTTTTTCTAGTCTTGGGACTTGAACTCAGAGCCTGGGTACTGTCCCTGAGCCTCTGGTACTCAATGCTATCACTCTACCACTTGAGACACAGTACCCTTCTGGCTTTTTCTGTGTATGTGGTACTGGGGGATTGAACCCAGGGCTTCATGCATGTGAGGTAAGCACTCTGCTACTGAGCCAACCTTCCCAGATGGAAAGTGCAGGCTCTGGGGCCCAACTCTGCTGGCTGAAATGAAGTCCTACTAACTTTTGCCTGGCTTAGCCTTGAGCCATGATTCTTTTGATCTCTAACTGCTGAACAGCTAAGATTACAGACATACACAGCTGAAAAATACTGAATATTTATTAAGAACCAACTCAGTGCACAATACTGTTCTAGACATGGCCTATGTAACCCGCTGTTGCTGCTGGTAGTGGGGAGAAAAATCTCTGTGTCCACAGAGCTATTTGACCTTTGACCTACAAACTAGGTCAAGTATATATTTTTTTATAAACCTTTTCACTTTTTTTTCTTATGGGAAAAGAGGCACCTAACAGACATTTGATGAGCCAGCTATAGAAAAAAAAATGTAGCTTGGGTCCCAAAGACAGTCACATTTGTGTTGAGCCCTTTAAATATGGGTTTTTGTAACTGCACAGTATGACAGAAAAACATCCTATATGAATGTTATTTAAAACCAAGGTTTTCAAACTTGCAGATATTAATATTAAAAAATTAAGAAAATATAAATCACAGGCATACATAGATATGCACATGTATATATAAATGACATGTATAAACACATTTGTATATAAATGACAAGTCTAGGAAAAGCCAGCAAGTTTCTGGCATGACTGGTCATGTTCCGGGACCCAGGACCAACCTGGAAGAGTTCCTTAGGGTCACAAGTGGACACAACAAGTATTGACATTAATAATACAATGGAGTACAACACAGGCATGTAAAATATCCAAACTACTATTGTTCAAAAAATGGGTTACCTTTATGGAGTAAAACTGAAAGATAACAGAAGGAAGGAATTAAGTAACTACCCTGCCTTCTTCGTGCTAATTATTATTTCAGGATGACTAAACAGCGAAGAACTCTTCTAAGACGCACTGTAGCTGCTTTATGCTAGATAAGATGAAAGTTAGGGAAAAAGCCACCAGCAAGCAACTTTTCATGAAAACCCTGGACCTGGGCAATGGTCATCCTCAGTTGTTCAATCATTAAGTGGGGGCTGAGGCAGAACATTCAGCAGTCCATGGCAGCCACCCAGGACAGCCGTCGTCAAAACGTCAACACAGAGAATGTCACTGCGATGGAGCACAAGGTAAGGGCACTGCACACCTCAGGCTGTAGGCCAACACAAAGAATGGGGCCTGAATCTGAGCTTCCTTATCTGACTTCCAGATCACAGAGAACACCAAAGATACAAGTAGTAGCAAAGTCTGGATGTAGAGATTCTACATGACAAATCATCTGATTTGTTCAGCAAATAAACAGCATAAAAATTTTTTAAAAAGGTGAATTCTTACAGATTAAAAAGAAAACTAAGAGTCAATTCACAGAGCTGGAAGAGTGGTTCACATGGTAGAGTGCCAGCAGTGTGCAAAAATACTGGGAGGCCCTGACTTCAAGTGTCAGTACTTCCAAGAGATAGAGACAGGGAGGAAGAAGAGACAGAGAAAAGAGAGACAGGTCTATCCTATCTATCAATCACTATTCAATGAAAGTCTTATGAGAAAACTAAATCAAACAAGTCAGATGTAAAAAGTTTTTCCCCCCACCCCCCATTAGTGGGACTTGAATTCTGGGCCTGGGCATTGTCCCTGAGCTCTTCAGTTCAAGGCTACTGCTCTCCCCCTTCAGCCACAATGCCACTTCCAGTTTTCTGGTGGTTCAGTTGGAGATAAGAGTCTCACAGAGGGGCCAGGAGTTTGACCTAGTGGTAGAGCGCTTGCCTAGCATGCATGAAGACCAGGGTTCAATTCCTTGGTATCATATACATAGAAAAAAAAGCCGGAAATGGTTCTATGGCTCAACTGGTATAGCTCTAGCCTTGAGAAAGCCCAAAGCCCTCAGCTCTCAGGTCCTGTTCAAGCCTCAGGACTGGCAAAAAAAAAACGTCTTACAGACTTTAGTGATTGGGCTGGCTTTGAACCTTGATCCTCACACCTCAGCCTCTTCACTAGGTAGGATTACAGGCATGAGTCACTACACCTGGCTATAAAAAGTTATTTTTGAAACAGAAATCTGACTATACACCAGCTTGTAAAGGGTAAGTAAAACCATGTGTCATCTGTTTACAGAATGTTTTAAAGAAAGTCCAATCAGGTGGGGGGTAAAAACTGAGTTGAGGATGGGAATTAGGTCCAGTGGTAGAGTGCTTGCCTACCATGAAGACCTGGGTTCGATTTCTTGGTACCACATACATGGAAAAAGCTGGAAGTGGTGCTGTGGCTTAGATGATAGAGCGCTAGCCTTGAGGAAAGCTCAAGGACAGTGCTCAGGCCCTGAGTTCAAGCCCCAAAACTGGCAAACCAAAACAAAAAACCCGAGTTAAGTCATTGTAGAAGCTGGCAATGTGGATGTTGTGTATACCCTCTGAGTAAAGAATTTTACTGTTAAACATTTAATCTACTAATGTCTTGTCATAAAATTATAAGGAGACTAGTACAAGGTGCTTATTTAGTGCAATTTAATTTGCGGCAGTATCACTCCTAAGAATAACCTAAATTACATGAAGAGGAAACTGGAGGAGTAAAATTATAACTGACAACACAATCAAAGGAATAAACAAACTTTTACATACCTTTAATTGGTAAAACACAGACAGCAAAAAACAAAAAAAAAACCAGTCTAAATAATAGAACAAAAAAGCCTGTTTCCAAGAAACTGTCAATAAGTGTTTCAGGAAAATCTAAGTGAGGTGGTAAGATAAGAGATATTTGTAGGCTTATTCGAAGCAGTTTTGATTTAGTGTGGTAGGTGAATATATGACAAATAGATAGATGATGGATAGATGATAGACAGCTACATAGAAAGACAAATAGATACACATAGGACAGACATGTGCTGGAATGTGACTTAGTGGCAGAGTGCTTGCCTACCATGCATGAAGCCCTGGGTTCAATTCTTCAGTACCACATACACAGAAAAGGCCAGAAGAGGCCTGTGGCAAAACTGGTAGAGTGCTAGCCTTGAGGAAAAGAAGCTCAGGAACAGTGCCCAGGCCCTGAGTTCAAGCCACAAAACAAAACAAAACAAAACAAAAAAAAAAGAAAAGAAAAAGAAAAGATAGAAAGATAGACGGATACACAGATACTTTAAATTCCAAATTCCCATGCATGTATTCTGTATGGAGAACTTCCCATGTTGCTTTTAATGTGTTACCAATTATATTTAAACTCTTTTTTGATCTTCTCTTAATTTTATGAAAATCTGCCACCCCCCTCCCAAGCGAGGTGCTTCAGAAGCAATTTAACAGAAGTGTTAAGGTAAAAATGAAGTTTGCTGAAACTAAACTAAGGAAAACTAACTTAGGCATCCCACAGCACTGAAGGCCACCAGCCTGAGCACACCCGCTCTCTCCCCTTCAAAGCACATACTTCTAGATGGCAAGGATATACTGGACTTCCAAGAACCTTTGCTTTCATTGCCCTATAACTCTTCTGTTGCCCAGATTCCTTTCAGTTTTGAGAGCTTGTCAAAATCTTACTGAATAATGTTTACTATAAATTAAATAAGCAATACCTGCAGGAAATCAACTCACTTCCACAACTTGTTTCACAGAAAAACTGGAGAACCAATTTCTATGGCATACTTAACACCATGAAGTTATGAAGCACTCTCAGTTACTAAAATGAAGTTGACCAAAACAGCAAGAAAAGTAGCTGCAAAAGTCAAATATTACAGACTATAATACCTAGAATACTTTTAGTCATACTGTGTAAAATCACTTTTTTTTTCCCCTTTGGTCAGTTGTGGGGCTTGAAGTCTGGGTGTGAGTGCTGTCCTGGGCTCTTCAGCTCAAGGCCCAGCACGCCACTATTTTGAGACACAGCTCCAATTCTGGTTTTCTGGTAGCTAATTGAAGGTAAGAATCTCATGGTCTTTCATGCCCAGGCTAGCTTTGAACCATGATCATCAGATCTCAGCCTCCTTAGTAGCTAGAATTACAGACGTGAGCCACTGGTGCCAGTTTAAAATTACCTAGGGCTTGAAATCAGGGACTGAGCACTGTCCTTGGGCTTCCTCAAGGCTAGCACTCTACCACTTGAGCCAGAGCACCACTTCTGGCTTTTTCTGCATATTTGGTACCAAGGAATGGAGCCCAGGGCTTCATGCATGGTAGGCAAGCACTCTATCACTAGGCCACAGCTCCCAGCCCTAAAATTACTTTTTAATGTAACTAATTTGAGTCATAATAATCAATTATGTAAGTACTGCCCTAAAACTTACCAAGTTAGAAACAGAGGAAATAACAGGTAAAAGGTTGAGGAGTACAAAGCAGAAAAAGAGGTGATGTGAACAGGAGACCACAGACACTTTCTTTATAAGAGGGATGGACCCACACTAGAAGCAGAAGGGAGTATGAAATGTCTGTCTGTATAAGCAAGGGAAGGTGACTTCACAGAGCCACCCCCAAATCGATACTGTACCTAGCAGCTGGCTGTGTTCCCCTGTGATGGAGTTCTGATTCGGGTCTGAAAAACAAACAATTGAAAAGAAAAGAAAAAAATGAATGTTCAAAACAAACAAGTTTTAAAAATTTATCAACAAAGGCCAACCAAGGAAACAAGCAAGTAACAAACTAAAACCAAACTAAAAATAAAACCACAAGGAACACTAATGAAAGAGTAACAAAAACAGAATAAACTATTATAAAAAATGACAACATTCCTCAGATGGTTATACTCTGAATTACATGACCCAACAATTCCACTTCCAGGTACACACCCAAAAAAACTGAAAACACAGACTCAAATATTTGTGACAAAGCTTATAGCAGCATTACTCATAAAAGACAAAAGACAAAAAGAAGCCAAGCTGTCCTCTTACAGATCAATGAATAC
Organism: Megascapheus bottae; assembly: GCF_031878675.1. Classification (NCBI taxonomy): domain Eukaryota; kingdom Metazoa; phylum Chordata; class Mammalia; order Rodentia; family Geomyidae; genus Megascapheus; species Megascapheus bottae. Next base: position 26,400,521 of record NC_143533.1, read on the forward strand.
ACAAAATGTGACACCTACACAGGCTGGAATAGTATTCAGCTGTAAAAAAGAATGAAATTCTGATACATGCTACAACACAGAAAAAAAAAACTTCACAACATAAAAGGTTAAATAAGCAATGCACAAGAGGACACTTATTGTGTGATCATGTCATTTATATGTAATATTGAGAAAAGATAAATTTATTGAGACAGGAAATAGATTAGTGGTTAAGGGTAGGTGGGTAAAATACTAAATGGGGTATTATTAGTGAGTACAGAACTGCTGTTTGGGGTGATAAGAAACTCAGGAAATGGAATGTATAATATTGAAGATTTAATTAATACATGAAATTATGCACTTAAAATGGGCTGGGTGCCCAGTGGCTCAAATCTGTAATCCTAGCTACTCAGGAGGTTAAGATCTGAGGATCAAGGTTCAAAGTCAGCCAGGACATGGAAGTCCATGAAACTCTTATCTCCAATTAACCACTAGAAAACTGGAAGTGTCTGTGGCTCAAAGTGGTAAAGCACTAACCTTGAGCTAAAAAGCTCAAGGACAGCACCCCAAGTTCAAGCCCAACGACCACCACTACCACCAATAATAACAAAACTTGATTTACGTTACTATTCTGTATTTTAGATAAGCCCAAATAATATTTTCAAATAATATTTTCGTAATCTGCATTTTATACTATTTAACTAAATGTAATTGATTTGGCCAGTCGTGGGGCTTGAACTTAGGGTCTGGGCACTGTCCTTGGGCATTCTCAAGGCTAGCATTCTACCACTTGAGCCACAGCATCACTTCTAGCTTTTTCTGTGTATGTGGTCCCCATGACTGGTGAATAATAATAATTATTAATTAATAAACAATTATTATTAACCAATAATAATCATTATAAATGGCATTAAAGAAAAGCAAAGTCATGGAATTTTTTTTCTTTGGCAGTCCTGGGCCTTGAACTCAGGGCCTGAGCACTGTCCTTGGGCTTTCTCAAGGCTAGCACTCTACCACTTGAGCCTCAGCACCACTTCCAGCTTTCTGTAGGTATATGTGGTACCAAGGAATCGAACCGGAGTCTTCATGCATGCTAGGCAAGCACTCTACCCCTAGGCCAAACTTCCGTCTGAGTCATGAAATTTTATAAATGCAAAACCTGGGTCACCAAGCACCTCTACTTCGTTGACTCTGAGAGAGAGGATGGAGGCTTATCCTATTCTGTATTTCTCTAAAGTATATTAACGCCCCGTTCTCAACTATCACTAAAAGGCCTTGTGTTTCTTAGGGTGCTAAGACAGAAGTTGAAAACCTCATCAATTGTTGTAATAGGTTAATGAGTGGCCAAAAGGCTGATTGTGTGTTAGGTTACTACACTCATGCATGCTAGACAAGAGCTTTACCACACCTACACACTCAGCCCAAGATATGTTCTTAATGATTTGAAAATCAATATTCACAATTCTCATTTCTTTGTGTATGTATATTTTCCCCCTAAAACAAAGTATAATAGCACAAAATAAGTTATCTGGAATTGCTATGGGTTATGCCACATGAATAGAAAAACTAGCCAGATAACTCAGACTGTCTAGCAATAGTTTTAAGGAAGAAAATATAAACAATTTTTTTTTTTTTAAAAAAGAGCTAATGGGGCCAGGAGTTTGGCCTAGTGGTAGAATGCTTGCCTAGCATGCACAAAGACCCGGGTTTGATTCCTCGGTACCTACATATGTAGCAAAAAGCCAGAAGTGGTGCTGTGGCTCAAGTGGTAGAGCCCTAGCCTTGAGAAAATCCAGGGACAGTGCTCAGGCCCTGAGCCCAAGCCCAGGACTAGCCAAAAAAAAAAAAAAAGAGCTAATGCCGGGTGCTAGTGACTCATGCCTGTAATCCTAGCTACTCAGGAGGCTAAGATTTGAGGATTGTGGTTCAAAGCCAGCCTGGGCACCAAAGTCTGCAAGACTCTTATCTCCAACTAACCACCAGAAAACCAGAAGTGGCACTGTGGCTCAAGTGGTAGGACACTAGCCTTGAGCTGAAGAGCTCAGGGGTAGCACCCAAGCCCAGAGTTCAAAACCCACAACGGACCAAAAACCAAACAAAGCAAACTCCAGAACTACATTCCTTGTCTTCCGAGCTAGGCACACATGAGTGCCTTCTCCTGTTAAGCTGAGACCCTTCCTTTCAACAGTCTTCCAACTGAAATGGGTAGAAGAAGTGTTGTATAGTTTCCTAAAACACACACACACACACACACACACACACACACACACACACACACACACACACACGTTTTTGGTGCCAGTCCTGGGGTTTGAACTTAGGGCCTAGGCACTGTCCAAATCTAGCACTCTACCACTTGAGCCATAATTTCACCTCCAGCTATTCTGGAGTAGTTAATTGAATACAAGAGTCTTGAATTTTCTGCCACGGCTGGCTCTGCACTGTGACCCTTAGATCTCAGCCTCATGAGAAGCTTGGATTACAAGTGTGAGCCACTAGCACCTAGCTATTTTTGTTGTTGTTGGTTTTGAGACAGAGTTTCACTATGTAGAATACGTTTGTCATTGTTTTCAATTTCTGTACCCTTTGTCTTACATTGAAGTTTATCTGATTTGGGAAGAGCCGAAGCACATAAACGGTGGGACAAAGGGAAGTTAATTCAGCAGTGATACTAGACACTATGTTGGAAATGAACTGTATCATCTGAGAGGCAGGAAGGTGAAGAGAGAAAAAACTGAGATAAAATGGGGGGGTTAAACTGTTCAGAAGGAAATGTACTCATTGCTTGACTTATGTAACTGTAACTGTAGACCTCCTGTATATTACTTTTAATTTAAAAAAAAAAAGTAAAAAGGGCCGGGAGTTTGGCCTAGTGGTAGAGTGCTTGCCTAGCATGCATGAAGACCCGGGTTCAATTCCTTGGTACCACATACATAGAAAAAAGCCGGAAGTGGTGCTGAGGCTCAAGTGGTAGAGCTCTGGCTTTGAGAAAGTCCAAGGACAGTGCTCACGCTCTGAGCTCAAGCACCATGACAGGCAAAAAAAAGGAAAGAAGGAAGGAAGGAAGGAAGGAAGGAAGGAAGGAAGGAAGGAAGGAAGGAAGGAAGGAAGGGAGGGAGGAAAGAAAAGAGAGAATCTCTTATTGCATGAGCTGGCTTGGAACCAGGATCCTCAGGTCTCAGCCTCCTGGGCTAGGACTACAGGCATGAACCACTAACACCCAACTAGAGCACTAGCTGTGAGTGAGAAAGCCAAGCAAGAGAGGAAGGCTCAAGTTCAAATCCCAATAACACACACACACACAGAGGGAATTAGCACCATTTGTTACTGAAATAGCAGGAAAAACTTCACACAATTTTTTAGGGGGGGTCATGGGGCTTGAACAAAGGCATCTAAGAATGAGGCTACCCTTTCCCTCAACTTTGTCTCTCTGTGTCTGCCTTCCCTCGCCTTCCCACCTTAAACTCCTTGCTTTGCCTCTTAAAAACAAAACCTGACTCAAAAGTTTATGCTTACCTTAGACAGAGACAGAGAAAAAGTCGAGGGAAAGGGTAGGCTTGAGTTAGAGGGCTCAAAAGCTAAAACATAAAAAAAAAAAAAAAATTAAGTACAGAGGATTGAACTCAGAGCTTTGTACTTGCTGGGCAAGCACTCTCCCACTTGACTCAGATTTAAAAAAACATGCAGACCTATGTTTCTGTTAGCTGGGTTACCAAAAGCCATATATGAATAGTTGAAAGGAAAAAAAATATGTAAGGCTTTAAAAATTACTTTGAGGTAGGATTTTGTTATTTTGCCTGGACTGGCCTTGGACCCCTGAACTCAAGCAATATTCCTAAGTCAGTTTTTGAGAATATAAACTCCTGATCTTGGGGAAAAGAAACACATGCCAGTATGTCAGACTATAAATTTTCACTTTAAAAAAGGTAATTATCCCATATAGAAATGAATCTCATTTTCCTATTTTGGCCTATTTTCATGTCAATCAATAAAAAAAAAAAGGTAGCCAAATGCTCCTCTATGGAACATGAGAACTCACAGGTAATGAGCAGAACTAATAATTCATTTAACAATTTGACCCTCTCAGTTATTAAAAAAAATAATTTCATTTACCAGACATCTCTGTGGCAGGAATGTGGCCTACTGGTAGAGTGCCTAGCAGGCACGAAGCCCTAGGTTTGATGTCTCAGTACCACATACACAGAAAAAGCCAGAAATGCCACTGTGGCTCAAGCGGTAGAGTGCTAGCCTTAAGCCAAAGTGCCCAAGAACAGTGGCCAGGCCCTGAGTTCAAGCCATGGGACTGGGAAAAAATTAAAAGCAAGAAAAAGGAAAAAAAACCAAAAAAACAAAAAAATCCAAACAGAAATCTCTTTCATAGTATGCTCTCAACTCATTTGTATTATTCTGAGTCAGTGTTTGGAAACGCTGTTGACATCAAGATAGTTCTTCCCAGGGCTGGGAGGTTGGCCTCGTGGTAGAGGGCTTGCCTAGCATGCACGAAGACCGGGTGCAATTCCTTGGTACCACATACACAGAAAAAAGTTGGACAAGCAAGGCGTGCTAGTGCAAGACTGTAATCCTAGCTACTCAGAAGGCTGAGATCGGAGGATTGTGGTTCAAAGCCAGCCTGGGCACCAAAGTCCGTAAGACTCTTTATCTCCAATTAACCACTAGAAAAGCAGAAGTGGCCCTGTGACTGAAGGGGTAGGGTAGTAGCCTTGAGCTGAAGAGCTAAGGGACAGTGTCCAGGCTCAGAGTACAAGCCCCACAACCAACAAAAAAAAGAAAAAAGCAGGGCTGGGAGTTTGGCCTAGTGGTAGACTGCTTGCCTAGCATGCAGGAAGACCCAGGTTCGATTCCTCGGTACCACATAAATAGAAAAAAAGCTGGAAATGGTGCTGAGGCTCAAGTGGTAGAGCTCTAGCCTTGAGAAAGGCCAGGACAGTGCTCAGACCCTGAGCTCAAGCCCAAGGACAAAAAAAAATAAAAATAAAAAAACTAGAAGTGGTGCTGTGGCTCAAGTGGTAGAGTTCTAGCCTTGAGAAAGCCCAAGGACAGTGCTCAGGCCCTGAGTCTAAGGCCCAGGACTGGCAAAAAAAAAAAGATAGTTCTTCCCAGTGTTGCTGGGGGGGGGGGGGGGTTCAAAGTTTCTTTAGAATCTATTTGAATAGGAAGGGAAATCTGTGTCTTGTGAAGTAGTCTGGCAGTGTAAATTTGCCTAATCTACATATTTCAGAGGAGCTGAGGAATGCAGGTTTTAACATTTTTTTCATAAAAATACTTATACAAACTTATTAAATATATAGCATGTATACCCAATTAAGCAAATGGAATAAACAATAAAGGTCTACTATATTAATTCTATAAAGTAATTATGTTTATATCATAGGGTTTGAGGCTATACTGAAACTCTTGATCCTCTGGCTTTCATCTTCCCAGTGCTGAAATTATAGTTGTGCCACCACTGTTGATAAAAAAAAAATTAGGGGCCAGGAGTTTGGCCTAGTGGTAGAGTGCCTGCCTAGCACGCGCAAAGACCCAGGTTTGATTCCTCGGTACCACATACATAGAAAAAGCCAGAAGTGGTGCGGTGGTTCGGGGTAGAACACTAGCCTTGAGGAAAGTCCAAGGACAGTGCTCAGGCCCTGAACTCAAGCCTGGGACTGGCAAAAAAAAAAAAAAAAAAAAAAAATTACTGTGGATGTGTGTGGATGATGCTCACATTAAATTCTGTGGCCCGAGGTTGCGATGTAGCTCAGTGGCAAAGCACTTGCCTAGCAAGTGCAAGATCTTTGATTTGATCCCCAGAACCAAAAAAGAAAAGAGACACATACACACACTCACAAAAACAGATTCTGTAGTCCACTCACATGAGAACATCACATGATGATGGGATGGAAGCATCCATCTCTGATACTCCACTGTGGCCTCAGGCAACAAGTCAACCAACTTCACTGCCTCATTTCTACTCAATATCCCACAAACTAGGAGAAGACCGATTTGTAAACAGTTCAGCAAACAGTCTCAATCTACTTCTCCCCATCATCTCTCACTTCTTTACCACATGCCCTACGGCATAACTACCCTAAACTTCTGTCTCCTCAATTACTTGCACACCAGCAAAATGCATATTCAGACATTCCTTCAAGAACTAAGGATTTTTCAAGGATTCTCTCCACTCAGAGACCTGTCCAGAAGGCCCTCCAGGCAATTTATTATCCTCTCCACCATGGGTTAGTCAAACTGGATTCTTTCCTTAATGAACTATTCACAAGGTGAGAATATTAAAGTATTCATTTTGGGTGCTAATAGTGTTGCTTATATATTTTACAGTTATGGATTCCCATGCAGCCCTTACAGAGAACTGTAAACTATATACTGTTATTTCCTTGGGCTCATCAATAAGAAGTTAAACAGCTTGCCTTAAGCCACTCAAGTACTAATTGTCACAAATTATCACTGACTAATTAATGATTACTAAAGCTATGATTTAGATTATCTCTGTATTTACAGTTGTGGTTTACTTCAAATTAGCTTCTGGTATATATACATTTATTTCAAAAACACATTTTAGAGCATGATTTGCTTTGTAAATATGTTCAATTTGTATGATTCTATATATTTTCCTCTTACATGGGTGTTTAAGGAAAAACAAAGAAAAAAGGCGATCAGGCGCTGGGACTGTGGCCTAGTGGTGGAGTGCTTGGCTAGCATGTACCAAGACCTGGGTTTGATTCCTTGGTACCACATAGAAAAAGCTGGAAATGGTGCTATGCCTCAAGTGGTAGAGCTCTATCCTTGAGAAAACGCCAAGGACAGTGTTCAGGCTCTGAGTTTAAGCCCCAGGACTGGTGAAAAAAGGAAAAGGCAATCAGTTATAAAACTGGACAGGGGTAGAAGCACTGCTGCAACAAAACAAGTTGGGAGGGGGGAGGGGGCTGTTGTGAGCCTTGAACTCAGGGCCTGGGAGCTGTTCCCTGAGCTCTTTTGCTCAAGGCTAGCACTATTACTTTGAGCCCACAACTCCACTTTCAGTTTTCTCTTGGTTAATTGACAATAAAAGTCTCATGGACTTTCCTGCTCCGGCTGGCTTTCAACTGTGGTCCTCAGATCTCAGCCTCCTGAGCACCTAGGATTAGAGGCATGAGCAACCAGAACCCGGCTATGATTTTTTTTTTTAAATTATACTAACTGTATAAATTAATTACACTAACTCAGACAAATAAGGAACTAAAAACTCATTGCATTTCAAAGTAAATACTGAAAAAGAAAATGTCTACACTGAAGAACATTTTGTTAAAAAACAAACCTTTTTATCTTCCCATTTACATTCCCTCCTTCCCCCAGTCTAACTTAATGCTACAATGAAGTTTAGAATATATATCCCTGCAGCTGTTCACGTGCCAAACAATAGTTTAAGGTGGATACCTCCTAGACAGAGAGAATGTCAAATAAAAAGGTTTTATTAAGTTAATTATTATATGTCACTTCTTCCTTATTTGAAGCATTTATTATGGGAAAAATAAACTAAGTAATGCCACTTTATATGAAGTTAGGTAGTATGGAACTTTTTTTTTTTTTAGTGGGTCATGGGGCTTGAACTGGGCCTGGGAGCTGTCCCTGAGCTCTTCAGCACAAGACTACTGTCCTACCCTTGAGCCAAGCCCCACTTCCCGTTTTTCCAGAGATTAATTGGAGGTAAGAGTCTCAGGCCCTTTTGTGCCTGGACTGGCTTTGAACCTTGATCCTCAAATCTTAGCCTCCTGAGTAGCTAGGGTTACAGATGTGAGCCAATGCGCCCAGATAAAAAAAAAGGCATTGAACATTTTAAGGCTTTTTAAGGTAGTTGCTAACAAATATATACCCCCCTCTTCTAATCTGAAAGCAAGTTTCTCCAACCATAATGGGACTAGTAAAGAAGAAATAAAATGGACTCTTCACATTTTATGACATAAAAACAGTAAAGACAAAAGCCTAAGGAATTAAAATCTAAGAAATTAAAGTGCAGCTTCAAACACAACCTGAGAGAATCTACCTACCTCCTTTACGCTGAAGTCATTGAGAATCAGTTTCAAGTTCAAAGCAGGTTAAACTTGCTTTTAGCTTATCACCCAGACTATTCAGCAAATAAAAAACAAACCTCATGGACAACAAGTTACATAAAGTCTTCTTATCATCCCCGTATTAAATTATCTTACCAGAAGAAAAAAGTAAATGAAAGGAGCATTTTTCTTAATAGCATAGTCCTTATCTTTAAAAAAGTTTGGTAAAAACAAATATTCAACAGTTGTCCTCAGCATGGACGAATGTGCTACAGGGAATAAACAGGATCGTGGGATCACAGGATTCAAAGGAATTCTGAGTTTCTCATAGGCTTTACTTACATACTAGAGAAACTGCCGACCATTGTTTATTCCAGTAATATTAACTAAGATTTTAACGACAGGTTCAAAAACCACAATTCCCCTAGGTTGTGTCACTGTCAGAAAACAGAAGCCCATTCATCAAATCATTTTGTTAAAGTCCCAGTGACGACGGAATTGCTGGTAAACTGAGGCAGAATTCCGAATAACCTGAGCGGTGCCAAGGGCCATGCTCGTACGCGGCTGGGGCGCCTGCCCCTCGCTAGCTGGGTTCCGAGGCTTCCCTGGACGGCGCCCAGACGGGGTGAGCGAATTCCTCCCGAGGTGACCTGCCGCGCCGCCCCTGCCCCGCCGCCCCCGGGCTCCACCGGCCGGCACCCGCCCCGAGGTCTGCGGAAGGGGGGTGTGGGCAGGCGGCGGGCCGGCCCGGGCGCCTCCCGGGCTCCGGGGAAGCAGGGGCGCCCGGCCCCCGCACCGCCCTCACCGAGACCCACTCGGGACTCACCGGGCTCCTCGGAATCCCGAGCCTGAGCTTCTTTGTCGGTTAAACCGGGCTCTGGGGAGGCCGAGGCTGCGGGGCCCTGCTCCGGGTCCTCCACCTTGGTCACGGTGAAGTGCGGCATGGCCGTGGTGCAGGCGCCGGACCCTGCCCGGACCGGGTCAGCTCGCTCCCAGCCTGCCTACCGGCCGCCGCCGCCGCCGCCTTCCCGCCCAGACTCCGGGCCGGGGACTGGGCGGAACCGGGAAGTGCCCGCGCCACGTGACCCGCCCCGCCCCGCGCCCCGCCCCCCGCCGCGCCCCCGGGGCCGGGCGCCGCCCGCAGCCGGCCGTTGCCCGGCGCTCCTGGCCCCGCCGCGGCTCCTCAGCGGCGTCGCCTCGCCTGAAGGCCGACGCAGGAGGGGTCGCCGAGGACCCCGGGCAGCAGAGGTGCCCCCCCCGCCCCCACGAGGCCCGATCCGGCCGTCCGCAAAGGGTTCGTGAGGACGCCCAGGGACGGCTGGGAGCCCGAATCGTCTCGAAAGCTGAAGGGAGCAGGCCCGGAACCTCCTCCGCGGCCGAGGACCTCACCCCTCTTTTATATGGTTAGGTCCAAGCCGCGTCTCCCTTACCGCTGGGCCGGACCTCCACCCCGGAGCGAGGCCGGCTCGGAACGCTGTCTGCAGGCCCTGGGCTCTGAGGGAAGCAGTACTTTGGGTGGCTTTTGTTGCCAGTCCCGGGCCTCGGCTCCTCTTGAGCCTCATTCAGCACCACTTCGGGATTTTTCTGTGTGTGTGGCGCCATGGGATTGAACCCGGTCTTCGTGCCCGCTAGGCGAGCACTTGAACCACTCGGCCACACTCCCAGCCTCAAGGAAGCAATACCCTGGAAAACCCGAATCCAGATCAAATCTTTTCCTGGATATATGGCATCTGAAGTATTTGTACAAGACGTGTGTCATAACTGATTGCAAAGCCTGCACTTTCTTGGCCTTTACTTTCCATACTGGCTTATGTCTTCCATACTCGTATGTAATATTAATGGACTGTTACATAAAAATTGCTCAATGGCCATGCCTGCTGGCTCACGCCTGCAATCCTAGCTACTCAGGAGACTGAGATCTGAGGCTCACGGTTCAACGCCAGCCCAGGCACTAAAGACTTGAGAGACTCTTACCTCCCTCCAATTAGAAGTGGCGCTGTAGCTCAAGGGGTAGGGTGGTAGCTGTGAGCTGAAGATCTCAGGGACAGCACCCAGGCCCAGAGTTCAAGTCCCACCACCCCCAACAACAAAAAAATCTCAACAACCGGTTGAAAGCACTGCATGGACTGTTGGGTTGAACTGGCTAGGTATAGCAGTTCACAGACTCAAAGAAAACAAAAAAAGATTTTCTTATAAGGATCTTCTCTTACCCCATCTCACCAAATAAACGCTAGGACTCTACTGAAATGTACATGTACACTGTCACTCAAACTGCTAGTATATTTGAAGGGACTTAAATGAATCATCAAGCTATCAAAGATTTCAATGCTATATGCAGGAGTCAAAACTCAGTAGTTTGATACCATCAGATATTTTCAGTTAGATCTTACCTTTTACATTTATTTCATAGAGAATTAAACTGTGGCTAGTTTTCTGTAGTTGATGGAAACAATGACTTCTAAGTATATAAATCTGTGTATAGCTTATGTGTAATAATAAACGGACATACAAATGTTACTGTTGCCTAAAATGTGATAAACTCCAGTTAATCTGTGTTGACAGTAATTTATTTACCAACTTGATGGTTTGGTACTCCAGTTAATCTGTGTTGAGAGTAATTTATTTACCAACTTGATGGTTTGGTTTTTTTTTTTGGCCAGTCCAGGGATTTGAACTCAGGGCCTGGGCACTGTCCTTTGCCTTTTTTAAGGCTACCACTCTACCACTTGAGCCACAGCACTACTTCCAGCTTTTTCTGTGTATATGGTACCAAGGAATCAAACCTAGGGTTCTGTGCATGGTAGGCAAACACTCTACCACTAGGCCAAGCTCCCGGCCCATGACCAACAATTTTATAACATTCCTCTCCTTGGATTAGATGCAGACAAAAATGTAAGGGCACAGAAAGTCCACAGCAAAGTTATTGTAATGCAAAAAGAGAGGTGTGGATGCACAGTAGTACAATGCAGATAGTGGCTATAAGAAACAAAAGTATAAGGTACTGCCAAAATGAGATACCACTATACCACCAACAAATGACTAAAAACTAGTAACATGGTAAATCTACCCAAGAGGCTGATTGCTGAAGATCACTAGCTGATAGCTAGCCCAGGCAGAAAAGTCCATGAGACTCATACCTCCAATTAACCAGCAAAAAGCCAGAAGTGGAGCTGTGGCTCAACTGGGAAAATGCTGACATGAAACAAAAACCAAAAAACAACAACAAAACTAATGGTCAACCAACTGGTGGCTCACACATATAATCCTACCTATTCAGAAAAGCTGAGATCTGAGGAGCGCTGTTCAAAGCCAGACCAAAGGTAGGAAAGTCCCTGAGATGCTTATCTATGATTATATACCCCAAAACCCCAGAAGTGGAGTTGTGGCTCAAGTGGCAGAGCAGTAGCCTTGAGCAGAAAAGTTCAGGGCCAACACCCAGGCCTTGAGTTTAAGCCTCAGTACAGGCACAGACATGGAAGTGAGTGCACACATGCATGCACATGCACACGTGCGCACACACGCGCACACACACGCACACACGTTCCCAGAACGTGGAACAAAAGGGATTTTCATACAGGAGGCTGAAATCTGACAATAGTGGATAGTGGTTTGAAGCTGACTAAGGCAGACTGTTCAATTAATCAGCAGAAAAGCTGGACTTGGAGGCATGACTCAAGTAATAAACGTGCAAGTCATGAGCAAAAAATGTAAGTGAGAGCTTGAGGCCCTGAATTCAAGTCTTAATACCAGCACAAAAATAAATAAAAGCCAAAAAAAAAAGAAAATAGAAGACTGCTGGCAGAACTGTAGAAGAGACATACATATACAATGGCAAAATTACCCTGAAAAAAGTTCTGGCAGTTTCTATACATCAAAAACACATAACTTACTGATAGCCTGTGGCAGAAACTGGTGCTTCTTTAGAATCTAAATAAAGCTCTCAGTAGTCCAGAAGTTTTTATTAGACAAAAGGAAAATCTATCACAATAAAAGAGATTATTGCATAATAGTGCCCTTAAGATTCATTACAAGTTTCCTTACAAATCACCATTAGAAACAACAGTTCCCTTAGTCCCCTATAATCCTAGCTGCTCAGGAGGTTGAGATCTGAGGATAAAGATTAAAGCAATGCTGGGTAAATCCTTGAGATATATATATTCATGTTCATTCTCTCTCTCCCTCTCTCCCTCTCCCCCCTCACCCCTCTCTCTCTCTCTCTGTACCAGATCTGGGGCTTGAACTCAGGGCCTGGGCACTGTCCTTGAGATTTTTTTTTTTTTGCTCAAGGTGAGTGCTCCACCACTGTAACATACCGCACCACTTCTAGCTTTCTGTGTATGTGGTACTGAGGAATCAATCCCAGGGCTTCCTGCATGCTAGGCAAGCACTCTACCACTAGGTCACACTCCTGGCACAAATCCTTGACACTCTTATCTCAGACTAAAGGCTTTGCTCCAGGGGTAGAAAGCCATGAGTGGAAAAGCAAAGAACTAGAAAGTCCCTGCCACCCCCGCTCCAAGAAAGAACACCCATAAAATTCATGATCTTCCTGCCTCTATCCACTAAATATTCAACTCAACCTTTAAAAAATATAGACATTTTCCAACATAACAAAGAGAGAAAGAGTAAAACAAATTCTTGATGCACCTCATGAATTCTTGTTAATCTTGTTTTGGCTATCTCCTCTTTTTTTTCCTGTTTATTCTGGAGTTTGCCTCAGACTTGCACAGCTTGCTTGGCTAGCACTGTTTACCACTTAAGCCACACCTTCAGCTCTGTTCTTTCTGGTTATTTTAGAGTCAGGAGTCCCACATGAACTTTTCTGCTCAGGCTAGCTTTAAACTATAATCCTCATGAACTTGATCTGGAATAGCTAGGATTAAAAGCATGAGTCACTAGCACCTGGCACCTGACCTTTTTGAAGGAAGTGGGGAGGGTACAGGGATGAGAGGGGGCAGCTGACATACATTTAATTTTATTTGCATAGACTTCAAAACATATCTCCATAGGGGAGGGGTTCCAGCTACCATGTTGTTATAAATATAATCTAAAAACATTAACAATAATCCTTAATAATGTTAACTACTATGCACATGTTCAAATTTCTCCAATTATTGTAATTTTGTTTTTGTTTTATAAGACAGTGTTTATAAGTCATTGGGTTGCCAGGCTGACCTGAATGCTTGGGCTTTAGTGATTTTATCCTCTCTGTTCTAGTACATTTCAATTACTTTTCTTTACTACATGGTAGCTTATTCTTCCTATCATTATTCTTTTGCCAGTTCTGGGGCTTGAACTTAAGGTCTGGGCACCGTTTGTTGAGCTTTCTTGCTCAAGGCTAGCACTGTACCATTTGAGACACAGCACTACTACCTGCCTTTTCTGTGCATATGGTACAGAGGAATCGAACCCAAGGCAGGCTTCATGCATGCTAAACAAGCACTCTACTACTAGGCCCACTGCCAGACCACATTAATTATTAGTGTGTGTGTGTGTGTGTGTGTGTGTGTGTGTGTGTGCGCGCGCGCATGCCTGTGTTTACTGGGGCTTAAATTTAGGGCCACAGTACTATTTTATTCAAGGCTAGTGTTCTATCACTTGAGCAACTCCACTTCTGGCTTTTTGGTGGTTAGAGGTAAGAGATTCATAGATTTCCTTGCACAGGCTAGATTCAATCTATGATCCCTGGATCTCAGCCTCCTGAGTAGCTAGGATTATAGACATGAGCCTCTAGTGCCAAGGAATATTGTTGATAATTGTTTAATTTCTGTTGGAAGCTCTTCAACATTATTTACTGCAGTCTTGGTGGTTTAACTCGGGGCTTGGGATTTGTCCCTGAATTCCTTTTGCTCAAAACTAGCTCTCTTATCACTTGACCTACAGAGCCACTTCCAGCTTTCTCTGTGATTAACTGGAGATAAGCATCTCATGGACTTTCCTGCCCAGGCTGGCTCTACACTGTGATCCTCAGATCTCAGTCTCCTGAATAGCTAGGATTAAAGGCATGAGCCCAGTCAATACAATTTATTCAAGGGGATATCTCACTGGATGAAAATAACTGTCTATGTCCAACCTTACAGCCTTACTGGGATAAGTAAAAGACTTTAAAACATTATGTTTGCATTTCTAACACCCCTCGATATAAACATGGCAATAAGCAGTCTCAAAGTAGGTATATTTAGAGTTCCTGGAGTCAGCTGGCATTTTTTCCAGTGCACTTCAGAGAGGCCTGCCAGATCATGTTAAACTCTGTAACTTCACTCCAGCCAAGACCAGTCTTCCTTTTCTATGTCTTTCACTGTATTTTACTTCATCAAGTCTTCTAGTATGTTAGTTCCTTCATCTTACCTCAGGTTCTTCATTTTCTTTCTTTCTTTCTTTTTTTTTTTTTTTTTTGTGAGTCTTGGAGCCTGGGCGCTGTCCCGGAGCTCTTCAGCTCAAGGCTACCACCCTACCCTTGAGTCAAGCCCCACTTCCCATTTTCTAGAGGTTAATGAGACATAAGAGTCTCAGGTCCTTTTGTGCCAGGGCTGGCTTTGAACCTTGATCCTCAGATCTCAGCTTCCTGAGTAGCTAGGATTACAGGCGTGAGCTATCATGCCCGGCAGGTTCATCATTTTCATTTGCTCTATTTTTTGCACATTTGTATCATTATACTTAGCATTATAATTCATAGGAAAAATTCTCCTTCCTTCCTTTCTTCTTTCTTTTCCAGTCCTGGCCTTGAACTCAGGGCCTGGGCACTGTCCTTGGGATGTCTTAAGGCTAGTTCTCTGCCACTTGAGCCACAGCTTTTCCTGTGTATGTATAGCTGAGGAATCGAACCCTGGGCTTTGTGCATCCTAGCAGGCACTCTATCACTAGGCCACATTCCTAGCCCTCTAAATTTCTTTAGAACAGATAAATTTTCTCAGTGTTGCATTGTTAATGCCAGTAGAGGTTTGATCTATAGGACTTAGCAAATGTTCATTGAAGGAATAGATTCAATGTTTCTGTCACCTTCAGGAGCTCCCAAAATGGGGAGGAGGGGGGTCTTTATCTTGCCTGCATATCTCTTAAAATTAATATCAGAGAACCTCATCTACATCAGAATCCTAGGGAGTAACTAAAAGCCTTTATTATATTAAGTTCCCCATAAGACAAAGAAATAGATTTCTTACTCCTTTTTAGTATTATTACCTGAACAATAATTTAAATGATAATTAAGCAAATGTAACAAATAATGCCAAGTAATGGCAGCAGTTCAATAACTGAAGAAAGATTATAGTATAGAAGCTAAGTGGCTGGGGTGATGAGCATAGATAGGTTACTGGTAAGCACTTGCTTCTGTGTAAAATGCCCTATTTACCTGAGTTTGACCTACAGTATGACCACCACATAAAAACAAAATAAAAAATAGGAGGAAAAAGAAAGAAAAAAGGTGGGAACAGCAGCAACAACTCAAACTTTTGCCACTAACCATGCTAACCACAAATATCAGTGTATAAGCCTCACTTTTTTAATTTAGTAAAATAAGGTTTGACCAGAATTAGAGCCTATGCTAATGTAATGGACTAGATCCAGTAGCTCTTATGTGCTATACCTCTTTTAAAACAAACAAACAAACAAACAAAATCTGAACTAAAACAATTACACAAGTTATACTCTAAAACAGAATTGTGCATTTCTTTTTGGATTGTTCAGGTAAAGAAAAATTAATTACCACTCACTATTTTTATAACTGTTATAAAGGGATTCATTCCAAATAGTTTTCTTTAAGGCATTCTTCATGTTAATGCAATTCTGAAGGTCTCAAATTTAGATAGTCCTATAAACTAAATAGAAACTTACCAAAATTAAAATTATAAACAGAGCCAAGAAAAGAAAAATTTTAACACTGAATGTTGAAAGCGGTGGTATCATTCATGATACATTGTATTTTTTTTTTTTTTTTTAGTTTTAATTTTTGCTAGTCCTGGGGCTTGGACTCAGAGCCTGAGCACTGTCCCTGGGCTTTCTCAAGTCCAGCATCTACCACTTGAGCCACAGCACCATTTCTGTTTTTTTCTGTGTATGTGGTACTGACAAATCAATCCTGGGTCTCTGTGCATGGTAGGCAAGCACTCTACTACTAAGCCAAACTCCAGATTACATTGTAGTTATAAACTGACATGTTGAATGATAACCCCATTAGAAATAATAAAAAATTAATTTAAAGATTGTAACAGAAATAAAAATTATAGCACAGAAATAAGTAGAGTATCATGTGTCATCCTACTTGTGTAACACAATACAAGTAAATAGCCTATGACTAAAAAAGAAAATCCAAGTGGGAAGTTCCTCTGCAGGAAAAAATGTAGGAGACAAGGCTCCTGTGGGGAAAAAAAGAGTCCTATCCAACGTCACAGCCGTAAAGGGTGAAAAAGGGTCAAAGAAGTCACAGACCTTTATACACGAAAACTACAAACACAACCTCGAAATACACTGGGAACTTCAAGATACAGTGAACTGCAGAAAAGGAAGAAGCTTTTTTTTACTGGATTTTCTACCAAATACAGCCCTAAGACCAATGTATATGTTAAACAGTAGGTCCTTGAGAAGTTGATAATAGCATGTTTTTGGAAATAAAGAATAAAAGAGAAAAAAGTAGGTCAGTGGAAAACTAGGAAGCTAGATACCCAAGAAGAGAGGAAAATGCTATCTGATTATAGGACTGTTAGTTTTCTTTTCATTTGAGTACCAGAAGATACTGAAACTTAAGCAAGAAGTGCATTATATAAAGGGCCATACTGTCACACTTCTGTATCCATATGAACAACAGATTCATACATGGAAACTCAGACATATCTTCACTTTTACCTTTATAGTGTAAGACTATACCTCTCTAGCCTGTAAAGAATACTTTAAGGTAAATTAATAGCTGCCTGGACATGCATCCTGTTGTATGTGTCAAATACATTATTGAAACAGATTCACTTCTTAAGAGAGTGAAAGTTTAATTCTATAACATGTAAATCACAAGTCTAACAACGCTTAAATATGTAGTACTTGATAATAACTATAAAATATTAACACTAATATAGTCTGTGTATTTTTTTTTTAATCAGTTGTGGGACTTGAACTCAGTCTGGGTGCTACTCCTGAGCTCTTCAGCTCAAGGCTACCTCTGTACCCCTTGAGCCATGGTACCACTTCCAGTTTTCTGGTGGTTAACTGGAGATAAGAGTCTTATGGACTTTAGTACCCGGGCTGGTTTTGAACCCCAATCCTCAGATCTCGGTCTATTGAGTAGCTAGGATTACAAGCATGAGCCACCTCACCCATTTTGTTTGTTTGTTTTTGCTAGTCCTGGGCCCTGCAGTTCATTGTATTTTGAAGTTTATAGTGTATTACAAAGTCATGTTTATAGTTTTCGTGTATAAAGGTCTGTGACTTTTTTGACCCTTTTTTACCTTTTACAGCTGTGACATGGGTAGGATTCTTTTTTTCCCCCACAGGACCGGTAGCCTGAGCACCATCCTTGGGCTTTCAAAAGGCCAGAGAAGTTTCTCTTGAGCTACAGCACCACTTCTGGCTTTTTCTATGTATGTGGTACCAAGGAATCATATCCTGGTCTTCATAAATGCTAGGCAAGCAATCTTACCCAGTAGGCCAAACTTCCAGACTGTGTTTATTTTTTTTTGCCATTCCTAGGGCTTGAACTCAAGGCCTGGACACTATCCTTGGGCTTTCTCAAGGCTAGCTCTGTACCACTTGAGCCAAAGCACCATTTCCACCTTTTGCTGTGTATGTGGTGCCAAGGAAGCGAACCCAGGGCTTCACACATGCTAGGCAAGCACTCTACCACTACACCACACTCCCAGCCCTTTGTGTATTATTTTTATAGCCTAAATACATACTTGTATGATGGATACAAACTGAAACTATAATTTAGAATTTATTTGGAGAAAGAGGACATGACAAGCTTTTTTTTCTACACTATAATTTTAACACAGTGTAAGATTTGTCAAAAAGTTGAAATCTGTTAAGCAGAAATAGACTTGCAATTTTTCCATAAAAGAGGAAATTTACTAGTCAAGGTTTAGAACTGGCCGGGCACAGTGGCTCATGCCAGTAATCCTAGTTACTCAGGAGGCTGAGATCTGAGGATCAAGATTCATAGTCAGCCCGGGCACAAAATGACCTGTGACTCTTATGTCCAAGTAACCTCTAGAAAATAGGAAGTGGGGCTTGGCTCAAAGGTAGGGCAGTAGCCTTGAGCTGAAGAGCTCGGGGACAATGCCCAGGGCCAGGGGTAGGCTGGTAGCCTTGAGTTGAAGAGCTCAGGGACAGTGCCCAGGCCTCAAGACCCACACACAAAAAAGTTTAGAACTGTAAGTTTTACTAAATCTAGCTCATTTCAAAACATTTAGAAACAAACAAGGAAGTAAAAATCATTCTGATGTCTTAAATCCTCTAGGCCAGGAGAAACAGTATTTCTTGAGACCTGAAAATGGTAAGTCACTCCCGCTTTCACAAGTTAGCAGCTGAGGCTATGATTTTTAAACTTGGAAGAACATAATTTTTTTTAGCCAGTCTTTGAACTCAGGGTCTGGATAATTTTTCTCAAAGCTAGCACTCTGTCATTTGAGTCATAGCACCACTTGCAGCCTTTTCTGTGTATGTGATATGAACCCAGGGCTTCATGCATGCTAGGCAAGCACTCTACCACTACGCCACACTCCTAGCCCAACGAATATAACTTTTTTAGGTCTTGAACATTGTTAAGGACAAGTACTTCATTACTAGAAAGAGTAGTTGTAATATGGCATAAAACTAAACATTAGTGTAAACATTCTCAACCTTTTTAACCTTGAGGTCTGAAACATGCCATGACCTCTGTTTCACTCACTTTTCTTTTCCATCACTTTATCCTGCGAAGTCAAATGAACTTTCGAGCTAGCTCACATAAACTGTTTTATCTAGTCAGTGGGCTATTTCAAGCTATAAAAACTCAATAGCTCCCCAGATTTCCTCTCAACATTGGTATGCCTGCTTTTAGCTTTAATGTGTCATAAAATTAATGAACATACAAAAGAATATATTCATTCTTTTCTTCTTCCTCCAGTCACTCCTGGCTTGAACTCAGGGCCTGAGCACCGTCCTTGAGCTTTCTCAAGGCTGGCGCTCTACCACTTGAGCCACAGCACCATTTCTGGTGTTTTTTCTATGTACCTGGTACCAAGGCATCGAATCCGGCTCTTTGTGCATCCTAGGCAAGCACTCGACCACCAGGCCAAACTCGGGGCCCCACAGAAGCCGTGGACATTTCACCAGAAGCTCACTGTTGAAATTAGGTGCCGGGCATCACAGTGAGGCCTAGGGCTGGTCAGACTGCACCGACGACCCAACAACGCTGCTGCTCTCCGTGCCGGGCGTCCACTTACCCTCTGGTGTATCCTGGGGGTTGGAAGTGCGGTCACTGGCGGGGTCCAGGGCGACAGTGGCCAGCGACGTGGTGGCCCCAGACATGTCACTCACGGGCTCACTGCGGCTGGTTTCAGGCACACTTTCCCGGGAGCTGAATCTCACTCGGGAGCTGGAACGGGAGCTGAGGTCCGGGCTGGTGTCCGACAGACCAGGAATGTCGTCGATCTTTGTCGGGGTCACCATGAACCGAACTGAAGCCATTTTGGCGGTGCTTTCCGGAGGATGCATTTTTCTTCTCCTTTCTGACAAAGACAAAGGGCACACCTCGCAGGAGTCTCCCTCCTACACCGGCTCTGATCGTAAAACAGCACTCAAAAAGATGCTCAACGACCCTGGTTCACTCGCCACAAACCGGGCTCAGAAGGCCGGCCAGCTGTGCCGGAGTCGGCAGCACGCGCAGCCCCGGCGCATCTCGACACCCGAAGGCTCGAGCACGACGGGGCCGGGCTCCGTCGGGAAGGCCTACCTCGCTGCGGGCCCCGGGGCAGGGCTCGGGCTCAGGGCCATGGCGCGCCGGCAGCGAGCCTTCGCCGTCCGCACCCGACGCGGCCTAGCGGAGCCGCCGCGCGCCGGGAGCGGGGCGCGCGGGGCCGCCCGGGTCTCCGAGCTCGGGGCTCCGCCGGTGTCCGCAGGCCGAGGACCCCACGCATCCCGGGGACAGCCCGCGAGGAGGCCGAGGGCAGCCCGCGAGGACGCCGGGCCGGAGCGTCCCCCGGCGGTCCCGCCTCAGCCGCCGCGAGGCCCTGACGGCGGGGGCGGCGGCGCGTGCGGGGCCGCCCGGAGGGCGGGGGCGGCGGCGCGGGGGCGGGGCCGGCGGTCCGGTGGGCGGGGCCGGCGGCGCGGGGGCGGGGCCGGCGGCGCGGGGGCGCGCGCAGCTGTTGTTTACGAGCCCCTGATCGTTCCGGAGCCGGCCCGAGGCGCGCAGGAGCGCTCGGCGGCGGGTGCGCCCCGCCCGGACCAACGCTGGGGGCCCGTTACGTGACCTCGCCACCCCCCGCCCCGGCGGACCACGTCCGCGTCACCGCAGCCGTCCTCCTCCCGCCCTGCTCGTTCCTCATTCGAGGTTAGCTGTCCGGAAAAGCCAGGGAAGCAGCGGAGAATGATTCCGTC
The DNA here is from genome assembly GCF_031878675.1 of Megascapheus bottae. NCBI lineage: Eukaryota > Metazoa > Chordata > Mammalia > Rodentia > Geomyidae > Megascapheus > Megascapheus bottae. The sequence continues at coordinate 26,421,103 of NC_143533.1, forward strand.
CCTGGCGCCCCGACCCCACCCCTCCGCTGCAGCTTGGGGGGGGGGGGGGGACGGTAGTGCGCGTGCGCGCGCGCCGTCTCAGCGGCGCGGTGCGTGACGGACGTTGTAGTCCGGCTCCTCTCCTGGACGGGAGTCCGCGTCATTCACCGCACTTTACGCCCTCGAAAGGACCCCCGTCCTCATTTTTGTGTTTTGTGGGTCATGGGCTGGGCCTGGGCCTGGGCGCTGTCCCTGAGCTCTGCAGCTCAAGGCTCCCGCCCTGCCCTTGGGCCCAGCCCCACTTCCCGTTTTCTAGAGGGGAACTGGAGAGAAGAGTCTCAGGTCCTTCTGTGCCCGGCTGGCTTTGAACCGGGATCCTCAGAGCTCAGCCTCCTGAGCGTCAGGCTCGTAATTCCCTAAAGGAAACCGTCCTCTAGAGGTGCAAAAGACGTGGAGATACTGTCTCGTCACTGCCCAGTATTGGACCAACTACTTTTACGGTTAACACGTGTACTATATAGAGGTATCTAAATGCATACACAGCAGAGACCAGAGACTGAAAATTCCCTTTTAACAAATGACAAATTTCTCATAGTTGAAAGAAATTCCTAGGTTGGGAGTTTGGCCCAGTGGTAGAGTGCCTGCCTAGCACGCAGGAAGACCCTGGTTCGATTCCTCGGTACCACGTGTGTAGACATGCCGGAAGTGGTGCTGAGGCTCTCGTGGTGGAGCGCTAGCCTTGAGAAAGCCCTGAGCTCAACCCAGCACTGGAAAAAAAAAAAAAGAAAAAGGAAACTCTCATCAGCAATTCACCACCAGAAAACAGGACGTGACACTGTGGCTCTAAGAGGTATAGGCCTAGACTCAAGAAAACCACGCTCAGGAACAGTCTCCAGGCTCTGAGTTCAAGCCCCACACCCAGCAAATTTTTGGTTTGTTTTAAATATGGGGTTGGGGTGGGAAGTTAGCTTTGTGGCTGAGCACTTTCCCAGCTAACCCCATGGCCTGGATTCCAAGCCCTGAAGATAGGGTGGTGGCCATGCTGTAAATTTCCTTTCCTTTTTACAGGCCATTCATATTTTTAGCTTTTCCAGTTAAAACAGCAAGAACTCCATCCCCTAAGGAATCACTTCTTTCTCAGGCTTACTGCTCATTCAAACCTCAGACTCTCCATAAATTCTGGGAATTTTTACCCCCTATTTTGGCAGTACAGTTTGAACTCAGGACCTCATAATTAACTCAGCTGGTACTCTACTTATTGAGCCACAGCACCACTTCCTGCTTTTGCTGTGTATGTGGTACTATGGAAGCCAGGGCTTCATTGATGCCAGGCGAGTACTCTACCATTAGTCCACGCTCCTTGCCCCGGTACTCTACTTCTTGAGACACACTTCCAGCCACCTTTTTGCTATTTTGGTTATGTAATTTTGAAGATAAGCCAACTGGCCAACTGGCCAGTTGAGATCCTCTAGATCTTAACCTAAAGTAGCAAGAATTATTTGTATAAACCGCCCCCATCTAGCTAATACTGGGGTTTTTAACACCAACTTTTGTTCTGTTCCACAAACCAGTAGTTTACTAGTATGTACTACTACTTAATACCAATCGATTTGCCTGACTCTTCTGCCCCTGGTCCTTTACTTATTCAGACTCTAATCTGCAGAGGTTTTTGTTTTTTGCCAGTCCTGGGGCTTGAACTGTCCTTGGGCTTTCTCAAGGTGAGCCACAACACCACTTCTGGCTTTTTCTATTTTTTGTTCGTTACAAGGCTTTAATTCAGGGGCTGGGCCCTGTCCCTAAGTGATTTTGCTCAAGACTAGTCCTACCACTTGGAGCTACAGTACCATTTCCACCAATTTCTGAGGTTCATTGGAGGTAAGAATCTCAGACTTTCCTGCCTGGGCTGGTTTAGAATCGTGATCCTCAGATCTAAGCCTTCTTCAGGAGTGGGACTATAAGCCTGAACCTCTGGTGCTCAGCTTGGAGGAGTTCCATCTCAAAGCACTAATAAGTTCTCACTTGTAGTATCTTGGGGGACCAAAATTCATTTACTAACTTTGGTAGTAAGACACTTCCATACTGGAGATTCACGGCAGTAGCACAAGTTGTAGTCAGGCCTTGGGTTCAAACTCTAGCACTTCAAGAAGAAAAATAAACTTCAATAGCACACCTATTTACAGAGCTCTTAACATTTTTAACCCTTGAAGTAGGATAAGATATACTCTTCTAAATTCTTTCATCAAATATTGAAAACCCAGTGTTACTGGTAATACAAGTTCAAGTTCTCCATCTCCACCCCCCTGGAACTATTTTGACTTTTCCTGGTTATTCTTCAAGATTGCAGAATATGGTTCTCTCAAAACATTAAACTTCTTGTACTGAGCAAACTTACAAACACACTCAGATCTATATGTAAGGCCAGGAATCAGATGATAGGGAACTCGAGTTTATTAGCTTAACAAGAAAAAGCAAAGCAGTATTTTTCCCCTGTAGTACTGAGGTTTGAAGACAAAGCCTAGGCAAGTGCTCTACCATCCAAACCTGTGAAATCCAGGCCATAAAATGGTATGTATGTCTTGGGCTGGGAGTGTGTCTTCATGGTAAAGTGCTTGCCTAGCATGTATGAAGCCCTGGGTTTGATTCCTCAGTACTGGATAAACAGAGAAAGCCAGAAGTGCCAATGTGCTTCAGGTGAGGGAGTGCTAACTTCAGCAACAGCAGCTCAGGAACAGTGCCCAGATGCTGAGTTCAAGTCCCAGGACTGGAAAAAAAAAAAAAAAAATGTGGGTCATGGGACTTGAACTCGGCCTGTATGCTATCCCTGAGCTCTTCAGCTCTAGGCTACCACTCTCTACCCTTGAGCAAAGCCCTACTTCCCATTTTCTAGAGGTTAATTAAAGATAGTCTCAGGTCCTTTTGTGCCCGGGGCTGGCTTTAAACCTTGATCCTCAGATCTCAGCCTCTGGAGTAGCTAGGATTACAAGTGTGAGCCACTGCGCCCAGATAAAAAAAAAGGTATTTCCTGAATGTCAGCATATACTTAACCTATCTAGCATGAAATAATTAGGTTAAAAATCATTTATGGCTGGGCACTGGTGGCTCATACCTACAATCTAGCTATTCTGAAGGTTATTTTCTGAGAATCTTGGTTCAAAAACAGCCTGGGGCCAGGTGCTGGTGGTTCATGCCGGTAATCCTCGATACTCAGGAGGCTGAGATCTGAGGATCATGGTTCAAAGCCAGCCCAGGCACTGAAGTCCATGAGACTCATCTCCAATTAACCACCAGAAAACTGGAAATGACCCTGTGGCTCAAGTGGTAGAGCACTAGCCTTGAGCTGAAGAGCTCAGGGACAGCACCCAGGTCCAAAGTTCAAGCCCCATGACCAACGAAGTAAACGAGGCTAGGAGTTTGGCCGTGGTAGAGGGCTTGCCTAATGTGCACAAAGACTTAGGTTCAATTCCTGGGTATCAAATATATAGAACACTAGCCTTGAAGAAAACCTAAGGACAATGCTCAGACTGAGTTCAATCCCCAGGACTGGCAAAAAAGAAAAAAAGAAAGAAAAGAAAAAAAAGAACAGTCCATGCAGGCAAAGCATGAGACTCTAACTTCCAATTAACTACCAAAATAAATGTGGAAGCGGAGCTGTGCCTCAGATGGTAGAGCACTAGCTTTTGAACAAAGCAGCTCAAGGAAAGCATCCCAGATCCAAAGTTCAAACCCCACGACTGGCACCAAATTTTTAAAAAATAAATAATTCATGGTTGTCCCACAGCCTAAGTTCAAATTCTAAGAAAGTTCTAGTTCATTCTCAAAAATTGACTTCCCAGGGCCGGGAGTTTGGCCTAGTGGTTGAGTGCTTGCCTAGCATGCACGAGGACCCGGGTTCAGTTCCTTGGTACCACATACATAGAAAAAAGCCAGAAGTGGTGCTGAGGCTCAAGTGGTAGAGCGCTAGCCTTGAGAAAGTCCAAGGACAGTGCTCAGGCCCTGAGCTCAAGCCCAGGACTGACAAAAACAAAAAAAAACCTGACTTCCCAGTAGCTTGAGATATAACAAAAATGCCAGAGTGAAGCCAGGTGTTGGTGGCTCCCACCTATAATCCTAACAACTTAGGAGGCTCAGATCTGTGGATCATGGTTAGAAGCCACCCTGGCAGGAAAACACCTGGGACTCCAATAAAGTACTCAGAAAAAGCCAGAAGTGGCATTGTGGCTCAAGTGTGCTAGCCTTGAAAAAAAGCTCAGGCACAGCATCCAGCCTCCAGGCCTGAGTTCAAGGCCCAGGACCAGCAAAAAAAAAGTTCACTGCCTACACTGTACAACTGTCTTTCAAGCAACCCTTCCACTTCCAGCCAATAGGTTATTCAGAAGGGGAAGAAATCACTTTAAGTGGTGGAGGGGGGAGACCCTTCTCAACGAGGGATGGCTTCTGTGAAGAATGCAAAACCTTTCTTCCTCTCGCCTAGCAGCCTCACAGCACCACACCTGCACCACAGTGGCCACATGATTTTCTCCAAAGTGGTCCCCATTACAGTCACTCTCATCTTCCTTCCTCAACCCAACACACCAAAATGAGCTCTTTCAAATCATTTTGTTTTTAATAACCAGGTAGTAATTTAAAACAAAAGTTCAAACTTGCTCTATGTAAATAAGTAACCATGGATTGCCTTAGAACAACAGGATTAAAGGCAATGATGGAGTCATGTTCCCACGCTCAGCAGCCACCAGGCTCCCCGGGAAGGAGTTTGGTCGTTGAATCTCCAATGGGTGCAGAGGAGAAGGAAAACAAGAGTGGCTCTCAGAGTACGGGGCGCGGCTGCTGAGTCATGAGCACCTTAAAGCGTTTCTTGACGGTGATGCGGTGTCTCGAGTATTTGTCATCTGGGGAGAAGCGAGCAGGATGGGCAGAGCAGGTCTGCTGTCCTGTAGGGTCGAACTTCTGCTCCAGAAAAGAGAAAGTCCTCAGTCTGAGTGGCTGGCAAGGAGGGAGTGGCAACAGGAGAGAGAGGGACACCGGGGTAAAGGGGGTCCTGGGGGAGGGACCCTGAGGGAGAGGGGGGTCCCGGAGGAGGGGGTGAGGAGGTCCTAGAGGAGGGGTCTCGGGGGAGGAGGTCCCGGGGTTCTGGGGGAGCGACCCTGAGGGAGAGGGGGTCCAGGGGCAGGGGGCGCCGCGGCGCTGGGGAAGGGTCCCGGGGGGCGGGGGGTCCCGGGCCGGCCATGCGGCGGCCCCCACACCCTCCCAGACAATCCTGTGGTCTAGTGGGTCCCCGCCCCTCAGCTCCTCGGCCCGCTAGTCTCACCTTCAGGGTGTACACCCGATCACCCTCCTCGTTGAGGTAATACTGGAGAAACATGTCTGCGCCCCGGCCAGAAGCCACGAGAGCCGCGGGAGCCGCGGGAGCCGGGCGTGCTCGTGGCGGATGGTAGCGGCGCCCGCCCACCCGCTAGCGCCGCCGACTTCCTTCCGGTACGGAAGGCGCTGTCCCAGGGCACGCCGGGAAATGTAGTCCGTGCCGCCTCGTGTTCAGATGGCCAGAAGGGGGCGCAGGATGCAGACCTGGGCTGTAGGCGCCAGCTGCAACCTTGCACCCGTGCACGACGCCGGCCCGCGGGTGCCCGGCTGTGCCGTCGGGTGGGCGTGGGTGGGCGGCGGGCGGCGGCGCCTGCCGTCCCTAGCGCAGTCTCCACCATCCACCCCCACTGGCAGGAACGCCCGAGCCAAGAGGCCGCGGCGGGAGTCGCGCCCGCTGGCACCTCGAGGACGGGGCGAGCTCTTCCCTCCCCACTTGACATCCGGCTCTCCGCCCCAGTTCAAACTGTTGGCGGCACGGGGAGAGGATGCCGGGTGCGGGCCCGGCCGCGGCCCTCTGCCCGGGTGAGTACGGGGCTCGCGGCCTCCAGGCCGGCCGAGCCCGGGCGCGGGCGGCCCACGCGCCGTCCAGGACGCGCTACGGCTGCGAGGATGCGGGGACACGCGCTCCGTGGAGGCCGAGGCCGCCGCCCCGCCGCCGCCGCGCCACGTGCTCCCGGAGGGACGAGGATGCGGCGCGGCCCGGCCCGGGAGGGCAAGGCCGCGGGGGGGAGTGGGGGACCCGGACCAGACGACCTCCCCCCCGCACCAGGGCCTCCCCCCCACACCAGGGCCTCCCCCCCACCAGGGCCTCCCCCACCCCCCACCAGGGCCTCCCCCACCCCCCCCAACCAGGGCCTCCCCCCCACACCAGGGCCTCCCCCACCCCCCCCAGGGCCTCTTCCCATCCCCCCCCAGGGACTCCCCCCCCCCCCTCCGACCAGGGCCTCTTCCCACCCCCCACCAGAGCCTCTTCCCACCCCCCCCACCAGGGCCTCCCCCACCCCCCACCAGGGCCTCCCCCCCACACCAGGGCCTCTTCCCACCCCACACCAGGGCCTCCCCCCCACACCAGGGCCTCTTCCCACCCCCCACCAGGGCCTCTTCCCACCCCTCCACCAGGGCCTCCCTGACTCCCCCCCTACCAGGGCCTCTTCCCACCACTACCAGGGCCTCCTCCCCCCCTTCCGACCAGGGCCTCCCCCCTCTCCCACCAGGGCCGCGTCCCCACCAGGGCTTCCCCCCTTCGGACCAGGGCCTCCCCCCCTCCACCAGGGCCTCCTCCCCCCCCTCCGACCAGGGCCTCCCCCGTCTCCCACCAGGGCCGCCCCCCCACCAGGGCCTCCCCCCCTCGGACCAGGGCCTCCCCCACCACCACCAGGGCCTCCTCCCCCCCTCGGACCAGGGCCTCCCCCCCCACCAGGGCCTCCCCAACCACCACCAGGGCCTCCTCCCCCCCTCGGACCAGGGCCTCCCCCCTCTCCCACCAGGGCCTCCCCCCCCTCCAGACCCAGGGCCTTCCTCCCGGACCAGGGCCTTCCCTCCCTCCCCCCCCCCCACCAGGGCCTTCCTCCTGGACCAGGGCCTTCCCCCCACCCCCTCCAGACCCAGGGCCTTCCTCCTGGACTAGGGTCTTCCTCCCGGACCAGGGCCTTCCCTCCCTCCCCCCCCCCACCAGGGCCTTCCTCCTGGACCAGGGCCTTCCTCCCGGACCAGGGCCTTCCCTCCCCCCCCACCATGGCCTTCACACACACCCCCCACCAGGGCTTTCCTCCTAGACCAGGGCTTTCCCCCCAGACCCCGGCCTTCCTCCTCGACCTGGGCCTCTGGGAGAGGTGGTGGAACCCTGGCGGCTTTGCATTCTACTCCCTCCTTAGTTCTCCAGGCCCGGGAGCTGTCCCTGGGTGGCTCTGTGTAAACGGACTCTGAGCCACAGCTTCCCTTTTGGCTATTTGGCGGCTAATTGTAGGTGAGAAGCTCATGGAATTTTCTGGGCTGACTGGCTTCGAGCCTCGATGCTCAGATCTCAGCCTCTTGAGTATCTAGGCATGGTGGCCGGCGCTTTTTTTTTTTTTTTTTTTTTTGGTCACAGGTCTTGAACTCTGGGCCTAGGCCCTGTCCCTGAGCTCTTCAGCTCAAAGCTAGCTGATGGTGACGGTGTGGGCCTGATGGCCCTCTCTATCTTAATTCAGCATGCTCCTCTCCCAAGCAACATTAGACCCGTTTATCCCCTTCTTCTGGGACAGCCCCTAAGACTGAGCTATGACCACAGAAGCCAGCAAGGTTCTCCAACACCTAAGCAGTCCTACAGGCCCCCTGAGGTGAACGGGCCATGGTCATATAAGGTAGCAGGGTCCTCCCAAATACAGTTTATGTAGGTCAGTAGCTGGCCGTTCTTCTCAGGTGTGCATGTGGGAGAAGGGGTCTGCCAGTCTCTCTCCTGGCATTAAACGTCTTCCTTTGCTCCCTGAGCCTGCTCATCCCATATTATCTAACACTGCCACTATACCACTTGAACCCAAAGCCACTTTTGGTTTTCTAGTACTTACTTGGAGATAAGAGTCTCACAGACTCTTCATGCCCAAGCTGGCTTTGAACCATGATTCTCAGATCTCAGCTTCTGAGTGGCTAGGAGCAACAGCCACTGGCACTGATGCCCCCCTCCACCCCTCTCTCTCTCTCTTCTTCTTCTTTTTTTTTTTTTTTTTTAAGCAGTGTCTATTTACAGCTCAGGCTACTTCCAGCCTACAGTCCTCCTGCCTTAGCCTACAGAGTGTTGGCATTAGAGGTATGTGTAGCTAGCCTGGCAGAGATCAGCCTTCTGAAGAAGTAATGTATTGCTTAAGAAAACATCAGTTTTGAACATTTAGGGAATTTTGTGTTTGGAGATACAGGGTGTCAACTCGAACTTTTGTACTTGTGAGACAGGCACTCCACAGCCTGAACGTGTAGTAGTTTTCTTGATCTTCCAGGTGTACAGTACACATGCTCTGAATTTAGTTCAGAGTATTTAGCTACTGTTGAATTAATCCCAGGATCTAATGCCAACCCACTATTAATAGGGAGTCAGTTACAGATCTAGATGGGACTGGACAGGACAAAGTTAGACATGCTGGTAGAGATCCTCCTGAGGCAGGAGGATCCTGAGTTACAAGCTACCCTTGGCTATATAGTGATACCCTGTCAGAAACAAAAAGACAAACAAGCACTACATGTCAGTTGTGTTGGCCACACTAATTTGGAAGGCTTTCCTGATTTTTGTCTGCTTATTGCAATTCTTTGTGGAGTATCTTGCCACCCTTCCAGTACAATTCCATCTCCCCTCCCCCACTGAAGAATGCTTGAGTGCTAGATTCTGGTTCTGTTTTGATCCAGTCTTTACCCTCCTTTCCTTGGATACCTGGGTATCCGCTGCATCCAGCTTACTCTCTGGGTCCTCAACCTGCCTGTCGCATTCTGGAGGCTTTTAGACGGACAGGGTGCTGAGACCTGAGAGGATGGCTTCAGAGGCAGGTAAGCATGCCAGTGGTAGAGGGGTCCTGCCACCTGCTTGGGGATTCAGAGTTGTTACTTTGAGAGTAAGGTCTTGGAGCTGACTTAGAGAGATGTGAGACCCACCAGAGGCTTCACACTTAGGCAGGCTGGGGAGGAGATTTTTACCATTAATATTGGGATTGGGGAAGCAAGAGGGCCTCCCTGAAGGTGGATTGAGGGACCTCAAGAAGGCATGCCGAGAACAGAGGAAGGATACCAGTTGGTAGGCAGCTTGGTTTGCATGGTGGGGGCAGAGGTGTATGTGGTGAAAGTGTGCAGAAGGTTTCAGGAGAAGGCTAAGTTCCTGGGTCTTTAGGAAGCAGGAGGCTGGTCTTGGATTTTTTTTTTTTGCCAGTCCTGGGCTTGAGCACTGTCCTTGGGCTTTCTCAAGGCTAGAGCTCTACCACTTGAGCCACAGCACCACTTCTAGCTCTTCTATATATGTGGTACCGAGGGATTAAACCGGGTCTTCATGCATGCTAGGCAAGCACTCTACCACTAGGCCAAACTCCCAGCCCCCCCTTACTAACTTTTTACCAAGGCTGGCCTTGCTCAGCAATCCTCCTGATCTCAGCCTCATAGGTATAAGTTGTCATGTGTGGCTTGGAACATTCATTCTTTATTGGTTAGGGACAGAGAGGGGGCTGCTCCAGCTGGGATTTGCACTGGGGCTTCCTTGGGATACTCTTGAGTTTTCCCTCCCCTTTTGCAGAACTCAGGCTGTAGATCTATTCCATTGTATTTAGTGCTGGCATCACTTCTGATTCTTACAATTGAGATGCATTTGAATCTGACTTTGTCTCCTATGGTCATAAGATGGGAGGAGAGTGTTAGGAAATTATGCATGTTAAGTCATGGGAGATGCAGCTCCTGATAAACCATGTTTCCCTTTAGATTCTGGTCTCCTTGTCTGTGGTATACCTAGTTCTTAGTGCTAGCTCAAGGCTGTGTTCCTGATGAGACCAAAATTTCTGATATTAAGAGTTCCATCGACGTGCCAGTGGCTCGTGCCTACAATCCTAGATGCTCACGAGGCTGAGATCTAAGGATCACAGTTCAAAGCCAGCCTGGGCATGAAAATCTGTGAGACTCGTATCCAGTTAACTACCAGAAAACCGGAAGTGGCGCTGTGGCTCAAGTGGTGGAGCACTAGCCATTAGCTGAAGAGCTTGGAGGCAGAGTTCAAACCCCATGACTGACAAAAAAAAAAGTTCCAAGCAGCAGGATTGCTACTAGTCTGCAGGACCATCAATTAGTTAAAGTACTGTAAACTGCCCTCTCCCTACTAGCCTCCCTTCATCATTCCCTGTTCCTTATCTGAGCTTCCTAGGGATTCCTGGCTGTTGTGTAACCATTTCTGGGAACCCACACATCCTCAGTACTATGTCCAAGACCAGTTGAAGGCCCACTGTCAGTCCTTGTAGTGACGGAGCTGTCTGTCTGTGGATGGGTTTGGGGTGTGAGCCTTCCGGAGGTGATCCTCCTCTCCCAGAACACGTCGTATTCCTTCTTTCTGTCAGATAAAGAAAGAGAAAGTATAAGGAGCAACAGGAAAAGGAAGAGGAGAGGCTGGACTAATTGTGTGTGTGTGTGTGTGTGTAATTTTTTCTTTTAACTCAAGGCTTTGTGCTTGCTAGGCAGGCACCGCACCATTAACCCCTGCCCCCATCCCAAGTCTGTCTCTTTCCCTCCCTCCCATCCTCTCTCCTCTCCTTTTCTTCTTCCTTCCCTTTCTTTCCCTCCCCTCCTTGCCTTCCTCCTTCCCTTCCTTTCCCTCTCTCCCTCCCTCCCTTCCTTCCTTCCTTGTGTCTAGTGCTGGAGCTTGAATTCAGTGCTGCCACTTTCCACTTTCAGCTTTCTGCTGGTTGATTGGAAATGAGTCTCACAAACTTTTCTGCCTGGCTTGGCTTTGAACCAAGATCTTCATATCTCAGCCTCCTGAGTAGCTAAGATTACAGGCATGAGCCACCAACACCTGGTTTGCTTAAGTCATTTTTCAGATAGCGTCTTACACTTTTTGTTCAGGCTGGCTGGACCAAGAACCGGCTGCCTTGCTGGGACTGCAGACATGAAGCACTTCTCCCAGGTTGTTGTTTGAGATGGGGAAGGGTACCTGGGCTGGTTATAACCAGGTCTTCCTCATCTCTGCCTCTCTCATAGCTGGGATTACAGCTATGAAACTGCTTCCTCCTTATGGTCCTTGTAGGTGCTTTAGGATGGGTCAGAACCTTTTCTGGACTTGTTCCCTTGCTGCTCAGGATATTTTCCCTGCGTAGCAGGTGTCAGTTCTGTTCTGTATCTTAGTAAGCAGGCTGCAGGGCTAATGAATGTCTGTCAGGAAGGTTCACATATAAGCTTTTAGAAGTTGTGTGTGGCTTCATCTATCACTTCCTGGAAAAGGGGACAAATTCTCCAGTGTAATAATTCTCTCCTGGAAGTACAGAACATAGAAATCACGTGGAAACATTTCCAAGCCACCAAGGCTCCTGGTCCGCATCCTGTCCTCCTGCTGCTCGGCTCCCTTAGAAACTGGGGGGGGGGGGTAACCTCTTTCCGCCCCCTCCTTCGCTTACCTGCTTCCCCTTCTCCCTGTCTCAACAGCACCTCCACTGCTGGGGCTGGACCGGGCTCTGAAGCCTGGTGCTGCCCTGTCTCCTTCCTCTGCAGTTCCCTGTTCCCCGCCTGCCCCTGGCCCTGTGGACCTGCCACCCTGGGAGCCATCTCCACAGCACCCCGCATCTCCAGGCAACCCATCCGTGTACTCAGCCTTCTCCAACCCCCTGCTGGTGACGGGGAACGGAAGTGGGACTGGCAAGGTCATCGTCAAGGTCAAGACGGAAGGAGGGGCCGCCGAGCTCTGTCCACCACAGACCCTCGACTGGATCCCTTCAAGGGCCCCCTGTGCAGTTTCTGAGGGCCCTCCTCTTGGGTACATGGCCGCCTCGGATGGGAAGGCGGTTCTGCCCACTCAGGCTGCTGCGGGGGGCCAGGAGGGCTCCCTAGGCTTCCCTCCTCAGGCTCCTCCACCAGTTGCCCAACTGGCTCCCATTGTGCCTCTGGAGAAGGCTTGGCCAGGGCTGCAGGAGACTCACGGGGAAGGCGGCCCTTCACTGAGGGAACTTGCCCACATGTCCAAGGGCGTGTATGAGAACTTCCGGCGCTGGCAACGCTACAAAGCCTTGGCACGGCAGCGCCTGCCCCAGAGCCCAGATACGGAGGCGCTCTCCTGCTTCCTCATGTAAGCCTTCAAACACAGAGGTAGACCTGGGGGGCTCAGCTACTTAGGAATACTGGAGGGCAGTCTGTGCTGAAATCCTTACCACTGTGAAATCTGGCAAGACTTTTATAATACCACCCGTTTACAGATGGGGCAAATGTCCTTCCTAAAGCAGGGAGTAGGGACTGGAGCCCAGGTCTCCCACTCCATTGGCAACACCTCCCATTCACTTCACTGCCCTGTAGCCCTCAGACACTGAGCTGAGCGCTGGGCCTGGACTCACTCCGTGGGCAGGCTTATCCCTCTGTGCCCCCCTCCCCCATTTCCTCACTGAAGAAGGGAATGACTATTCCTACCCCTGTGGTTTCTGAGAAAGCTGACAGTACCTGGCATAGAGAATGCATCATTATTACACAGTAACTATCTCATTAGCAATCTTAAAGAGGTAAGGAGCTCACAAAAGTCCAAAATGCCCTTGCTTAGGTGAATATGCTTTAGTCAAGAAGCCTGGGGTCATACACTGTTTTGCTCTTAATGCAGTTATTAATCTTCCGGGAAATTTTCTTTCTCCCACCCAGACTGGCTATCTCTTTTAACTGCTCTGTACCCTTCTCATTTCATGCAAATCCCTCTGTAATGATAGTCTGTTTTACTGGACTTGAAAAAACTTACATTTCCTCATTTAATGGCCCAGCTCCTACCAACTGAACTCCAGAGGCTTACCTAAAGTCTTAGATGAAGCCTATCTTTCTGAATTTCAGCTTTTTCGGCACAGCCTACATTCTCCCCCAGAGGCTGGCCAGCTGACTTTCTAAATCTCCAGCCAGTGTGGTTGATCATGGTCTGCTAGGAGCCCATTCAGTTTTGGTCGTGGCCATCTCCTTTTTGTCCTCCTTGGGCACTGAACAGGGTCTCCACCGAGTGTAGTGTAGCCTCTCCTAGCTGTCTGCTGGGAAGCTGGTGAAGTGCCTGCCCTGGGAGCCAGGCCCTTGTCATTCACGCTGAGAAGCTGCTCCAGCTGGTGATGTCTGAGGACTCAAAGGGCAGTCTTCTCGTGGGTCAGGCTCTTCATGTATTCTGGGTCAGACAGGGATCTGGAATCTGTCAGAAGTGAGGGTGGAATATTGCATCTGAAAAACCTAAGGAATAAAAATATCACCTATCTTTAATCTGAGGTTTATTTGGGGTAGCGAGTGACTGGAAAATGCAGGGGTCTGAGCAGGAGTACATCTGCTAGGTAGTATCATTCATTTGCAACATGAGTTGCTTTTGTTTTTGTCTTCCCCTTGAGGGTGTGTTTAAGGATCACACTGCAGATTAGGGTTGTTGCCTTAGTTGCCTTCACAAGGCCAGGAGAAGACTCATGTCTGGTTTTGCAAAGCTTACGGACTGCAGTGGGAAGGAGGCAAGAGTGGTGGAGGTTGGAGGATGTAGGTCTCAGCACAGAGGGCCACAATGAGGCCCGTGTCAGTGCCAGAAGGGCATCAGGACGAGTGTGTGGGACATACTTTGAGAACATGACGGACCTTATGGGGGTTTTAGCCCAGTGCTGCGTTCCCTGGCCCGGCTGAAGCCCACGATGACACTGGAGGAAGGACTGCCAAGGGCGATGCAGGAGTGGGAGCATACCAGCAACTTCGACCGGATGACCTTTTATGAGATGGCAGAGAAGTGAGTCTTATGGGCGCTATACCATGTGGGGAGGGCTAGGGACCAAGAGTCATGCCCACAGAGCAGCACAGAGGCATGTCTGGGAGAGCGGGGAGGGCCTCCTGCGGGGACATCTCCTGGGTCCTTGCTGCTGCTCCCTGACGTGGGCTCTGCTATCATCCTGTCCCATCCCCTTCTTGGCCACGGTCCTTGCCTTCAGATCTTGGACCCGTGTAGAGGTGGAAGGTCTCAGGGTATGCGCTTTGCACAGCCAAGTGGCTTAGCTGTGAGGATGTCTTCCCAGGCAGGTTCATTTCCTATTGACCGGTTAGCAAGTGGACACTGGTACAGAACTTTGGGGAGCAGCCTCTCCTTAGGAAACAGTGGTAAAATAAATTTCCCTTTCCCATCCCAGAGGTAGAGTGTGAATGATCAGGGCACTGTAGGCCTCGCAAGGAGAGTGGTCTCCTGGCTCTTGAACCCTCATTTCTCCAAGAAATGGGCTGAAGAACAGTGGCATGAGCCTGTAGTGAGTGCACTGATGAGGCGGCCAAGGCACAGGTGTTAGAGGCAGCCCGGGGAGCCCAGCCAGACCTGTCGGCAAACAGCATCTGACCTCTGAGGATTGGGATGCTTCCCTCCGAGCTTAGCTGCCATTGTCTCTCCCAGTCATCTTAACTCATTGCCTCTCAGATGTACCCTCCACGGCCTGGTCCATCCTGCAGGCTCCTGGATCTCAGCGCTGTCCTCTCAGTGCTGAAGAGCTGCCTTGGTTGCAGCTCTGTCCCCAGTTGTCGTTTGTTCCATTTGTAGACCTGGCTAGATAAAGCCTTCAGGAGGAGCCCACTTACTGGTGTTCCCCCAGATGCTTACGCAGGCCTGAGTTATTCTGTAGTAGGAACTACGGCCTACACTCCCTGAGACCAAGTGAGACTGCAGTGGAGAAGTACATAAATAGAGGTTGTTCCTCATCACTTCCTCATGAACCTCCTGAGTGGCCACTGCAGTGACTTCACAAAGGTCCCCCGGTTGGTGGAGACCACCTGAGGGGGCTGTCCCCTGGCTGGCTTGACTTGGCAGGCCTTTGCTCGAAGGAGGGGACATCCTTCCTTGGCTATGCTTGGCTGCTGGCAGGGATCTCCCCTTTTCAGCACCGTCTGTGCCCTGTTTGCCCTTTTTAGGTTCATGGAATTTGAGGCTGAGGAGGAGCTGCAGATGCAGAAGGCGCAGATAAATGGCTCTCAGGGCCAGTCTCCTGCAGCCCCTTTGAAACTGGATCCTCCAGGGTCTCTCACCCCTGAGGCATGCCAGCCGACAGGTAAGGCTGCCCAATTCCCACCAGAGCCAGAGGCTGGCTGTAGCCTAGGGAAGGCTTTGTCTGCTGTAGCCACCTCTGCTCCAGGAAGTCCTTCCACACTCCATTGTCCATTTCTCTTTGTCCTAAACTAGATACTGGTCTAGGACAGGGAAGCTAAATACTCTGCATTGACTTGGCCGTCGTCTGCAGATGAGGATGGGGTTTTCTGCCTGTCATCAGGGGTTTCTTGAAGAGTAGTGTGGGTGGAGATAGCTTATCTTGTGACATCCTTTGCCTTTTCCATCCATGGTGGCACTTCCTCATAGATGGCTGGATCCAGTGGGGCCCGTTTCTCCATACTCGGATAGCTGCCCCTACAAGCAGAGACATGAGAGAGAAGCAAAGGCTTCGGTTTCCTTCTGTTTCCTTCTCTGCCCTCAGTATACATCCCAAAGAAGGCTGCCTCTAAGACACGGGCTCCCCGCCGGCGGCAGCGCAGACCCCAAAGGCCTCCAGTTCCTGAGGCACCCAAGGAGATCCCACCAGAAGCTGTGGAAGAGTACATCGACATCATGGAAGGGCTGGTGGGAAGTCCCTCGGACCCCACAGAGTCAAGTGGGAGATCCGAAGAGGAAGGACAGCAGGATGGAGGGGTGTATCCTGACGCAAGCCTCCTCAGCTACGTGGATGAGCTGTGTTCTCAGGAGGTCTTTGTGTCCAAGGTGCATTGGGCCCCCGCAGCTGCTCTCTTGTAGTCTTTGGGAGTTGTGCTGTGTGGGAAGGTACATTCTGGAACTGAGAAGCGTGTGTGTCACCTAGGCAGCGGGTAGTAGTCATGGTGGACGAACTCCAGGGTGGACGTAGGGATTTGTGCCTGGGGCTGTCTTTGGAGACCACTGCTCACAGGTCCTCTTCTGTGAAGGAGTGAATCACGTTCCCTCTGTCCCCAGGTGGAGGCTGTCATTCACCCTCAATTTCTGGCAGACCTGCTGTCCCCAGAACAACAGAGGGATCCTTTGGCCTTAACTGAGGAGCTGGAGCAAGAGGAAGGACTCACCATGGCCCAGGTAAGCCCGGGAGCTGGGAGTGTGGCCTAGTGATAGAGTGCTTGCCTAGCATGCACGAAGACCGGGGTTCAATTCCTTGGTACCACATACATAGAAAAAGCCGGAAGTGGTGCTGAGGCTCAAGTGGTAGAGCTCTAGCCTTGAGAAAACCCAAGGACAGTGTGCAGGCCCTAAACCCAAGCACAGGACTGGCAAAAAAAAAAAAAAAGAAAAAGAAAAAAAAACCAAGGCTGGAGGTGTGACCAGCAGTATAGTGCCAGCCTAGCCAGCACAAAACCCTGAATTCAAAACCCATCCACCAGGAGCAAAACAAAACAAAGTAAGGAAGAGCTGCCCTGTCTCACTCTGATTTTATCCCTGAAGCCCTACCCATCTCCTACTACTCAGCCACTTGTCACAAGCACACCGAGCTGGCCCTGTCTGCTCTCTTCCAGCTGGTCCAGAAGCGCCTCTCAGCGTTGGAAGAGGAAGATTCGCAGGCACCTCCCACGTGCAGTGGAGCTCAGTCAGACTCGAGTCCCTCTGTTTCCGATGAGGATGAAGATGGGGGTGGGCGGCCTCCGCCCTCATCTGGGCCTCGGGGGGCAGCTGGGGGCACTGTTCGCCCTGGAAAGGCCGCTGCTTCAGGCAAGCAGGCAAGAGAAATGCCTGGTGGGCAGGAGCGAGCCCGAAGTGGTCCAACCGGGGTGCCCAGGGATGGGAGCACCCCACCCCCCCGTGTCTGGGAGCCACAGTCAGGCCTTGCAGCTCGTCAGGGAGCACAGCCCGCCTCCGGGGTGGAGGGAAGAGGCTCTGGGGAGGTTACAAGCCAACTACCTCCACAGCAGGAAGGCCACCTGGGCGAGGGCCAGTCCCTTGGGCACTGCCCGAGGGCTGACGGGACTTTAGAGGCTTTGCCCGTCTGCTGGCCGGAAGGGCCCCAGCCCACAAGGGTCCCCAGTGTGGACCCTGGGCTCATGGAGTCCTCAGCTGTGCAAGGCCAGGGGTTAGAACAGCAGATTCTGGAGTTGCAGATAGGACCACAGATGGAGGTATGTGGTGAGCCTTTTCGAGGGACAGTGCCTCTAATGATGTCCCAGGAAGGCTCTTCAGAAAGGATGTGGAGAGAAGGGGGAGATCCTCCTATGACTCAGAATTATGACCAGAAGCCTTCTCCTGGGGTAGCTGGGCACCCGCAAAGGGCTCTCAGCCCAGGACTCTGGCTGACCAGTGAGATGGATGCAGTAGGCTTGGAGTTGCCCTTTCAAATGGAAGAGGTCATAGACAGTTTCCAAGATGGGGTGTGTATAGTTGAGCACCCAGCAAGGGAGTCCACGAACAGCTTCCCTCTAGGTGGTGGAGAAACCACAGCACTTGGGAAGGCAGGGAGTGCTATGATTCCCCTTGGAGGCACAGATGGCAGAGCCACGGTAGAAAGGATGAATGGCTACAGCTTGTCGGAACCGCTGATGGACAGCAGCTTGGATCTGCTGCCCAAAGACTGTAGGGGACAGAGCCTTGAGCCCATCCAGGATCCCAGCGATCTGTGGGCTGGCAGTTGCTCCCCACTGCTGGGGGGCGCTGACGTCTCCCCTCTGGAGCCTCCCAAAGATGCCCTGCTATCTGCGTGCCATGACAGCCTTTTTATTGTGGGGACCCCAGATGCCTTCCTCCCTCAGATGCCCAGCCAAGACTCAGAGAGCAGAGGCAACCCCTTTTCTCCTCTGCTGGAAACTGCAGAGCATGTTAGCATACTAGATGGCTCAGATTACTGTGGCCTCCAACTAAGGTCCAGTGAGGATTTTAATTCCTATGACTTCCAAGTAGACAGGGGGAGAGACAGCTGCCTGTCCAAGTGTGATGACCTGGTTCTTTTACAAGACAATCTAGAGGCTTATGTTCCCAGGACTCTCAACTCCCCATCTCACCATAGCTTTGGGAGCACTTCCCCGAGATGGGAAAGCAGGGAGGTCTTAGCTTTCAGGGAAATCTCTATTAGTGAAACCTCCAACTCCCTGGATGGGGCCAAGGGAGGGGTGGAGGAAGAGGGGGGAGAGGATGAGCAGCTCTCCAACTTTGCTTATCTCTTGGCCTCAAAGCTCAGCCTGTCTCCAAGGGGGCGTTCCCTCAGTGCTCACCCAGCCTCTGGAGGTCATGGCATCCAGACGGCATCCCGGCTCTCTGCTGAGGCAAGGGGCCCTAGCCAGCTTCCATGCCCTGCCACCAAGCCTGAAGGGCCAGGCCTGGCTGGAGGATCAGCCCCTCCTGTGAAGAGATCCCAGGCAGGAGTGCAACTTGGAGCCCACGGGGAGAAGCCCCTGGCCCTGGGGGTGGCACAGCCTTCACCGCCTAGGAAGAGGCGGGGTGATAGTCCTGCCGCCGGCAGAAGAAAGAAACGGCGCCGTAGCCAGGTGTAAACAGGACTGGCCTATCCCACCTGCCAGTCCCCAAGAATGGCTGTCCTAGAGATTCATCTGCTGCTGGCTGCCACTGGAGAAGCAGTATGGGCCAGGCCTGGTGTGTACAGGTGGCTAGGGAGCTGGGGGGGGGTGGTCAGACTGGCTAAGTTGGTTGTAACTGGTCCCTTTAGTTGGAAGTGAGGTGGAAGGACTTCTGGAAAGAGCTGTGTAAAAAAAAAATCATAAAGGATCTTTTTTCAGTCTGGATTATTTTTCCTTTGAGAGTCTGCTGCAGTGGGCAAGATACTGTCAGAACAGATAGGGTGGTCACAAGTTGTGTGGATCAGGAAACTAGCCTGCCCCCAGCCTCTGTAGCACCCTCTGAGCCTGCAACCAACTTTTTTTTGTTTGTTTGGTTTTTTTTTTGGCCAGTCCCTGGGCTTGAGCTCAGGGCCTGAGCACTGTCCTTGGATAGAGCTCTACCACTGGAGCCTCAGCACCACTTGTTTGTTTGGTTGTTTTTTTTTCTATGTATGTGGTACTGAGGAATTGAACCCAGGTCTTCATGCATGCTAGGCAAGCGTTCTACCACTAGGCCAAACTCCTGGCCCTGCAACCGACTTATGCTGTGACCAAAAATCATTTATTCCTTCTTTGTAAGTCTGGACTGTGTCACAGGAGGACTTACTCATGAGGGATATACTGCGAGTCTCCAGAAGGGCAAAGGTGCCTCTAGACCTATCTGATTTCTACAGCAGACATCTAATTCCCTCAATCAGATTCTCTATATTGTGTCTACACAGCACCTTAGGGAACCATTTCTTTCCTGAAGAGACTGCAGGAAGGACTACGGTGGCCTCACCTCATGCAGTGGCAGGGCACCTCTGTCTCCTTTGTGGCTGCTCAGCCATAGAAGAAGTGACTTTCATATGTGCTGACACAGCTCTGCTCCCACGACTCGTGATGGGATCAGCTCTTGGTAGGACTGTCAAGTGGGGGTGGCAGTAAGCCGTTTAATGAGAACAGAACAAGGGAATGGGCTGAGAAGAGGTTCACATGGAAACTATACTGGGAGCAAGGGCAGAAGACCTTGCAATGTCTATATAGGACACTGGCGTGGAGAATTCACCTTGCCGTTGCCTGGCAGTGACCTCCGGAATGTTCTAGAACCTCCACTCAGCACCTTGCAGCCATTCATCCCTTCCAAACTAATGATAACAACATTACTGAACTTTGCTTTTTAAATAGATATAGATTTATATTTATATATAAAATAGTTTCTTACAAAAAATTAAAATCAACTTAAAATGACAAACGATAACAACAAAAACAAAACCAAACCAGAGCAGAGGTGGGATTGCGGCATTAGGTAGGCCCCGGGCGCTGTCCTGAGTGCAGGGCTGGATGGGAGCTGAGGAGGAAGGGGCGGGAGGCGAGGGGCTCAGTCGCCCTTGGGCTTGGGTGCTTGCGCGGTCCCGTTGGCCAGCTCAGTGGGGCTGCCTGGGGATGAGGCATCTGGCATCTGGGAGATGCTTTGAGGGCTGCACAGGGGACGCAGGTAGGTGCTGAAGAGCTTCCCATAGAGAGGGTCATGAAGGGAGAATTTCTGGAACTGATCTGGACAGAGTAAGAGGGAGAAAAGATGTAAAAAGGCCCAAGAATGAGAAGAGACATCAACGCCCTTCTTTCAAAACCTGGCTCCTCTAAGCTGTCTACCTTCTCAAGTCCAGGTTTGTGTATTTCTTCTTCTCAAGACTTACCTCATAGCGATTCTGGGTCCCAAAACAGGCCTCCCCCTTACTCCCTCCACCCCAGCATGGCCCAGGTACCCATGCAGATCCAGAAGACTTTGACTCACAGAGGGAGAGGCCTTGGCTGGGTCCCGGCTGGCACAGCTCAGCATGCAAAGCTGAGGCGGCAGGGCAGGGTGAACCTAACAGCAGGTGCAGGATAGTGCTGAAGCCATCCTTGTACAGCAGGCGACCAGATCCCTCTGCCTCCTCTTCAGCAAAAAGCTTGGGCAAGAAAGGGAGGAGAGTCAAGCGCTCATCCCTCGGCAGACTCCTGCTCTTCCAAAAGTGCTTCCCACTGGCACTCTTGGACTTTGGGGACCCTTTCTAAAGAACCAGAATGTCCTAGTTTCCATATCCACCTCAAGACAGAGATGCTGGGGTTCTGCAGCTGCTGCACTGGGCAGGACACAGGCACTGTTGACCAGTAGCTCATGGGAATGACACCCCAGACTCCTGTGGGGTGAATGTAGCCACCTACCAGGTGTCCCCTAACCCCAGATACCTCAAAGGCCAGGCGAGTCAGCTCCTCCAGGCTCCTGCCCCCATCCAGAGCGGCTAGTGCCAAAGCCACATTTCGGAAGTCTACCAAGCCCTGGTCATCCTGCAGGGTCAAGAGAAAACCAGAACAATGCCAGAGCCTAAGAACCTCACCTGCCCTTGTGCTCCCAGTAGACCTGGCTCCTTCCCCCCCGTAGGCCTGACCTTACTTTGCTCAGAAACCCCCTGGCACCCAGGAATGGTGGAGAGTCCTGGGGAATTCTGAAGTTCCAGTCAAAAGTTCCTGACATACCAGGGGAGGGTATTTCTGGACCCCAAGCTGGACAAACTGGTTCTCTCATGACAGCCTCTGTGGGAGGACTAGTCCAACAATATCTAAGGTGGTGGGAGGCACATGCCTAATTTCTTACAGAAAATTAAAATTCAAGTGGGATCTCTGTTGTGCCAGCTATCCAAGGGCTCTATACACTGCTGCCTCTGGAGCAGGGTCTGTGCAGCCCAGACTGAAATGTGTCTAACCTGACATTCAAGTGCTGGGATTACATGTATGTATGTGTGTGTGTGTGGTGTGCATGCTCGTGCATATGGGACTAGTGTGCCAGCTCAGCGGTACAGCACTTAACATGTACAAGGTTCTAGGTTTGATCCCTAGCCCTAGGAGGGTGGGGAAGGAAACTCCCTGTAACTACCGTTGGCTGTTAGAAACTTTAACGATCTTCTTCTAATCCACTGAAGTAGTCTACACCTACAGTCCCATCAACCCAGGAAGATCCCCTGAGTCTCAAGATTCCAGACCATCCTGGGCATCCTGAGAACACTCCAAAAGAAAGGAAAAAAACAAAACCCACAATAGCAAAAAGAATCTTCTAGAATTATAGTTAGCCTGGGAAATATAGTTACATCACAGAAATAGAGTTTGCCAAGATCCTTGAGTCAGCTCAGGAAATAGCTTAGAGAAGCTACAGAATATTTAAAAAAATAAATCTGCCCAAGTACTGCAAGTACTTGGTCTTGCATTCTCCAGTCTAACCTGTGCAGGAGTGTTTCTTCCATGCCACCGTCCCACCTGGCCCTCTTGCCTTCTGAGACTGACCCTGTGTCCCTCACGTCTTAGAGCCCTCAGCTTTGCCAGTCCCTAAAGTGGCTTCAGAACCTGATGGCCTCACTGATGGGTCCTTCCCTTTTCCCTCCCTTGCGAGTGAGTACACAGTGCTCTGGAATGCAGGGGGTGCTTGCAGGAACCTTCCCGTGAACACGCCAATAGGACAGCATGGTGTTCAGCTATGACCTTTCTTTACCTGCTGGAAGTAGCTGAAGGCACCAGCCACCGTCTGAGGGTCCGAGAGCTGAAGCTGTCTGGCAAACTCGCCCTGGCTGATCATCCGACTCCTGCCTGGCTCCGCCCCAGTGTCCACACAGCCAGGGGACAGCCTGCAATGCAATTGTTGAAGGGCGAGAGCTCAGTGGCCTCCAGACGTACTGCATAGCAGGGCCTTGGCCCAGCATCCAGATGAACACAGCTCAGGTTTAGCTGCTATTCAGATACCCCTTGTGGTACTGGGGATAGAGCCAGATCGTAGTGAAGCCACACCCCTGCCTCTGAGCAGCTGCTTTCCTAGGAGAGCTCTTTGCCCTCTTCTCCCCTGCTCCTTTTGTTCTGGTATGGAGGACTGGACATGCCAGGCAAGCACTCTGCCACGTGAGCCGGAGTCCTTTCATGTGGATCTGGCTTTTGAGACAGGTCTTTGCTATCTTTGCAGGACAGACTTGAACTTGCAGTCCCCTTGCCTCTACCTCTAAGTACCTGGGGATTACAGGCATTCATCAATTAGTGAATGTCCTCTATCTTTTTTCTTTTTTTCTTGCCAGTTCTGGACTCAAGCTCAGGGCCTGAGCACTGTCCTTGGACTTTCTCAAGGCTAGAGCTCTACCCCTGGAGCCTCAGCACCACTCCCGGCTTTCTTCCATGTATGTGGTACTGAGGAATTAAACCTGGGTCTTCATGCATGCTAGGCAAGCACTCTACCACTGGGCCAAATGTCCTCTTTCTTCAACCTTAAAACCATCCAACAAAGGAACAACTAAATAATAAAAACCTCATCTTTGTTTCTTCTCTCTTTCCCTCTTCCTCTCTCTTTTTTCTCTATGTCTCTTTAGGACAGAATCTTAGAATATAGCACAGACCACAGGCTGGCTTTGAACCTGAAATCCTTCTGCCTGTGTTGAGATTATAGGCATGCACTACCATACCCTGCCCCTCATTTTTTATTTTTTAAAAGAATTTCTTCCTACTTGATACCCTTCCCTTCTGACCCCTTCATTTTCTCAATTTGTGATCTTGCTGTCCCCTCATCTTTAAAGCTGCTTACCCAGCTTTTCGAAGCACTTTGCCCAGTTCCCAGAGCTGTGGCTCCAATGCTACCTTCAGCCGGCCAACCACAACCACAGGCAAGCTCCCTACAAACTCACACTCAGTGGCCGGGATGCCCAGAGCCCTGGAAGACAAAGAATGGAATACATGGGAAGGGAGCAGAAGATGCCTGAGTGTTCATTCGAAGTTCCAGCTGCTCCCTAGCAGGGGTCGGGTCCCTTTACCCTCTCTTCCTCCCTGTCAGTGGTTCCCTCCCCTCCATCTCCATCTTATCCTGCCGGATCTTTGTTCTTTCACCCTTTGTCTGTTCCAGGAAGTGCTCTGGGGCACACTCACTGTGCCATGACCCTCTGGACATTGTTGGCATACAGGGTGGGGTCTCTGCTCTCCTCAGGGCTGGGCTGGTACACAGGGAGGAACTGAAATAGATACAGTCTTTTTCAGAACCTGGAAGACAGGAGTGACCACCTCCAGCTTCCTCAAAGCTCTGGGGGCCTGTATGTCCATTCTCCCATCCCACAAGCGCAGTTATACCTCCACATCCACGATGCTGCAGGGCTGGGCTGTGGTGAGCCAGAGGACTTTGAGTCTAAGAAGAGACAGACCGTAATGTTCACCAGTTTCTGAGCAGGGGACAGACTATAAAGTTCACCAGCCTCCAAGCAGGGCAGAGACTGTCATGTTCACCAGCCTCTAAGTATGGGCTCTTCCTGTTCTGAGAAGCAGTGGAAGTTCTGCCCGTGGTTCAAAAGTGGACCCTAGCCATGCTCTTGGCCATGCTGTGAGAGCCAGGTGATGTTAGATCAATGAGAAATGGGCCTCTCCACCAAAGGCCCCCTCAGTCCTGCAGTGAGAAAGGCCATCTATCTCTTCGGCACATCAGAGTATGAGCTAGGAATTCTCTAATGGACCTCGCTGCCCACCCTCACTCAGGATCCTCCCAAACTCACACTCCAGGGCCTCTCCATGCCCAGCTGGTGGTGTCCTATGGGAAAAGCAGAGGGAGACAGGGCATTATCCATCTTCCCTGCCCCCCCCCCCACACCCTCACAGGGCCCCGGCATTACCCACCTGTGGCCTCCCTTCCCCTCCCCCCATCCCATGCACACACCCTCACAGGGGCTGGACATTGCCCACTTGCCCTCCCACACCCTCACAGAAGCCCAACGGCTCCCACTTGAGTAGACTCATGCACCCCCACTTCTAGGCTTTCTTCGACCAAGACTTACCAGACTGTTGGGGTAACGGATGAGGACAGGCTGCACAGGCACCCCTGCAATGAAGGCCCCTAATGCAACCCCACCCCAAGATAGAGGTTAGTGCATAGCAGTAATGAGAGGGGACAGTTCACAACTGACATCTGGCCCTATTCCACTCATTTGTAGATCCCCCCCCCCACCCCCGGGGTCCTGGGGCTTGAACTCAGGGCCTTGGCACTGTCCCTGAGCTTGGTTTTACTGTACCACTTGAGCCACAGCATCACTTCCAGCTTTTTTCTATAATTGGAGATACGAATCTCATGGACTTTTGTGCTTCAGCGGAACCAAGATCCTCAGGTCTCAGATTCCTGAATAGCTAAGATGACTGGTGTGAGCCACTGGTACCCAGCTCTCATTTGTTGTTTCCTGACTCCTCAAGTTGTCAGCAGTGGGCCGGGGTTCCTCGTACCCCTTTCTCCCTTCCACTTCTTCCATTATTCCTCCCCAAAGTTCAGGCTCCCTTCCCCTTACCGCCCACCACCACTTTATATTTTATATACCTGGTTTGAACTTAAGCAAAGCCTTCTTGTTGGAACAGGTACCTTCAGGAAAGAATAGAACCTGGGAAGAAAGCCCAAGTGAGTGCAGAATGAGGCAGGAGTCAAGAAACGCCTCCCCTGGACACACAGGAGGAGGACAGGGTCCTGAGACCCTTACTGACCTGAGGCCACTTGCCTCCCGAGGTTGCGCGCCTCCGGACCTCCTCCACCACGCGGCGCCGGGAGGCTGGGTCCTGACGGGACACGAGGATGGCTTGGTTGAACCGAAGGAGGGCTGGAGTCAGGAAAAGGCAAGGGGCGAGTCATGGACGGCCTAGAGCCGGGGTCTGCGAGCTGGCTGTCATCCGAGTGATCACCCCGCCTGGGGCTGCCACCCCTCCTCTCCTCCAGGAGGGCCCTCACCTCCGATGACAGGCACGGACAGGTTCTCGGCTCGGGACACCACCTTGGGGAGGTCACAGGGCAGAAGGACAATGGGATCAAAGAAGGTGGAGTGCGGGGCGGCCACCAGGACCGGGGCCTGGAGGCGAGAGGCCCGCTGGCCCCGGACGCGAATCCGAAGGAAGCCCAGCAGGAAGAAGAGCAGGCGGCTGAGGCCCAGCACCCCGGTGTGACACAGCGTCCTGCGGGGTGAGAGGGGGCGCTGATGCCCTGAGGGCGGGGCGCCCCCGCCAGCCCGCGCCCGCCCTCCCCCTCCCCCCTCCTCCTCGGGCGCAGACCCAGGGCCGGCCGCCCGCGCTCACTTCCTCCATCCGGTGATTGGCTCCCGAAGCTGCTCCTCGCTCAGACCTGCTACTTGCAGCCACGCGAAAGGCCAGAGGAGGAAGAGGACGAGGAAGGCCAGGAGCACGCGGACGGGGGCGAGCAGCAGCCCCAGCACGCAGAACTGCGGGGGGAGGGCGCTCCTGAGGCCGGGCCGCCGGGCCCGCCAGCGCAGGGGCGCCGCGTCCAGGCCTCCTACCCACCGCCAGGGGCCCCGGCCGGCCGCTGAAGGTCGGGAGCGGGAGGGCGAGGCGCGGCGGCCCGACCGCGGGGGAGGTCGAGGCAGCCTCCGCCCGGGACCACCGCGGGGGAGGCTCACCCCGCCCCCGCCCGAGCCGGGCGCGCTCCCACCGCGGACCGCGCGCCAGCGCACCGGGGACGCGGCCGGCCCGGTCCCACCGGGGCCGGGGTTGCCTGGAGCCACGGGGAGCAGGTAAACAGACGCGGCGGCGGGGGCCGGGGCCGGGGCCGGGGGGGAGGCCGGGGCCGGTGGGGGCTCCGCCGCCCGCGCCCGCGCCGCCAGCCCCCGCGCCCTGCCCCCGCCAGGCCGCCCGCCGCGCCCCGCAGCGCCGTCGCCGCCCCGCCGGCCTCGTCCCCGCGCCGCGGCCCCCAAGACCTCCCCGGCCCCGACCCCGGCCCCGGCCCCCGCCCGCCCCGCACTGCGCCCGCACCTTCACCCTCTGGAGGCGGGAGAGGCGCAGCTCGTGCACGAAGGGGTTGGGGGGCGCCGGGGGCCCGGGGTCGGGCTCGAGGGGGGCCCGGCCCCCCGGACTTCCCTGGCGCATGGCGGGAGGAGGTGCAGGGAGGCCCCGGCCCCCGCCCGGCCCCGCTCTCCGGGCCCCGCGCGACCGAACCCAGCGGCTGGGGTGGCGGCGGCGGCGGCGCCGGCGGCGGCGCGCTGGCCGCGGCCCCGCCCGGTGCGGCCGAGGGGCGGGGCCAGGGGCGGAGGGGGCGGGGCCGGCGGAGGGGGCGGGGCCCCGGCCGCTCCGGCGCTGGGGAGACCCGGCCGAGCCCGCCCGCGACCCCGGCCCCGGGCGGGCCCGGATCGCCGCGCACCGGCCTCGCCGGCGGGGTGGGGAGAGGCTGCCGCTCGCCCGTCTTCGCCCCCTCCACCCAGCGACGGGGGAAGGAAGCCGGGAAGGACGGGTGGAGGGGAAGGAGGCCTGGTAAAGCCGGTGGGCACCGCGTGGCTGCACCGCGGGGACCCGGCCTGGCGGCCGACAGCCCGGGGTCCTCGCGGGGACGCACCGCGTGGCTGCACCGCGGGGACCCGGCCTGGCGGCTGACGGCCCGGGGTCCTCGCGGGGACGCTGGCCCCCCCCCCCCCCCCCCCCCCGGGCGCCCTGGAGTTCTGTGCTCCCGACGCCGGGCCCGGCATCTGGGTTACAGGCGGTTACGCCCAAGCTGACCTGCCCGAGCTGACCTGCCCGGGCCGGGTCCGCGGGGCCCCGCCCCGTCTCTAGGCCCAGAGCCGGGGAGCACCCGGAGCCGGGCAGAGGGTTGGAAGGGTCCAGGCTCGCGACTGTCCTTCAGCAGCCGGTCGGGTGGCCCGGCCCTGGCCTCTTGCCTTGGGTGTTGGCTCATCCGCCTTGTCCTTGGAGACAATGCTGTGGGCAAAGTGTCCACACCATGAAGTCAGAGGCACTGCGTGGTTAATCTGCTGTCAGTTAACGTTTAGACGTTTCAGACACACCAAAGGACGCCCTCACCAGTGCTGCCTCTCTGTGCTCAGGGCTAGCACCCGGCTCCACTGCAGGCTTTTTTCTGTGGATGGGTAATGAAGAATCCATCCCAGGATTTCATGCAATCGCTCTACCAGTAAGCCCTGTTCCCAGCCCCAGCAGAAGAGTTTCCAGCGGGGTGCAGTGGCTCACACCTGTCATCCTAGCTGAGAGCTGAGGATCAAGGTTCAAAGCCAGTCCTGAGACTGAAAAAGAACCTGAGACTCTAGAAAAGGAGAAGGGGGGCTTGGCTCAAGGGTAGGGCAGTAGCCTTGAACTGAAGAGCTCAGCGACAGTGCGTAGGGCTGTCACCTGGAGCTGAAGAGCTCAGAGACAGCGCTCAGGTGGAGTCCAAGCTCCCTGACCCACAAAAAAAAATTTTTTATTGGGGAGGAGCAGGAGCATGGCCTAGTGATAGGGTGCTTGCCTGGAATTCACAAGGCCCTGGGTTCGATTGCTTGGTACCACAGACAAAGCCCAAAGTGGTGCTGTGGCTCAAGTGGTAGAGTTTTAGCCTTGAGAAAGCCCAAGGACAGTGCTCAGGTCCTGAATTCAAGCCCCAGAACTGGCAAAAAAAGATATGACGGGGCTAAAGGCATGGCTTAAAGTGGTAGAGTGCCAGCCCTAGTCTTGAGCAAGAAACTCAAGTGAGCACTAGGTACAAGCCCTGGAATGGGCACCTAATAAACAAAAGAATTTAGTTTCCTTCATTCTCACTAGAAAAGAGGAAGTCATGACTTTAAAAACAATTTTTTTTTTTTGCAGCCATGTGAACTCTTAGGCCCGGGCATTGTCCCTTAGCTTTTCAGCTCAAGGCTATGGCCCTACCCCTTGAGCCACAACACTACTTCTGGTTTTCTGGTGGTTAATTGGAGATAAGAGTCTCATGGATTTCAGTGTCTGGGCTAGCTTTGGACCGTGATCTCAGCCTCCTGAGCAGCTAGGATGACAGGCGGGAGCCACCGCGCCCAGCAAGTCATGACTTTTATCAGTCATGAACAATGTAATTCCGGGAGTTGGGATGCAGATAATGCAGATCAGTGGGCTGTTGCATCATTGGATACCACTCATCTATTGGAAGAGAAATCAGATAAAAGCAGAAGTTAAGTCCTATCTAAACATCTTCCTAACCCTCATAATTTTCTCATCTGTAGCCCTGCCTATATTAAAAAAAAACATCAAAGGTAGCAGTCAGTATTCTTGGAGAAATACAAGTAAAATCCAGTTGAGATTTATTGCCACTATGGCTGAAGGTTTGTGGCTCTTTCAGATGTTGAAGCGTGATGGTTACTTAGAGGTAGTGCCTTGAGAGTAGGTGAGGAGAGTGGGCCTCTCATGATGACATGAGCCTCTCTTAAAGAACTATTGTGAGTCAGAAACCAGCAGCTCATTCATGCCTATATTCCTCACTACTAAGGAAGCTGAGATCAGGAAGATCAGGTTTTGGAGCCAGCCCAGGCAGAATAGTCTGCAACACTCACATCTTCAAAATAAACAGCAAAAAACTAGGCTGGAGATGTGTTTCTTTGGCTGGCACTCTACCATGTAAACCACAAGACTCTGGCAAAAACAAACAAACAAAAAACTGGTATGGATGGAGCGCACACAAGTAGAAGCCTGGCTCAGTCAGGAAGGAACCTTGACCAGATACCAGAGTTATCAATAAAGGTTAGTGACTAGGCTCCTAAGGCAGTTAATTAAACCCAAGAAGACTAACAAAAAAAATTTTTTTTTTCCCAGTCTGGGGCACTGTCCTTGGGCTTTCTCAAGGCCAGAATTCTGCCACTTGAGCCACAGCACCACTTTTGGCTTTTTCTCTGCATGTGGTAGTGAGGAATGGAACCCTGGTCTTTGTGCATGCTAGGCAAGCATTCTACCATTAGGCTATGCGCCTGGCCCCCACAATTTTATTTTTAGGTTAAAAGAGCTTAGTACATAACCAAGGCTGTTTCATAATCTTCTATAAAAGTTCTATAAATCTTCTATAAAAATCTTCAAATCAGATGATTTGATGCCAGATTGATACGGACAAAATACAGTGATTGGTGTAAATGTATAAATATTGGTAATGCTAATGGAAGGAGAGCTGACCACTTTCTAATATGAGCTGTAAGAGTCTCAGAGTGTAAATGATTAAGCCAATGGCTGGGTCTAGTATTCTGAAAACACTGTTATCATTTTAAATGCCTGTAGACAATAAGAATTAAGAAATAAATCTATAAATACAAGTTTTTCTCTCAATATGGGGAATTTAGACCAGGACTTTGTACATTCTAAGCAATCACTCTGCAACTGGCTTATACTTCCAGCTGTACAACAATAGGTTCTCTACAAAGGAACAAAAGGCACATGGTCTCCTTGATATGTGGATATTACATCCAAATAGTACAAGAGCGATGACTCAACATTTGGGTACCCAAGGTTATGGAGATATAAACATAACTACATAGACATAAAAATCTATGATGAGATATACACTCTATAAACATAACTACATAGATATAAAAATCTATGATGGGATATATACTCTATAGACATAATATTACATAGATGGATATGTATCTATGACATACAAACCTTCAGCTTAACTTTAATTCTGTTCTAAAATCTATGTGCCAGTGATTATAGAGAGAATCTCTTCTTGAATACTTGTTTGTTAAACATGACATTTGAAATACAATGTAAAAATCAATGTTAATAAAATCTTTAAAAAATAATAGTTTTTCTGTGGTTGTTTGTATATGCACATGTACGTGTATGTGTATATATGTATATCTATATATATATGTAGGTACGTAAGTGCCAGCATCCCAGTCCTGGGTCTTGAACTGTGTGAGTGTGGTCCCTAAGCTTTTTGCCCAAGGCTATAGCACTCTACCACTTGAGTCACAGTTCTGCTTCCAGCTTCTCTGGCTGCTTAATTGGAGATAAGAGTCTCATGGACTTTCTCCCTGGGCTGACTTTGAACCTTGATCCTCAGATCTCAGCCTTCTGAGAAGCTAGGATTATAGGTATGAGCACAAGGGCCCTCTCCAGGGATAGAATTTTAGGAGAACAAAATAGTTAATAAAAAGAGAACACTTGCTTAGATACAAAGTCACAACAATTAAAGTACTACAGTCAAATACATCTAACATTCTTCCTGTATGGCAAAATATGTTATCTTTTCTGACTTTTGGCACTCAATAAAGTTTTTCATGTGCATAGCTAATTTGTATTTGCTATGAAGTATCAGGAAAAGGCAGATTTCAGCAAGTAGGCAAGCTAGCCCACTTGCCCAGGCCAGCTAGTTAACACTGGGAGCTCCAGTTTCCATGTCCACCTCTAGCAGGCTCCATGCTGATCTTCCTTTGTCTTTCCATAATAGCCTGAGTACTGTGGAAGCAAGCATGAACATTAATTTGGAAGTCGTGATGCTAAATTCTAAGGCTGGCAGAACCTTTGGGTGGTGTGTCTGGTCTGACTTTCTGTTCTTTTACCCTTAGCTTACTCATTTCCATGACTTGCCATGATCCTTGCTACTTCCAAGGATCATTGACCACAGAGCAATCTCTCTTTGTGGCAGGTTTTTTTTTTTTTTTTTTTTGCCAGTCCTGGGCTTGAAATCAGGGCCTGGGCACTGTCCTTGGACTTCCTCAAGGTTAGAGCTCTACCCCTTGAGCCTCAGAACCACTTCTGGCTTTTTCTAGGTATGTGGTACTGGGGAGCCGAACCCAGGTCTTCATGCATGCTAGGCAAGCATTCTACCACTAGGCCAAACTCCTGGACCCTCTTTGTGGTAGTTTTTAAGTTTAACATTTAAAATCTTCGCTAACTTTCTGCTAAAACATTTTTTTAAATTTTTTATTGTAATGAGTAAAAGGGTTACATGATATTTTCCAGATAGAAGGTGCATTAATTCACATACATTGATACCCTTTCACATGTCTTGGTACCCATTACCCCCCCCCCCCCCCCCCGTTAAAACATTTTCTATCTGGGCTTAGGAGGCTGACATCTGAGGATCATGGTTCAAAGCCAGCTTGGTAGACAAGTCCCCATGAGACTCTTATCTCCAATTAGCCACTCAAAAAGTGGAAGTGGCACTGTGGCTCAAGTGACAGAGGGCTACCCTTGAGTGCAAAGAGGCTCAAGGACAGCATCCAGGCTCTGAGCTCAAGTCTCACAACTGACAAAAAACAAAACATTTTCCTAGTGTGCTAGTGATGTGTCTCTTTTTACCACTGTGCTCTATGCAATTACTGGTGACAGCTATGACAATTGAGCCATCTTGCAGGCACCCTGAAGACTCACTAGTGCCAAGGAAGGCAGAACGGGAAGTGCAAGAACTTCAGGGTCTTCCTGAGGGCCCAGGTCTCTGGACGAATGCTCTCCAAGGCTGTGGTACTTCTGGACTCCTTACTGTATGAGGGGAAAAAGTCCCTTAGTAGTACAGCACAAAAAAGATACAGATATACCTCCAACATCCTTAGACAACCTCAAACGCAAATAGAAATGTATCCACGACACTGGTTAGTGAGATCTGGTGTGGCAGTCTAACTTTATCTAATGATCTTAAAAGCTGTACGCTTTGGTGAAAGATCCAAGAACAAGAAGTGGTGCATGGTGAGCAGCTGTGCCTGGGGCGGGAGGCCTGGAGGAGGGCGTCCGGCGAGCCCAGGCCGGATCCGCCCGCAGGGCCTCGCCCAGGGCCCACGTGTGAGGGAAGTGCTGCTGTTCCATGTCTGGCTCACTGCGATCAGAACCCATAAAATACAAGTCGGCTGGTGTGGAGGCCAAGCTCTTGCACTGCAGGGGTCCCTACTGCTCATGACTAAGGAACAGAAACCTGTGCCTTAGAGGTGCCACTGTAAGCGACAAAATGTCACAGCGAAAGCATCCACATTTGTAACTGGATGTTATGGCTGATTTTGTTGGATGTTTCTAAGACTGGGTCTTCTTACCTGTTAGTCTGGTGGGCCTTGAGTGTGCCATGTAGCCCAAGCTGTCTTGAACTGTC
This sequence comes from Megascapheus bottae, assembly GCF_031878675.1. NCBI lineage: Eukaryota > Metazoa > Chordata > Mammalia > Rodentia > Geomyidae > Megascapheus > Megascapheus bottae. The sequence goes on from NC_143533.1 coordinate 26,453,483, forward strand.
TGTGCTCCTGCTCCAGCCTCCAGAGAGGGCTAGAATTACAGGCATGTACTGCCGTGTTTAGCTAGTTTCTTTTATATCTCAACAAATCCTGAGATTTATTTTATACCTCAGTAAATCCTAAGATACAGTCCTTGAGAACAAGGGTCTGGAGTCAGACCAACATGGATTTTCATTTTGGTTTTGTCACTTTGGAACTTTATTACGCAAGTTACTTAAGCTCTCTAAATTCTAGGTTTCTCATGTTCAAAAATAAGGATTATAGTCATATAGACATACATAATTCACATGTACAAATGCACTACATATAAAATTCAATGCATGTCAGGTATGTGTTGCTGTGTCACATAGCATCTCACAGCTTAGTGGCTTCAAACTACTATGATTGACTGCTTCCCATCGTTCTGAGGGTTGACTGCACTTGGCCAGTCTTTTTCCCTATGTGATGTCTGAGGCCTTGGGGACAGCATGCAGTAGTGTTTGTCCTGGGCACTGTTCCTGTACATTAATGACAGCTCGGCAGGGCTCAAGGACAAGGCCAACTTCTCCAGGGATGAGGATAGCCAGACCAATATCTTTCCCTCTAGGATCACTCTTGCATGACCTGCCCTCATCCAATGGTTTTCTGCACTGTACAGCATAGCAGGGCATCTGACTTCTAGGGGGAGGAAGAAATCACTTGCCCTTGGAAGGCTGGCCCAGAAACCCCAGGATGTCACGTGCAGTGTATTCTTTCGGTGACAGCATGTGCAGGGTCACCCAGACGCTTGAAGGGTTTGGCAAGCCCTTGCAGATCTATCACATGACACTCAGAGATCTAAACTTGAGGTGTCTCCTGTGTGTGGAGAGCTCTGGAGTGGCTCCAGCAGCAGCTGTGTGTACCTGGGGAAAGGTGGTGTGACTCTCACAGAATAGGAGCGTAAGCCTGGCCACACAGGAGCCTGACCTGCTGCTGAACCCGTCCTGGAGCTGCCCTGCTGAGGGCTCTTGGACTTCCTTTTCCACTGCTAGAGAATGAACCCAGAGCCTGTGCATGAGCTTCCAAGTTGTACTTTCTGATCTGTTGGGATCTGAGGATTAATGGTGGCATGGTGAAAATGGAGCAAAGAAGTAACAGGGGTATATTCTGCCTCCAAAAGTCCCACTCCAAAGGGGCCATGTGCAGTGCCTTAAGCTCTAAGCCCACCATTTAGGAGATGGAGATTGTTTGGAAAATGGAGGCGAACAGAACAGGTCAGACTAGATTCCCAACAGGCTAGTGCTGTTTATTGCCAGTGAGGGGCACAGACCTTTCCAGGGGTTGGGAGGGGCCAGGTTTATATGGCTCTTGGCAAGGAAGCAGAGATTAAGAAGTGGGCTATAGAGCTGGCTGCCAGTGGTTCACGCCTGTAATTCTAGCTACTCAGGAGGCTGAGATCTGAGGATTGTGGTTTAAAGCCAACCTGGGCATAAAATTTCACGAGACTTATCTCCAGTTAACCACCAGAAAACTTGGAAGTGGTGTGTGGCTCAAAGTGGTAGAATGCTAGCCTTGGCTGAAGAGCTCAGGGACAGTGTCCAGGCCCAGAACCCACAGGAAAAAAAAAGAGGGCTAGGGTCTCTTGGGGGCCCAGGGCAGTGTCCTTGGCCAGGCTGAGCAGAATGTTCCATCTGGGGCAGGAGGCTTCCAGCTGAGAGCGGGTTGGAATGATCTGCCTGTGAACAAGCACACAAGCTTGCACCTGGTGTTGTGTTTGACCTGGGGGAAGAAGATGGGAGTCACCTTTTCAGAGATGGTGTGAGGCCAGCTCTCGAGAAGCTGTCTCAACAAACGCCAGTGACTCTTGTCCCAGCTTTGGGGTGGAGGTGATGGCTGGGCGTGGTGCCCTGTCATTCATTTCTACCAACATGGGAAGCACAGCACAGGCCAGTCTGTGCAGAAAGCAAAATCTTCCCTTGAAAGTAACTGACAAGGTTTAGAGCAGGAATGCCACAAGTGCATTGTATATGTTAGCTAGTTTATGCAAACACTAGCAGTGGAGTGTATGGTTGTCTGGTTTGGAGAAATATAAAAAAATAGTAACTTTAATCAGTTCTTTTTCATTACATAATTATCTAATATGTCTTGTCAGTAATTAACGACTTCCTGCCTTTTAAAAAATGACATTCCTGGATGGACATACCTTCTCACACATGATAGGGTGGGCGGGTGGAGTTCCATACCTAATGGGTAAGTTTAGAAGGACAAGAGTGTGCCTTCCTCCCCCAGCTCTCTGGCAGTGTGAACTTGTTTCTGTCCCTCCAGATCCAAAGTCTCTCAGGGACGGGAGCCCACCGAGGCCCTGGCATGCTATTGCCCCGTGAGTCTAACTTGAGGCTCATCTCTGCAAGCTTAGCTAGCCCTCATACCTAAGAAGCATGCTCGGACACCAGCTTCTTCAGGAAAAAAAGTGGTGTGCCTAAGCGATTTCTTACTGTCTCTGACCCGAGTGAGGACAGGAGGGAAGGGAGGCAGTTCTCGCATCAACTCATTGCTCTTTGATTTTGGAATGGCATTGTTGGGATTCTGAGTTTTCTTACCCCTGCCTCATGCCTGTTGACTGTTGGCCACTCACAAACATTCCCCCATGCCTTGCTGACTTGCCGGTCACTCAAACTCCCCCCCCCCCCCCGCTCCCCCCACACATGCCTTGACTGTTAGGAAAGTGGAGGAGAATGGGAAAAGGAATAGGCCAGACTTGATTGTCAGCAGGTGAGGCTGTTAGCTGAGGAACCTCCCGCAGGATTAGAGGTTGTGCCCAGGACTGGGTTTGGGGGTAGGCTTATCCTGGGCTTAACAAGGAAGCAAAAATAAAAAATGGGCTATGGTCCCTTGGAAGCTCAGGGCAATGTCCTCGGCCCAGCCCTCGTGGACTTCACCTGGTTGGAGGTGTGTGGTCACACTTGTTCATGTGCTCCTGGTGTCTTGATTGACCTGGGGGAATCAGACAGGACTCAGTCCTTCAATGAAGGACTACGGGTCATTCACAGATGTCCCGCCTTGACCATGGGTTATTCACAAACATCCCCCACCAGGCCTGGACTGCTGGTCATTCACAGATGTCCCGCCAAATCCACCACCAAGGTCACCAAGTTCGCCAAGGCCCCCCCACACCTCGTTCACTGCTGGTCATTCTCAAAGAGGGCACTAGGTGGCAGTGGCACTCTATCAAATCACCCCATAGCTCTATCGAGAGTGGATTTCTGCAGCACTGGTGCTGTCCTGCCACTGGCTGAAACACAGCAAAACTACCTTCTGTAAGGATGCACCATGCTGGAGTCCAATTGAGTCACAGCTGGATGTGCTGGCCTGTGCCTGCAATCATAGCTACTCTGGAAACAGGAAGATGAGAGTGTGAATGCAGTCCAGAGACAGACGATGAGCCAAGGGCTAGGGGGCATTGCTCAGTGGTAGACCGTGCCTAGCATGCCAGAAGGGCTGGGCTCCATCCTCAGCGCAAGGCTTGTCTCCTGTGGGGTGGGGAGGGTCTGCATGGAGGACCATGGGCACTGCACACACTTGTGAAATGACGACTATTTTCAAACAGGAATGGGAAGCTAGGAACGGGATGGAGGTGTAGTGAGGACTCCTGTGGTAGAGATGCAGTGGGGCTGTGAAGGAGATCGCAGTGAGGACTCCTGGGCTGTGATGGAGGTGCAGTGAGGACTCCTGGGCTGTGATGGAGATCACAGTGAGGACTCCCGGGCTGTGATGGAGATCACAGTGAGGCCTCCCGGGCTGTGAGGGAGATCACAGTGAGGACTCCTGGGCTGTGATGGAGATCACAGTGAGGACTCCTGGGCTGTGATGGAGGTGCAGTGAGGACTCCCGGACTGTGATGGAGGTGCAGTGAGGACTCCCGGGCTGTGAGGGAGATCACAGTGAGGACTCCCGGGCTGTGATGGAGATCACAGTGAGGACTCCCGGGCTGTGATGGAGATCACAGTGAGGACTCCCGGGCTGTGATGGAGATCACAGTGAGGACTCCCGGGCTGTGATGGAGATCACAGTGAGGACTCCCGGGCTGTGATGGAGATCACAGTGAGGACTCCCGGGCTGTGATGGAGGTGCAGTGAGGACTCCCGGGCTGTGATGGAGATCACAGTGAGGACTCCCGGGCTGTGATGGAGATCACAGTGAGGACTCCCGGGCTGTGATGGAGATCACAGTGAGGACTCCCAGGCTGTGATGGAGGTGCAGTGAGGACTCCCGGGCTGTGATGGAGGTGCAGTGAGGACTCCCGGGCTGTGAGGGAGATCACAGTGAGGACTCCCGGGCTGTGATGGAGATCACAGTGAGGACTCCCGGGCTGTGATGGAGGTGCAGTGAGGACTCCCGGACTGTGATGGAGGTGCAGTGAGGACTCCCGGGCTGTGAGGGAGATCACAGTGAGGACTCCCGGGCTGTGATGGAGATCACAGTGAGGACTCCCGGGCTGTGATGGAGATCACAGTGAGGACTCCCGGGCTGTGATGGAGATCACAGTGAGGACTCCCGGGCTGTGATGGAGATCACAGTGAGGACTCCCGGGCTGTGATGGAGATCACAGTGAGGACTCCCGGGCTGTGATGGAGATCACAGTGAGGACTCCCGGGCTGTGATGGAGATCACAGTGAGGACTCCCGGGCTGTGATGGAGATCACAGTGAGGACTCCCGGGCTGTGATGGAGGTGCAGTGAGGACTCCCGGGCTGTGATGGAGGTGCAGTGAGGACTCCCGGGCTGTGATGGAGGTGCAGTGAGGACTCCCGGGCTGTGATGGAGGTGCAGTGAGGACTCCTGGTCTGTGATGGAGATCACAGTGAGGACTCCCGGGCTGTGATGGAGGTGCAGTGAGGACTCCTGGTCTGTGATGGAGATCACAGTGAGGACTCCTGGGCTGTGATGGAGGTGCAGTGAGGACTCCTGGGTTGTGATGGAATTCACAGTGAGGACTCCTGGGCTGTGATGGAGGTGCAGTGAGGACTCCTGGGCTGTGATGGAGGTGCAGTGAGGACTCCAGGGCTGTGATGGAGGTGCAGTGAGGACTCCTGGGCTGTGATGGAATTCACAGTGAGGACTCCTGGGCAGTGATGGAGGTGCAGTGAGGACTCCTGGGCTGTGATGGAGGTGCAGTGAGGACTCCTGGGCTGTGATGGAATTCACAGTGAGGACTCCTGGGCTGTGATGGAGGTGCAGTGAGGACTCCTGGGCTGGGATGGAGATCACAGTGAGGACTCCTGGGCTGTGATGGAGATCACAGTGAGGACTCCTGGGCTGTGATCGAGATCACAGTGAGGACTCCTGGGCTGTGATGGAGATCACAGTGAGGACTCCTGGGCTGTGATGGAGGTGCAGTGAGGACTCCCGGGCTGTGATGGAGATCACAGTGAGGACTCCCGGGCTGTGATGGAGATCACAGTGAGGACTCCCGGGCTGTGATGGAGATCACAGTGAGGACTCCCGGGCTGTGATGGAGGTGCAGTGAGGACTCCTGGGCTGTGATGGAGATCACAGTGAGGACTCCTGGGCTGTGATGGAGATCACAGTGAGGACTCCTGGGCTGTGATGGAATTCACAGTGAGGACTCCTGGGCTGTGATGGAGATGCAGTGAGGCCTCCTGGGCTGTGATGGAGGTGCAATGAGGACTCCTGGGCTGTGATGGAGATCACAGTGAGGACTCCTGGGCTGTCATGGAGATCACAGTGAGGACTCCTGGGCTGTCATGGAGGTGCAGTAAGGACAAGTTGCAGTGAGAACAATATGACCACCATGATGTGAGCTGACAGTGTGGACCGGGCCTTGGCAGAGCTGGCCGACGACTGCTTCTGAACCGTGACTGCAATGACAGCATAGGACGAGATCAGGATGGTGAAGTTGCCCACTGACAGGGAGCCGCTGTTGGCTGAGACCATGAGTTGCAGCTGGTAGGTGTCTGTGCAGAAAGTGTGCTGAGCTGAGGAAGGTCGTAGAAAAAGCTTTCCAACACATTAGGACCACGGAAAGGTAAATTCACTACAAAAGCCAGCTGAACCACGGAGTGTTCAAGGCCCACCGCCCGGCAGCCACTACACGGCCGACACACAGTCTGGGGCTCATGATGGTCAGGTAATGCAGAGGTTTAAATATGGCCATGTGTCTGTCGAAGGCCGTGGCCAGGAGCCGCGCCATCTCCACACCCCGATGACGTGGATGAAGAAGACCTGAGCCACACAGCTGCTGAAGGCGATGACTCTGTCTTCTGAGAAGGTCGCCGATCATCTCAGGGGAAGTGACAGAAGACATACCCCAGTCAGTGAAGGAGAGGTTGGCCACTGGACGCACAGAGGGGAGTGCAAGTGAGGGTCAGCAGCCACGGTGAAGACCACCAAGCATTCCCCACCATGCTTGCCGTGCACAGCACCGAGGAGATCAGGAAGGGGGAAGCTGCAGCCTCCGGGAGCTGGTGAGTCCCAGCAGCACAAACTCTGACACCACAGAGTGATTTGCTCCTTCCATTGGCTTTGTGGGCTGGCTACCTGGGAGAGCAGCAGAGGAAATGGAAGGCGGATGGCGATACTAACACTAGGGGGAGAGGCATCTAAGTTATGAAAGACCATTTCTATTTCAGCATTGAAGCCTACCTAAAGGCCAACGGGCACATGAAGACATGCTCAAGGCCACTACTTATCAAGAAGGAAGTGTGAATTAGACCATCATGATGCACCTGTTAAAAGGGATAGTATTAGCCAGGCAGGTGGCTCATGCTTGCAATCCTAGCTACTCAGGAGGCTGAGATCTGAGGATCGAGGTTCAAAGCCCGCCCAGGCACTTAAGTCTGTGAGACTCTTATCTCCAATTGACCACTAGAAAACCAGAAGTGGGGCTGTGGGTCAAGGGTAGGGTGGTAGCCTTGAGCTGAGGAGCTCAGAACCACACGCAGGCCCAGAGTTCAAGTGCCACGACCTACCAAAAAAAAAAAAGAAAAGAAAAAAGGAACCCTATCAGGTAAGGCAGGAGAATGCTGAATAAGTTTTCAGAAAATTCTCTAGAAATTAGAAATCAGAACCAAAACAAAATATCTGAATTTCCTTCTTTTTTCTTTTCCCTCCCTCTCTCCCTCCCATCCTTCCTTACTTCTCTTTCTTTCTTTCTTTCTTTCTTTCTTTCTTTCTTTCTTTCTTTCTTTCTTTCTTTCTTTCTTTCTTTTTCTCTCTTTGTTTTCCCTCCCTCTCTCCCTCCTTCCCCTTTCTTCCTTCCTTCCCTTTCTTTCTTTCTTTCTTTCTTTCTTTCTTTCTTTCTTTCTTTCTTTCTCTTTGTTTTCCCTCCCTCCCTCCCATCCTTCCTTCCTTCTCTTCCTTCCTTCCTTCCTTCCTTCCTTCCTTCCTTTCTTTCTTTCTTTCTTTCTTTCTTTCTTTCTTTCTTTCTTTCTTTCTTTCTTTCTTTTTCTTTCTTTCTTTCTTACTGAACTTGGCCTGGGCACTGTCACTGTTTGCTCAAGACTGCACTCTACCACCTCGAGCCACAGCTCCACTTCCATGTTTTTGGTGGTTAATTGAGATAAGAATCTCATGGAAGAAAAAAAAGTCTCACAGGCTGGGTTTGAACCATGATCCTCAGATCTCAGCCTCCTGTGTTGTTAGGGTTACAGGTAGAGCCACCAGTGCCCAGTATGATTTTGCATTCTAGCAAAGTAACAGTCCATACTGTATAAAGCACTGCCAAGAAATCTTTGTACATAATCCATAATTTAATCCACTGAAAAGCAATGTATTATATTAGAAGCATTTTGTTTAAACCTGTATGAAAAGATTTATCAAATACACTGAAATTTTAGTTTTATTTAGAAAAGTTAGGCAGCATAGCAGATAGAATTTGGATTTTAGATTCACAAAACCAAGATTAAAGCATGGTTCAGTCATTTAGAAATTAGTATTTGGCAAGGTGATTACACCTCCAAGCCTCAGTTTATTTATCTGTCAAATAATCAAACTATGATTTCTTAATGGCAAGTTTCAGGGATAAAACAATGATTGTAGAGCCAGGAATTTGGCCTAATGGTAGAATGCTTGCCTAGCATGCATGAACACCTGGGTTTGATTCCTTGGTACCACATACATAGCAAAAAGCTGGAAGTGGTGCTGAGGCTCAAGTGGTAGAGCTCTAGCCTTGAAAAAGTCCAAGGACTTTTTGCTCAGGGCCAGGAGTGTATAAAAAAACCAAACAATGATTGTAGCAATTTAGTATATAAGTATTCCATATGTATATAGATATTACATACAAATTCTATGTGTGTGTATATATTAGTACATGCTAAGATTCCATTCATTCCCTTGCCTATAATAAATGAATGTATAGAAAAAGGGTTGTTATTGTAAAGCAGTGTGCATCAATACTTCAGACCTAAAAGAGATTTCAAAATATATACTCTCCTATTCAATATTAGGTTATCAAAGTCTATTCTTTTAGTGATCAAATAAAACTTTCAAAGATAAATTATATGTCTTCGCTATAAAAGACCACTGCTTTTCATTTTGGTTCTTACTACAAAGGTAATTCACTGACTCACTCTGCTTCTCAAGGAGACTGAAATCACTGTAAAGTTCAGGACTACATTTGTTTCCAATGTGCTGAACACTTAGGACTCACTGCAGGTATAATGTAGCCACCAGTAAGTACTTTCTAGAAGACAGAAAGAGGAACATTTGAATGATTAAAAACCCACATGACAATATGTATGATTGTATAACTAGACAAGATAGGCAAAGACACTGCCATAGAGTTTTGAGAGGGAAAAACAGAAAATGATTATTATAAAAGGGAGGAAGAACTGGAGAAAAGGAATAAATAAATTCTAACTATTCAGGAGGCTGAGCTCTGAAGATCACATTTTGATGCAAATCCAGCCCAGACAAGATTCATATTTTCAATCAACCAGAAAAAATACAAAAGCAGAGGCATAGCTGAAGTGGTAGAACACTGACTGAGTGAAAAAGCTGAGCAATGGCTTTAGTATGCCCTTGTTTCTGGATGATTGGGTAAATGCCAAGTAGTGGAATTGCTGGGTCATAGGGGAGTTCTATGTTTAGTCTTTCGAGAAACTGCCATACTGCTTTCCATAGTGGTTGAACGAGTTTGCACTCCCACCAACAGTGCAGTAGTGATCCCTCCTGGCCACATCCCCTCCAGCATCTGTTGTTATTAGTTTTCTTGATCCTGGCCATTCTAACTGGAGTGAGGTGGAATCTCAGAGTTGTTTTGATTTGCATTTCTTTTATGGCCAGAGATGTGGAGCATTTCTTCCTGTCTCCATAGGCCATTCTTATTTCTTCTTCAGAGAAGTCTCTCACCCCATTTGTGAGGAAATGGAAAGACTTGGAAAAAATTCTATTAAGTGAAGTAAGCCAGACCCAAAGGAACATAGGCTCAATGGTTTCCTTCATTTGTAATAATTAGCACACACCTAGGACTCTCCCAGTAGAGGATTACAACAGCACAAAACCTAGGTACAGATATGTAGGCCATATAGGATGAGGCTAAATGAAAGGATCTCCTGGATCCTTGTGTGATCGTTGTTCTTAATGTACTGTGTTATTTCTCTTCTCTTTTGTTGCCCTTTGCTTAATCTCATATTGTTACAGTATCTGACTTTGTTACCTGGCATATTGTATATATGTTTATTTGTTTATTTGAAATAGAAAAGGGAATGGGGGAAAACAAGATGATTGGGAGGGGGTCGGGGGAGGGAAATGGGGACAAAACCAAGAAGGGGTATCAATGTGTGAGAAGTAATGCACCTACTATCTGGCGAATATAACTGTAACCCCTCTATACATTACAATAGTAAAAAAAAGCTGAGCAAGAGCTTGAGTGCAAGCTTCAATACTGGCACAAGAAAAAAAAAGAAAAATTCAGAAAGACTAGTAAATCAGAAAATATCTAATAATGAAAAGGACAGGAGAAAGCTTAGTTAACATGAAGTACAAAATTTATGAAGTGTGATTTGCATTGCTTCTGTGTGTGTGTGTGTGTGTGTGTGTGTGTGTGTGTGTGTGTGAATCGGCCCCCACACCCTTCGGTTAAGGCACACTTCAGCTTCTTGGCATTTGTTTCCTGTTGTTCAGCAGCTAGACATATAATCTTTTTTTTGTGTGGGTTATAGGGCTTGAACTCTGGGCCTGGGCGCTGTCCCTGAGCTCTGCAGCTCAAGGCTACCACCTTACCCCTGGAGCCTCAGCCCCACTTCCCGGTTTCTAGAGGTTAATTGAAGATAAGAGTGTCAGGTCCTTTTGTGTTGAGGCTGGCTGTGAACCTTGATCCTCAGATCTCAGCCTCCTGAGTAGCTAGGATGACAGGCGTGAGCCACCGCACACAGCCGGCTCAGACATCTAATCTTTAGAAAGGAAATAGTTTCCAATAGTTTCTAAATACAGTCATCAAGTAAAATGGAATCTACAGACTATCTCCTTGGTTTGGGCAGAGCTCATCCAATCTGTGACCTGAGGTTATTTCCTCCTCTGTCTTGAAACAGCAAGCCTGTTATTTCCTTCTGCAGCTTTACTTTTCAAAGTATCACAAATTGTTTTTTTTTATTTAAGATTTTTTTTATTGTAATTAATAGAAGGGTTACATGATATTTGCCAGATAGAAGGTGCATCAATTCACATACATTGATACCCTTTCACATGTTTTTTATTCCCAAGTTAATTTGGATTCTTCTAAGAACACCTCTACATTTAGTCATTGCTGTGGGAAATGTAAATATTTTATTTCAGATAAATACTTCTGTACACAAGCATAACAAGTTAGCCCACAGCATTCATTTTACAGGGTGTCACCAAGTTCGCTATCTTTCATATAAATGGATGTGATTTCTCACTTTCCTTCAGGAAAATTACCATTTGTTGAAATTCTCCTTTTCCCTTTCTCTCTCTTTCTTTCTTTCTTTCTCTCTTCCTTCCTTTCTTTCTTTCTTTCTTTCTTTCTTTCTTTCTTTCTTTCTTCCTTCCTTCCTTCCTTCCTTCCTTCCTTCCTTTCTTTCTTCCTCTCTCCCTCTCTCCCTCTCTCCCTCTCTCCCTCTCTCCCTCTCTCCCTCTCTCCCTCTCTCCCTCTCTCCCTCTCTCCCTCTCTCCCTCTCTCCCTCTCTCCCTCTCTCCCTCTCTCTCTCTCTCTCTCTCTCTCTCTCTCTCTCTCTCTCTCTCTCTCTCTCTCTCTCTCTCTCTCTCAGGGACTTTCCCCCAGGAGAACTATTCGTTTTGGCCAGTGTGACCAAATAATTTTAAAATTTATAATACAACACCAGGGATAAAGCAGAAAAGTGGTGTGGAATTCCTTTGGTATCATTGTGCTCATATTTGTCAATAATGACAGTTACTCAGTCCAATTAATCTATGTAAATTGGTAAATCTGAACTAAAGTTAACAATAAACAATCAATTCCCAAACCTACTGTCCTGACTTTTAAAGTATATTTATATAAAGTGTATTTATATTTGTATAAAATAATTGGGCATACAATTATGAATGTGTATATATTCAGATTTACAGAAAGAAGTGTTCTACTTAATAAAACAGATGAATGAAACCATGTTAACTGAAAAAAGATAAGTGAGATTATGTGACATTACAGAAATTCCTTGAAGTCATTGAAAAGCAAGTTCAAATTCTGAATGTTAAAGAGGTCCATATTCCTGTTGATAGGAAGAAAAAGTGAATAAGCTGGGGCGTGGTGGCCCACGCCTGTCATCCTAGCTACTGAGGAGGCTGAGATCTGAGGATCAACGTTCAAAGCCAGCTGGACACAAAAGGACCTCAGACTCTTATCTCCAATTCACCTCTAGAAAATGGAAAGTGGGGCTTGGCTCAAGGGTAGTGTGGTAGCCGTGAGCTGAAGAGCTCAGGGATAACACTCAACCCAGGGGTAGTGTGGTAGCCTTGAGCTGAAGCACTCAGGGACAGCACCCAGGCTGAGATCAAGCCCCATGATCCCCCCACACAAAAAAGTGAATAGCAAGACAGCATGTAGTATATTCTTGTGTATACAAATATGAGTCACAATGGACGTGTTTTTTAGCACAATGAGCTTGTGTGTGTGTGTGTGTGTGTGTGTGTGTGTGTGTGGTGTGTGTACATACTTATTGGTCCTGGGCTTGAACTCTGGCGGGTGTATCCCTGAGCTTTTCTTGCTCAAGGCTAGTGCTCTATTTGGTAGAGGTAAGAATCTCATAGACGTTCTTGCCTGGGCTGGCTTTGAAACTCAGTTATCAGACCTCAGCCTCCTGAGTAACCAGGATTACAGCCACAGGTACCTGACTATAATGAGCTTTATAGGTTTAAAAATGCATTTACTTTGCTTCTGTCAGTTGTATAAGTCAGCACCCTATTTGGGCAAGTGATGGTGCAGATTAGGCACATGAACAAGAGCTTACTTAATAAAGTCCAAAGAAAGGAGAAGAAGGACTTCCAGTGGAGCTAGAACTAGAAAGACTTCAGAAGTATTCCTTACTTTCTGCATCTATGATTATGAGGCTGGAGAAATCCTATCAGGGTAGAGGACGTATGGTTCCATAGAAGAATAGCCATGCTCTTACAATGTGACCTAACTCCAAATGGTGTTTACCACGAGGCCCTGGGCATGGTGGCTCATGCCTGTGTTTCTAGCTACTCAAAAGGCTGGGATCTGGGGCTGCTGGTTCAAAGCCAGTCCGGGCATGAAAGTCTGGGAGACTCCATCTCCAATTAACCACCAAAAGATCTGGAAGTAGAGCTGTGGCTCAAGTTGTAGAGCACTGGCCTTGAACAAAACAAGCTCAGGGACAGTGTTCACAGGCCCTGAGTTCAAGCCCTAGGACCAGAACATACACTCAAAAATCTCTATCATATTCAGTTTGGAGGTTTCTCAAAAATCTGAAAATAGAACTATGGGATTCAGTTTCATCACTCTTGAGTATATTCTTTTGGGGGGGAGTTTTTATTTTTTATTTTTATTTATTCATTGATTTTGTTGTTGGGATAATGTATAGAGGGGTTACAGTTACATTCATCAGGTAGTAGGTGTATTACTTCTCGCACATTGATTACCCCTTCTCATGTTTTTGTCCCCGTTTGCCTCCCTCCACCCACTTCTCGAGTATATTCTTAAAGAAATTCAAGTCAGGCTGGGTACAGTGGCTCACGCCTGTGTAATCCTAGCTAGTTAGGAGGCTGAGATCTGAGGATTGCGGTTCAAAGCCAGACCAGGCACTAAAGACCACGAGATTCTTTTTTTTTTTTTTTTTGCCAGTCCTGGGCTTGAGCTCAGGGCCTGAGCACTGTCCTTGGACTTTCTCAAGGTTAGAGCTCCACCACTTGAGCCTCAGCACCACTTCAGGCTTTTTTCTATGTATGTGGTACCGAGGAATCGAACCCGGGTCTTCATGCATGCTAGGCAAGCACGCTACCACTAGGCCAAACTCCCGGCCCAACCACGAGATTCTTATCTCCAGTTAACCACTAGAAAACTGGAAGTGGAGATGCGGCTCAAGTGGTACAGTGCTGTCCTTGAGCTGAAGAGCTCAGGGACAGCGCCCAGGCCCAGAGTCCAAGCCCCATGACCCATGACCCAGAAAAAAAAAAAAAAGAAATTCAAGTCAGCCTGCCATAGAGATCAAGAGCTACACACATGAAATCAGCGTGGTACACCCATCAGGGGATGAGCTGATAAGGAAAATATTGGTTATATATTACCACCAAGAATCATTTAGCCTTAAAGAAAAACTAAGTTAATTTTTTCCTTCTAGGAGAAAGGATGGAAGAGCTTCATGTAAATCTGAGCAAACTAAACAGATAAAGACAATCATTGTAATCTCTTTCCTTAACAGGCTCTAGGAAGGGTGGTGGGGGGAGGGAAGGTGGTAACTGGTTGATTGTAGAGGGTGACTGAGTGCGACAAATGCAAGATATATATATCCATGCCATGCACTGAATGTGATCAACTTGCATATTCAATACATTAAAAAATTTTTGTTTTATTTTTTTGTCAGGCGTGAGGCTTGACCTCTGGGCCTGCGCACTCTCACGGAACTTTTGCTCAAGGATAGTGCTCTACCATTTTGGGCTATACGGCTATTTCTGATTTTCTGGTGAAATTAATTGGGGATGAATCTCACAGGCTTTCCTGTCCTGGCTGGCTTTCTGCGTAGCTGTGATTACAGATGTGAGCCACCAGTACCTGGCTCCTTGCAATTTTATTTGGGTGTCTTCTTACTCAGACACCTTTTGATTGCTCCATCCCCAGAGCCTGAGAGGAGATAATGCAAGGCTCTCACAGCGAAACTGCTGCTCAGGATGGTGTCTGTGGGGGAGTGCTGGGCTAGTGGAGGAACACGCGGTAGAATCAGGATGGCATCCCTGTTATGTCTTCTTTGCATTTCCAGAGTCACTGCTGGCCTCTGTGACTGGAGGCCTGGGGGATGAGCAGTTTCCAGTTGCTCTGCAGCCCCCTGTTTGTGCACCAAGGGTGGGAGGGGGTGTCCCCAAGAGGACTGGAACGTGAGGGGCACGAGCAGTACTGCAAGAAGGGAGGAAAACCCAGGGAACCTACAAGCTTGCCTTTCAGTCTCCACACTTTCAGAGGGAGGAGACTGGGGAAACCAAGTGATTTGGAGGAACCCTGGGGCACTCGGTCCAACCTGGCGGAAAACTGACTCAGCTGGGAGGCTGCACCTGGGGTGATTATGGGCAAAGAGGGCAGAGAGGGCAGAGATGAATGTACAGAGGGCAGATGAGGGCAGAGATGAGGGTGCAGGGGGCAGATGAGGGCAGAGAGGAGGGCGTAGAGGGCAGATGAGGGCAGAGAGGAGGGCGCAGAGGGCAGAGATGAGGGCAGAGAGGGCAGAAATGAGGGCGCAGAGGGCTGAGAAGGCAGTGATGAATGAACAGAGGGCAGAGATGAGGACACAGAGGGCTGAGAGGGCAGAGATGAGGGTGCAGGGGGCAGATGAGGGCAGAGATGAGGGTACAGAGGGCAGATGAGGGCAGAGGGCAGATGAGGACACAGAGGGCAGAGATGAGGACACAGAGGGCTGAGAAGGCAGTGATGAGGGCACAGAGGGCTGAGAAGGCAGTGATGAGGGCACAGAGGGCTGAGAAGGCAGAGATGAGGGCGAGGGCTGAGAAGACAGTGATGAATGAACAGAGGGCAGAGATGACACAGAGGGCTGAGAGGGCAGAGATGAGGGTGCAGGGGGCAGATGAGGGCAGAGATGAGGGTACAGAGGGCAGATGAGGGCAGAGGGCAGATGAGGACACAGAGGGCAGAGATGAGGACACAGAGGGCTGAGAAGGCAGTGATGAGGGCACAGAGGGCTGAGAAGGCAGAGATGAGGGCGAGGGCTGAGAAGACAGTGATGAATGAACAGAGGGCAGAGATGACACAGAGGGCTGAGAGGGCAGAGATGAGGGTGCAGGGGGCAGATGAGGGCAGAGATGAGGGTACAGAGGGCAGATGAGGACAGAGGGCAGATGAGGACACAGAGGGCAGAGATGAATGAACAGAGGGCTGAGAAGGCAGAGATGAGGGTGCAGGGGGCAGATGAGGGCAGAGATGAGGGTACAGAGGGCAGATGAGGGCAGTGATGAATGAACAGAGGGCAGATGAGGACACAGAGGGCAGAGATGAGGACACAGAGGGCTGAGAAGGCAGTGATGAGGGCACAGAGGGCAGAGATGAGGACACAGAGGGCAGATGAGGGCAGAGAGGAGGGCCTAGAGGACAGATGGGGGCAGAGAGGAGGGTGCAGGGGCAGATGAGGGCAGAGAGGAGGGTGCAGGGGCAGATGAGGGCAGAGATGAATGAACAGAGGGCAGATGAGGACAGAGAGAGGGCGTAGAGGGCAGAGATGAGGGCACAGAGGGCAGAGAGGGCAGTGATGAATGAACAGAGGGCTGAGAAGGCAGTGATGAGGGCGTAGAGGGCAGAGATGAGGACACAGAGGGCTGAGAAGGCAGTGATGAGGGCACAGAGGGCAGAGATGAGGACACAGAGGGCAGATGAGGGCAGAGAGGAGGGCCTAGAGAACAGATGGGGGCAGAGAGGAGGGTGCAGGGGCAGATGAGGGCAGAGAGGAGGGTGCAGGGGCAGATGAGGGCAGAGATGAATGAACAGAGGGCAGATGAGGACAGAGAGAGGGTGTAGAGGGCAGAGATGAGGGCACAGAGGGCTGAGAGGGCAGTGATGAATGAACAGAGGGCTGAGAAGGCAGTGATGAGGGCGTAGAGGGCAGAGATGAGGACACAGAGGGCTGAGAGGGCAGTGATGAATGAACAGAGGGCTGAGAAGGCAGAGATGAGGGCGCAGAGGGCAGAGATGAGGACACAGAGGGCTGAGAGGGCAGAGATGAGGGCACAGAGGGCTGAGAGGGCAGAGATGAGGGCACAGAGGGCAGAGATGAGGGCACAGAGGGCAGAGCTGAGGGGGCAGAGGGCAGAGAGGGCAGAGATAAGGGCACAGAGGGCAGAGAGGGCAGAGATGAGGGCACAGAGGGCAGAGATGAGGGCACAGAGGGCAGAGCTGAGGGGGCAGAGGGCAGGGCCTGCACACCCCAGGCTCCCACCCTATGGCTGCTCCTCCTGCTTTTCTTCTACCCAGGCACTGACAGACAGCATCCCTGGGCTCTCTGATCTATGATTGTCCTTTGTTTTCAGTCTGCCTTTACTACCTTGACTCTTCTCATTTGCAGAATTGCATAAAGTTTCTTATCTGCCAGATATTTTAAATTTTAGATGAACACGTAATACTTGTACCTATTTATGAGGTACAGTGTCCAGCATCTATGTCTAACAACATGCACTGAAATAATCAGGCAATGGACACTTGTATTTGCTCATCATTATATTGTGTGGATCCCTCAAGACCCTCTCTCCTTGTGACATGTGAAATATCTGATAATTTCACGTGAACTCTACTCTCAGAATGCTTGCTGTTCAACTCTAAGATTCATTATTGCTCTTTTTCTTTTTGTTGGTCATGGGGCTTGAACGCTGGGCCTGGGCGCTGTTCCTGGGCTCTTCAGCTCAAGTCTAGCACTCTACCACTGGAGCCACAGCACCACCTCCGGTTTTCCAGTGGTTAGTAAGAGATAAGAGTCTCAGGACTTGTGTGCCGGTGTTGGCTTTGAACTGTGATCCTCAGATCTCCGTCTCCCGGGTAGCTGGAATTATAGTTGTGAGCACCTGGCTTTCGGCTCATTATTGCTCTTGAACTGTATTTTATCTCCAAATCTTCTTTCTGCTTAACACTTCCCAGCCCCATCAATCCCCGCTCTGCTTTCAGATTGACTGTTTCTTAACATTTGCATTTGAAAGCAGACATGTGGCACTTTGTCCTACAAATATATATTTGCTATAGAAAAGATCTATCTATCTATCTATCTATCTATCTATCTATCTATCTATCTATCTATCTATCTATCTTTTTATTTATTTTTGTACCAGTCCTGGGACTTGAACTCAGGGCCTGGACACAGTTCTTGAGGTTGGTCAAGGCAAGTGCTCTACTACTTGAGCCACAGCCCCATTTTTGGCTTTTTGATGCTTAATTGGAGATAAAAGTCTCATGGACCTCCCTGTCTGGGCTGGCTTTGAACCGCAATTCTCAGATCTCAGCCTCCCTGAGTAGCCAGGATTACAGGTGTGAATAATATTCTATTGTTCAGCTATGTCGTATTTCTCTCTGATATAACCATTCTTTGTTACTCCAATGATCATTTTTTAACTCCACAGGACCTGAGGTCTGAAGTCTCGCGTTTAAGGCCTTGTGGGACTGCCCAGCATCTCAGAAGCCGAATTGCCACATGGGAGACACCCTTGTGCTCTGTGGTTTCTCCGCTAGTCCGGGAACAGGCCGACAGTCCTTCCTTCCACTGCTCCCTTGTCTTCCCTCTCTCAGGAGTCTCTTCTTTTGCTTCATGTGGAAGGGGCATCCTATGGCATCGTAGTGCTATTACTCTTGGTGTCCAGAAACCCATGTTTTCCTCTTATTCCCTGGGTGAAAATCATGCTGTGCTCTGAGGTGCAAACTCCCAGGGAAACCCAACACAGGAGGCCTGAGGAGTCCCATTTCTGATGGTAATTAGAAGCTTGTTTACTTGAGCAAAACAACCCAAGGCTCTGCTTTGGAACAGGTTGGGTCTCTGTCAGAAGGTGGAGCTCTCAGGGCACCGTGAAAGAACAGCAGCCTAGAAACAAATTCATCCTGTCTTTGGACGGAGAATGTGCCTCCATGGCTCAGTGATCATTTCCTCTCTCCTTTCAACAAAAAGCTCAAGTCTTCTTTGACATATTTATCACGTCCGTGTCCAGGAGAGGAGTGGGCCAGCAGAGCTGGGTGGCTGACTTCAGTGCCTTTACTGCTGAGGGTGCATTGAGAAGCCACACAGCAGGATCTTACACCAGAAACTAGGCCAGAAGAAAGTGTCCCAGGGGGAGGAAAGATGTTTTCTAGTCCACATTCCTATCTATTTCACTTTTATGTGTATCATTTAAATTTTTCATGGTAGTTAAATCTGTAAGTTGTGCTTTCACTTCCTATGTTTTATAAATATTCAATCTCTATCATTTTAGTTCCCAACACCATCAAAATGAATTTGTTTTTCTCTTTAGTAATCACAGCTCTCACATCATTGAATGCTTTTTATCTTCTCCCCAAATTTTAAGGGATTGACCCACTATCTGAGGAAAAAAAATAGATTATGTGATCTCAATGAGGTAAGAGTGAGTTCTGGTTCTGACCTTTTTCTGTCTTCACAAACAAGGCTAAGCTTTTTCATTTTTGAGTGTGTCACTGCTGGAAGGCCCAGTGGATTTGTTAGTTTTTCTTGTTTCTTTACTTTTCTGTGTAACCCAGATAAAGCAGACAATGGAATGTAGCTTACTTCACTTCTCATGACAGTGGGAAGTAAGGCTAGACAGAGGCCAGGCCTCAGAGGAGGAGTGCCACGAGACTGCGTGACTGCTGTAACCTTCTCTGGTGGGCAGGGTGGGCGTTGGAGAGCTGGGGGAGCGCAAAGCCAGGTTTCCAGAGACCCAAGGCTTCACTCGCCTCCCATGGAGCTGCCTGGGCACGTCATGCTGGAGGCTGGAGATTAGCACAGGGTGTGTGTAGCAGAGGCGCTAGAAGAGGCGTGAAGGTGGTAGGTTCTGGAGCAGGAGGCTCCTCGCCTCCTCTGCCCTGACACGTTTCCTTTGCTTTGGAGGATCAGTGGTTTATGAAGTAGTATAATAATAAGTCCCTGGAATTAGAAGTCAGCTGTTCTTGGCTGTTTTGTTCTGTGAAGAGATATATGTACACAGCAGGAAATTTACAAAAATAAAAACAAGAATAAAATTACCCACAATCCATTCATAGAAAGATTATAATTTTACAATTTTGATATTTGCTTCAACATTAAAAAATTGTACT
Source organism: Megascapheus bottae (assembly GCF_031878675.1). NCBI lineage: Eukaryota > Metazoa > Chordata > Mammalia > Rodentia > Geomyidae > Megascapheus > Megascapheus bottae. Next base: position 26,472,894 of record NC_143533.1, read on the forward strand.
TATTGAATACTTTCAAGAGTTGAGCTTGACTCATGTTTTTTTGTTTGTTTGTTTTTTGTGGGTCATAGGGTTTGAAGTCTGGGCCTGAGCGCTGTCCCCAAGCTCTTCAGCTCAAGGCTACCACCATCCTATCCCTGAGCCACTGCCCCACTTCCCATTTTCTAGTGGTTAATTGGAGATGAGAGTCTCACAGTCTTTAGTGCCCTGGCTGGCTTTAACCTTGATCCTTAGATCACAGCCTCTTGAGTCGCTAGGAGTGAGCCACTGCACCAGGCTTCATTTAATATTTACCTGTGTAAAATTAGGAAATTTATTTAAAATAATTCAGTCCTTAATCTGTGAAATATTTTTTACTGTTTATTTTGCAAGAAAAGACATGAAAGGTTTTTAGAGTCTTTAAATTTTGAGGATTGAATATCATAAATTTTGTACTTGTACCCTGGAGGAAATAAATAAGAAAGCAAGAAGCAGCGCTTACTGTAGGAAAGTTCTTGAAGGACTGTCTCAGCTGCAGCTCTGCAGGAGACCAGGAATGCTCATTAGAGGAGTGCACAACCTGGGGCCAGACGTCAGGAGCTGAACAATTCAAGGACCAAGTTTCAAGAGAAGGTGAAATTAGACCTGAGGATGGAATATGAGGCATTTAACATCTTAAGCATCTGTCAAAAAATGATGAAATTATGCAGGACAGAAAAATGTGGAGGATAGATGGACTAAGGGAGCATGAAGTGCAAAAGAAGCAGTTCCCCCCCCCCCCCCCGCCCCAGAAGTTTGGATAGAAACTTACTTTAAATGGGAGACTAGAGAGCAGAGAGTGCAGAAAAGTTTTCTGAAGATGTCATCCTAATTCGTGTTGGGAAAAGTAGGAAGGAAATGGAAAAAAAGTCCCATCTGACATAAAAAAAGGAACAGTGTGTAAATGGAAATGGAAAATAATGATGGAAAGAACGGACAAGGAAAGCAGAGTGTCCATTTTAGTAATGGTTATACTGTAAGAGGTTTAAAATGAATTGATAAAATAACTGTAACCCTAAACAGTCAGAGGACTCCAGAATTGAACGGAATTGCTGGGCAATCTTTACTTGAGCAAGTTCTAATTCTGTGGCATTATTTCAAAGTAGAACTTAGAACTAGAAGATTCTTTACTGCCTTATGTCTCTTAAATTCTTAGATACCTCTGTTTATGTACCATTTGTGATAATGTCTAAAGTAATTCTGAGGTCACATAAGCAAAGGTCAGGAAAGTTCGGGGCCAGCTTCTGTGAGCACCGCGGGGAAGCAGCAGTGTGATATGGCATGGTATTCCTTAGATTCCATACCTGTTTTTTTGTTTGCCAGTCCTGGGCTTGAACTCAGGTCCTGAGCACCGTCCTTGAGCTTTCTCAAGGTGCGAGCTCTACCACTTGAGCCACAGCACCATTTCCAGTCTTTTCTGTGTATGTGGTAACCAAGGAATTGAACCCAGGGCTTCATGCATGCTAGGCAAGCACTCTGCTGCCAGGCCAAACTCTCAGCCCTAGATTTGACACTTCTGTCATTGCTTTGTAGCCAGGACATCCCTTTCAGTTTAAAAATTAGGACTTCTTTCTTGTGCCCTTCAGGAGATTCGCTTCAGGGTCGGCCTGGCTCACCTGAAGTCCATGGACAGAGGAAATCACTCCGTGGTCTCTGAATTTGTGTTGCTGGGACTCTCGAGTTCCTGGGAAACTCAGATTCTCCTCTTTCTCTTTTCCATCACATTCTATGTAGCCAGCATTCTGGGAAACCTTCTCGTTGTGCTCACCATCATCTCCGACGGCCGCTTGCACTCCCCCATGTACTTCTTCCTGGCCAACCTCTCCTTCATGGATTCGGGTGTGTCCAGCATCACATCTCCGAAGCTGATGCACGACCTCTGCAGAGCACACAGAGCCATCTCCTTGCCCGGGTGCGTCACCCAGATGTTCTTCATCCACATGGTGGGGGGGGCGGAGATGGTGCTGCTGGTTGCCATGGCCTACGACCGGTACCTTGCCATCTGCAAGCCCCTCCACTACCCCACCATCATGAGCCTGAGAGCGTGCGTTTCTCTCCTGGCTCTGGCCTGGACCATGGGACTCCTCCACTCTGTGGCCCAGTTGGCCTTTGTGGTGAACTTACCCTTCTGTGGAGCCAACAAAATGGATAGCTTTTATTGTGATCTTCCACAGTTCATCAGACTTGCGTGCACAGACACGTACGGCCTGGAGCTTCTGGTGGCTGCCAACAGCGGCTTCATCTCCGTGTGCACCTTCTTCATCTTGATCGTGTCCTACGTCTTCATCCTGGTCACGGTTCGCAAGCACTGTTCGGGCGGTTCGTGCAAGGCCCTCTCCACTCTCTCAGCTCACATCACCGTGGTGGTGTTTTTCTTTGGTCCCTGCGTTATTGTCTATGTGTGGCCATTCCCCACCCTCCCCACAGACAAATTTTTAGCTATTTTCGATGTTTTCATCACCCCTGTTTTGAATCCTGTCATCTACACATTTAGAAATAAGGAGATGAAGGTGGCAATGACGAGACTTCTTGATAAGGCTTTGGGACGTTTGAGAAAATGTTATTTCATGTGTGGCATCTAAGAACTTTTCATTCATCTTCTCTGCTCTTGGAAAATAACATTTAAATTAAATGATTACGTACACTTTGGAACAACCCTCTGGTTCTGATTTTGTTGGACTCTAAGATGATTCTCAGGGACTCTTTTTGGTCTTATCAGCTCTCCACAGGGAACCGTGTGCTCGAGGGTTCTGAAGTGAGTTCAGAGCTCTGCATTCCGCCCAGAGAACGAGGGTTTATTGCTGAAGGCTTTGGAGAACAGTTCCCAGCACGCTGACACTCTCTGTTAATAGTGGTCATTGGCCAGTCTCTTCTTTGGCACTGGCTCTTAAGGACATAGTATTTACATATGGACTTACTTTGGTTGTTATCCATGCATCTAGAAGGAAAATGAACATATTTGCTTCAATAGAATGCAAAGTTTGTTATTCAAATTCAAATGTGGCTGGTACTTGCTAGTATCTAAGTTTTTGGATTTAGTTTAGAATTAGAGACTCTAATTTGTGGTAAATTACTTGAAAATTAAAGAAAGTTCATTGCTATTAGACCTTAAAACATTTTGAGATCAAAAGATATAAATCCTATACCACTCATATGTATATGGCAATTATTATCTATCCGAATTATATCCCAAACGATAGTAATAATTTTTATACAACAAAGAAAACTATGTTAATCTTTTTGTTGTTGTTGGTTGTGGGGCTTGAACTCTGATCCTGGGTGTTGTTCCTGAGCTCTTCAACTCAAGGCTAGTGCTCTACCACTTGAGCCACAGCACCACTTCTGGTTTTCTGGTGGTTAATTGGAGATAAGAGTCTCATGGACTTTAGGGCCAAGATAGCTTTGAGATCCTCAGAGCTCAACCTCCTGAATAGCTAGGAGTATCCCAGCTTCCGTTAATCTTAAATGTTGGTAAGTTGGTTCCATATTTTGGAAAAATTAAGCCCTTATTAAAAATGATTAAAAATACAAGTTGTCTTACTTTAGTGAACTCTGTTTACAAGTAGATAAAAGGCAATGCATAGCTGGGCACTGGTGGCTCACATCTATAATCCTAGCAAATCACAATGCTCAAGCCTGAGGATCACAGTTCAGAATAGACAATGCAGGAAAGAGTGAGACTTTTATTTCCAGTTAACTCCCAGAATAGCCAGAAATGGAGCTGGGGTTCAAGTGGTAGAGCTCCAGTCTAGAGCAGCAAAGCTCGGGGCATCTCCCAGGCCCTGAGTTCAAGGCCGGGGACTGGCACACATACTCACAAAAGACAAGCAATAGATAGAAACCACAGGACAAATGAATACATGCATATGTGTAAGTGACTAGCTATAATCATGTAAAGAGAAACGTGGGTCATCCGTGAACCTACTTGTGAGTGCTAAGGCGGGAGGATTACAGTTTGGGGCCAACATTCTGTCAGAAAATACATGAAATCTTTCATGTGGTAAAGTACATAATATTCTATTAAAATTACTGTACATAGGAGGTTATCACGTTGTCCTCCTGTGTTATCAACTCTAGGAAAGGACTCTTGTACACACATTCATTACGTGTTACCAAGTGTCTATGAGCAGGGCTTGCATGCACATTGCATGCACACACATGCGTACACATCACTCATGAGTTCCGGAAAATCATGTGCAATTTCATGATGTCATTTATACAATGCTGAAGGGTGAAACGAGCAGTCCTGACAAATCTTTATCAGATGTGCTATATAACGCACCAATCAGCTTCAGCTAACTGATTATACCCTAAATGATTTCAAATTTGCATTCCTATTTTAGAGATCTTGGTAGGAGGTGTAAAATCATTTCATTCTAGGGAAGGAATGTCTGTTGTGTTCTCACGTTTCTAACACCAGCCCTGACTCTTTTTTGAACTACTGACGACAAATATGAAGGAGGAATTATTCTGTATTCATATTCTGCACATGTGTGTTCTGCATCCCTGCATCCTTTTCACCCCAATATCTCTCCTTTCCCTTCCCTCTGACCCCCCGCCCACATCTTCACCATCACCATCACCACCACCACCGTCATCATCACCACCATCACCACCACTGTCATCACCACAAATGAACATGTGGTGTTTGGTTCTTTTGAGTCTGGCTAATCCAGCTCAACCCAGTGATCTCAGATCCTTCCCTTTTCCTGCAAATTTTCACTTGTAGAAGCGTAGTCCCCTGCAGTGTGTGTGTGTGTGTGTGTGTGTGTGTGTGTGTGTGTGTGAGCCTGTCGGTCCATTTCCATAGTTTTATCCATGAAGCAGGTGTTGGACACCTCCGCTGACTCCAAAGGTAGTTTTAATTCAAAGGAAAAAAAATGGGACAAATGACTATTCTTCCAGAAGTAAAAAAGCACTGACATAACACCATATAAAACTTCAAACAGATTAAACATTGGTACTTTAGTGGAAAAGGAGAGCATTCATCAAGTGTAAGAGCTCAAGGGGACGTTAATAGATTTTTCAATTAAAGTGCCTATGAATACCAGTATAGATAAGGTATTATTTAATAAGAGGTTTACTTTTACAAAATTAAGTCAATAGTTTGTAACTGAGCATTGGTGAGCCTGATAAGGAGATGTGTGGTAGTGGAAGAAACTAGGAAAAGATCTAGACATGGTTAAGAAGTGCTGTGTGCTACATCGACTTTCTAGAAGGAAGGAATACAAAGGAGGAGTTTTAGTAAAAATCAGGCCCCCAAGTGTGTAAAATATGAGCATTAATTAGAAAGCCAAAGGTCACTGTCGTAGTAACTAGGGCCATGCTTTCTGGTGTCTGGCTTTCCCTGGTGGTGACTAACTGTCCTCTTGGTAAATCCCATTCTTCCTTCTGTGTTTTATTTTATCGTTTATGACTTGAGCAGATCAGAGCAAAAGGTGCTATTGGTATTTCACTCTAACTTCAAGTTCCAATATTCTTCATGTAGGAATAAGTGTTCTTCAGACTGGGTGAAGTCTGCAACCTGATAAGGAGATGAAACACGTAGATACCATGGCAACAGAAAACAGTTTAGGAACAAATGAATTAAAGATTGTAAATATGTTAAGGATCATGTGACTGTATAGTTTCCCTCCCAATGGAAGAATCTGTTCAATATAGAAAAAGATAAGAAAGCAGTATTTGATATGATATCCACTAAACACAGGCTTGAAATACGACGAATAGCAAAGAATATAGGATTTGATATTTTAGCATGTTCAGAGTGTCAAATCATAATGCCACGTTCATGTTAGTGCTGAAACAAGATGTTATCACTTAGTACGTAGTGGATTTCTGACACATAATAGGGTGTGAGGCTTGAGTCTTTCCCTGCGTTTGAGTCATGTTTACAACCACCACGAGGGAGAACCTGTACTTACACATTTTTCATAGCCAAACCATCCATGAAAGAGCGCATAAGGTGACCGCACAGTCTCTTCACTGCCACTTTCATGTCTTTGTTCCTGAATGTGTAAATGACAGGGTTCAAAACAGGAGTAATAAATGCATCAAAAATAGCAAGATATTTATCCAGGTGTGACGTCGGGGAGGGCCACGTGTAGAAAAACATCAACGGCCCAAAGAACAAGATGACAACGGCCATGTGAGCTGACAGGGTATGCAGGGCCTTAGACAGAGCCCGGGAGGCGCGTGTCCAGACCGTGAAGAGAATAAAGACGTAGGAGACGACCAGCAAGACGAAGGAGCCCACAGACAGGATCCCGCTGTTGACGGAGACCAGGAGCTCAAGGCCTCGCGTGTCTGTGCAGGCAAGCCTGAGGAGTCGAGGGAGGTCACAGTAAAAACTGTCGAGTTCGTTCGGGCCACAGAAAGGCAACCCCACCACAAATGCTAATTGCACTCAGGAGTGGAGAAGGCCAACGGCCCAGGAAGCGAGTAGAAAGCCCAGGCACCGTCTCGGGCTCATGACGGCCAGGTAGCGCAGGGGCCGGCAGATGGCCACGTACCGGTCGAAGGCCATGGCCAGGAGCAGCACCATCTCCGCGCCCCCCACTGCGTGGATGAAGAAGATCTGGGCGATGCAGCCCCCAAACGAGATGGCTTTGTGCTTCTGGAAAATGCCAGACATCATCTTAGGAGCTGTAACTGAGCAAAAGACGATATCAATGACCGAGAGGTTAACCAGAAGAAAGTACATGGGGGTGTGCAGACACGTGTCTGAGGTGACAGTGGCCACGATGACGAGGTTGCCGCTGATGCTGGCGCAGTAGAGCAGCAGGGAGAAGACGAGAAGAGGGAGCTGCACCTCCCACACCCTGGTGAACCCCAGGAGCACGAACTCCGATACTGCAGAGCCATTCATCCCCCCAGGGCTTCCTAAGGAAAGGAAGAAAACAGGAAAATAAACCCCAACAACCCCAACAAGAATTCATGTGCAAGACAGGGACCCCTAACCGTGAGATAGTTACCATGTGAACACCACGGATGCTGTGCTTGTGCGTGGAGGGTTCCACGTGTGGCATGGTGGCTGGTAAAACTATGGCTTCTCAATCAGTTCCATATCCGGGCGTGTTTCTGATCTGGTTTTGGCCTGAACTCAGTGGCTAGACGCTGTTCCTGGGCTTTTCCACTCAGGGCTAGTCCTCTACGTCTTGAACCACAGTGCCACGTCTGGATGTTTAATGAGTGGTTTATGGGAGATAGGAGCCTCCCGGTCTTTCCTGCCCAGGCAGGCTGTGAATCCTCATCCTCAGATCTCTGCCTCCTGAGTAGCTAGGATCGCAGGTGTGAGCCACCAGCACTTGGCTCGCATCTGCTTTTTCTTTGGCATTATGTAAATAAATACTTTTCCTTCTGCCCCGATGTTCTACCTGGATGACAGAAGAGTTCATGTTTAAACTCTTGACTGATTTCTTATGAATGGACATGAATGTGGTGAGCCTTACGAATCACATAACAAGTGCTTGGGCACAGCTTTCCTGGCCTGTTTTGTTATTTTTATATTGCCTAATTAGGTTTTGAAAATTTCAATTCTTTCATTCTGTTCTCCAATACACAAACCCAGTTCTCAAGGGTTTCAGTTAAGGTTCTTGCCTTGGTGAGAGCCCCAAACAAAGACCTATTTCACAGACTTAAAACTACAGATGGACGTGAGAGTAATGGAAATAATATGTTTTGTGACAAAAGCCCAGGAGCGTCTCTGTTTGCATGTGGGGAAGGGTGATGGTTGACTCGTAATGTGTACAGAAGCGGCCAGCCAGGGGAAGGAGTTAATATCACAGAGGATTTGGGGATAAAGAAGAGCTGCCGGAGGTAAACCATTAGCATCTCCCGCTGATCGTGTGGTGTCCTGATTTAGTCCAATACTTATACATTACCAGAGAAGCAATTTATAGTTCATAAAGGTAAGTATGTGAAATTTTACTACAATCCAGACACCTTAATTCTTTCTTTTTAAAAGATATTATTAACACTGATTTTTTACATCATATTTCAAATGTCAACTTTAACAAATAAGTATTCAAGAATGGGATCTCTGGGGCCGGGAGTGTGGCCTAGTGGTTAAAGTGCTTGCCTAGCAGGCACGAAGACCCGGGTTCGATTCGTTGGTACCACACACATAGAAAAAAGCCGGAAGTGGTGCTGAGGCTCAAGTGGTAGAGCTCTAGCCTTGAGAAAAGTCCAAGGACAGTGCTCAGGCCCTGAGCTCAAGCCCAGGACTGGCAAAAAAAAAAAGAATGGGATCTCTATATGCAATCACTGGCACACACATTTAAGAAAAAAATTAAAAATAAGTTTGTATGTCATAGATACATATCCGTCTATACCCCTTAATTCTTATTTAAACTTACAAAAATATAAATTTTGTATTAGTTTCTTACTGCTGCTGTAGTAAATTGCCATATGTTTAGTGGCTTCACACATATACACACACAAATCTTACAAAGAGCCTCGTTGGTAGTCAGGGTGGATATTTTTAAAAAGAGAAAAAAATTCTAACATCAGAAGGGAAACAGTCTGACACCGTATGGATAGGTAAGAAAAGACAAAGGAAAAGAAGAGCACACATAGTGGGAGTCAGGTTGATCAGTTACAGGGAAAATTATGACAAAGAGGAATGGATGGCAGAGTAGGAGTTTGCCCAAATGTGAAATTTTAAAAGCTCCAGCGCCCCAAATGTTTTCCACGAGCATCCAGCCACTGGGTTGCAGGCTTTTAGGTGACACACTGCAGTCTCGAGTTTTGTGTGTGTGGCCAAGGAAAGGAGCTACTTACACACAAATACATTGTCCCTGTGGCTTTCTGTAAGTGAAATCTTAAGAATGCAAGCAGTGGAAACTTTCCTGAAGAAAACGGTTCTCTTTCAAATCAGAATCCTCCTCTCAGAAGGCCCTGTGGGTCTGTGGCTGCAGTGGTGTGGTTAGGAGCAGAGGGCTGTACAGTAGGAGAGTCGCGTCCCAGGATAGGAGGGCAGGGCAGACAGGATTCACCTCCTATAAAATCTATGAAAGAGCAAAAAGAGGAAAATGACGCTAACAGCCAATGTCAGAGTATCTGTAAGCTCACTTAGCTCTTGTCTTCAAGTCTCGAGACCCTCTGAGTGATGAGCGTTCACCTCTGAGAGGCTTCTGAGGGAGCCACTGACTGCTTCATCTCGCTGAGTGCGCACGGGCCGGAGGGCCGCCTGCACCCACTGCGAGCATGGGGTATTCCGAGAGAGACTTCAGGTTTCTCCTCACTTGTGTGGACTTGGACAACATCTTAGAACAGATCCATGATAGCTTGTATGTGTGTGTATGTGCATGCACGTGCACACCAGTCCTGAGTTCAGAAACACAGACAGTTAAAAAATTAAAACTCAGTCCCAGGAGCGGATGCCTGTAATCCCAGCTACTCAGGAGGCTGGGATCTGAGGATTGTGCTTCAAAGCCAGCCCAGGCTCTTATCTCCAATGAACCACCAAAGGAGATGCGGCCCAGGTAGTAGGGTGCCAGGGCTCAGCAACAAAGCCCAGGGCTAGCGTCCAGGCTGAACTTAAGCCCCAGAACTGGCGCCAAAATAAAACAAAAGAACAAACAGCAGCAACAAAGCACTTGTCTTGTCACTAAAATCTAATACATTTTCTTCCCCTTATAGTTTAGCAGACTTGTAGGGAAGGTAATAAGCATGCATGTCCCCATTTTCTGTGCCAGGTTGCTGGATACAGTTAACAAAATGTATCCTGTCCTGAACCAAGCCAGGATGTGGGCTCTGGCGCAGCAGTTAAGCCCTCACCGCGCCTGTAGTCAAAAGTTAAGGCTCCTTCTTGCTCCCTATGTGCACCGCAGTTCACAGTCAGTTGCTGTCTTGGTCATCACTCCTCCCCATCGCCTGCCCCAGGCCAAGGCCTGGTTACGAAACCCAGGCTGCTACCCTTATCCTGTTGTTGCAGTTCATTCAGTTAAATGTCTCCTTCCTGTGTGAGCGTCATGCATCCATCCCGGCGGCTAGACTCGGGCTAGTGCTACAGCGGCTCAGACGTGTACAGGCTGTTTCTCTAATGGGAAAAATGAACTAAGTTACTTCACTGACCAAATAAAGTTATAATTACCTAGCACGGCAAAACAAGTCAATTAGCAAAGGAAATTGTCTCTTACGATATATAATCATTGGACCAAAGTAACAAGAGGAAATGTACATAATGAGTCACAGGAGGGCAACAGGACATTGGAAATCTTTTCCACTACCATCTTTAACTCATAAGAACCCATAAAGTGGGTTAAATATCCAACTGCCTTTTATTTGGGAGTCTAGAACCCGGCAGCTCCTCGTTGTACAATTTGGAATAAATGAGCTGAGCAGAGGGTGCTGGCTTTCTACACAGAGAACGGAAAAAAAGAAAGAACCAGTGGAAGGTGTGGATTCATTGCTCCAGAGTTGCTCCCTTTATTGGGTTCAAGCAGGGGGACTTTCCAGTTTTCCCAGTTACACTGACTAATAGTTGTGTTCTTAGAACTGGGGCTTGCACTCAGGGCCTCCAGTGTGCAGGCAGCTGCTCTTCTCCTAAGCAATAACCTTTTCCACGCTTGGTTGTTGCTTCCTGCCTGACGTTGTGCCAGGACTCAGGTCCCCCTCAGTGGCTGGGCTGCGGGAGGCAGGTGCCACTCTGCTCACCTTCTTCCACTGAGATGGGAGCTCCAAGGGCTCTCCTGTCAGGCCCAGTCTGTAAGTGCAAGCCGCTGGTGTGAGGCCTTTGTGAGATGGGAGCTCCAGGCGCTCTCCTGTCAGGCCCAGTCTGTAAGTGCAAGCCGCGTAGGTGAGGCCTTTTGAGGCTCACACACCAGGCACACACAGCGGAAAGGTCTCATGCATCTATTCACCCCCTGGCCTTGAACTGTGACCCTCTGGATCCCAGTTTCTCACTGAGTGTTCTGGAGCAAGGGCGCCATAGTGGATACTGTCGACCAGATTCTGACTTAGGGTCAGGGGAAGAAACAAAGTGAGGCACTAAGCTAAAGAGGCAGGGAGCGCGAGAGGGTCAGAGAGGGCCAGGAAGTCAGTGTGCTTGAGAACTGGAACTGTTGCCTCCACGTGCAGGTAGAGATGCTTAGCCTCATTCATGATTAGGTACATATACCCTGCAACTCCAAATACTAGCTTCTTTGGCAGAAATGTAAACATTTGACAAAATCTAGCTTTAACGGAGAAATGGGGGAACAAGCAGTCTTATAACTGGTGGTCAGAAAGCAAAGTGATTTTTTTTTGTCAGTCTTGGGGCTTGAACTCTGGGCCTGGGCACTGTCCCTGAGCTCTTCGGCTCAAGGCTACCGCCCTACCCATGAAGCCACAGCCCCATATCCCGTTTTCTAGTGGTTAATTGGAGATAAGAGTCTCAGGGATTTTAGTGCCTGAGCTGGCTTTGAACTGCGATTCTCAGATCTCAGCCTCCTGAGTAGCTGGGATTACAGGTGTGTGCCACCACATCTAGCTCAAAGTGATATTTTTCCAATTTAGAAATACTGAATTTTTACATGCCCATCTAGTTTGACATAACTCTTAAACTTCTCAGAGGAAAAATCCCTGTATATATGTTTGTGCCTGTACATAAAGTGGACAAAGAATTACCACATCCTTGTTATTTTTGTACAAGTGTTGATTTTAAGGGCAACAGGCAGTATTAACCTCAATTCATATACTATGAGGCTAGGTAGATACCTTAGAATCAGATAGAAGGCTATTTAAAGAACTTGTTGTAGACATCTTCCATGGAATACTATGTAACTATATCTGGGATCTCCTTTCTTCTCCTCTTCTTTCTCTGTTTTGCACTTAGACAGGATAGATGTGGAAAAATCAATCCCATTTCAGTTTAAAAATAAAATTAGAGGCCAGGAGTTTGGCCTAGTGGTAGAGTGCTTGCCTAGTATGCACAAAGACTCGGGTTTGATTCCTCAGTACCACATACATAGAAAAAGCCAAAAGTGGTGCTGGGGCTCAAGTGGTAGAGCTCTAGCCTTGAGAAAAATCCAAGGACAGTGCTCAGGCCCTGAGCTCAAGCCCCAGGACTGGCAAAACAATAAAATTAGACATAAAATAATAGAAAATGTCTATGTCATTTTTTTAAATGAGTAGCAAGAAAGGAATGAGCTTTTCACTTGCTGCTCCTGCCATCTTGAAATTTTGCAGTGAGGGTCTGGAAAATCACATGGTTTGTATTTCCAGAGCATCTGATGCTGTGGCCATGGTCTGTCTCAGATGACGACAGTGATCCAGGTCCCCCAAGCGGTTTCTGCCTCTCTCCGTTCCTACCCACGCCCCACTCCAGGCTAGCCCAGTCCTCCTTACGAGCTGTGCTCCCCACTCACTCTCAGTCACAGGCCCGTTACGTGGCGTCTGTTCCCTGTCTCTCTAGCTAAATCTCTTCTTCCAGGAATTGGCACCTTCTTGGAGGATGTCTTTGACACTTGTGCAGTTAGACATGAAATGGAGATTTTTTTTTTCATGTATTTTGGCAATCGAACTCAAACCACTGATACCAATAGTACTGTTCTTTGTCGAACAAAGAATAATTCCAAGTTCTATTACAGTACATAATGTTCCTTCTATGTATTAAAAATTGTCTTTTTTATATTCCTTCCTGAAAACAGTATAATTCACATTCATCAGAGCAACCAAGCTTTGAATTACTTAGCAACCTCCCCACTGGTACACAATGTAATACAAGCAAATGATTGCTGTTATCTGGGTGAAACGTCTCTAATGAATGGAAATTCATAGTATTCTAAAATTGTGGAACTCAAGGAACAGAGAATAGGAATGACTCCCTCTGTGGGAGATATATGAAAGTTAGTGGAAAAATCTAGAATAAATACGACTGACTTTTGGCTCCATCAATCATGTTTTTTTTATTAATAGATTTTATTGACACTGATATTTTACATCATATTTCATATGTCAGGTTTAACAAACAAGTATTCAAGAATGGAATTTCTATATGCAATCACTGGCACATAAATTGAAGAACAAAATTAAAATTAAGAGTTTGTATGTCATAGATACATATTGATAATAGATCATGTCTGAATATATATCCCATCATAGATTTATATGTCTATATAGTTATATCTCCAAGTTCATGTCAATGACCTTGAGTATTGAGTCAATTCTCTTGTACTGTTTGGATCTAATATCCACTTATCAAGGAGACCATGTGCCTTTTGTTCCTTTGGTCTTGAGTTCTCTCACTCAACATGATTTGCTCTAGTTTCACCCACTTCCCAGCGAATGCCATTATTTTATCTTGTCTGTTGGCTATGTAGAATTCCATTGTGTATATGTACCACATTTTTTGTATCCAGTGATTTGTAGTGGGGCATCTGGATTGTTTCCATCGCCTGGCTATTGTGAACAGTGCAGAGATGAACATGGCTGAGCAGGTGTCCTCATCCTATCCTGGGTTATGATGCTCAGGGTAGATGCCCAGGAGTGGTATGGCGGGATTGTAGGGAAGGTCTATTTTCAGTTTTTTGAGGAACCTCCAAGCTGCCTTCCAGAGTGGCTGTACTAGTTTATGTTCCCACCAGTAGGGTTCCTCTTTCTCCACAACCCAGCCAGCGTTTGTCATTGTCTGAGTTCAGAATGTTGGCCATTCTAATTGGGGTAAGGTGGTATCTTAAGGTTGCTTTTGTTTGCATTTCCTTTATGACCATGGATGATGAGCATTTTCTCATATCTTTTTCTGCCATTTTAACCTCTTCTTTTGATAAGTCTTTCTTTAGTTTCCTTGCCCATTTAGTGATTGGTTTGTTGGGTTTGAGGGGATTGGTTTTTTGAGCTCCCTGTAGATATGGGATATTAAGCCTTTGTCTCACATATTATTGGTAAATATCTTTTCCCAGTTGATTAGCTATCTTTCTACTTTAGTAGCTATGTCTTTTTTTTTGCCAGTCCTGGGCTTGAGCTCAGGGCCTGAGCACTGTCCTTGGGCTTTCTCAAGGCCAGAGTTCTACCACTTGAGCCACAGCACCATTTCCAGCTTTTTCTTCTGTGTATGTGGTACCAAGGAATCAAACCCAGGCATTCATGCATGTTAGGCAAGCACTCTACCGCCAGGCCAAACTCCTGGCTAGCTATGTCTTTTGTTTTGTTTTGTTTTTAATTATTGCTTTTATTTGAAAATACTAAAAACAGAGGGGTTACAGTCACCTAAGTCAGACAAAGAGTACATTTGTTTATGGACTATATCAACCCTTCCTTCACTCTCCACAGTTTTTCCCTCCTGGTCCCACTCACAAGTTTTTTTGTTTTTTTGTGGTGGAGATGATGTACAGTGGGGTTACAGTTACATTTGTCAGGTAGTGGGCGCATTACTTATTGAACATTGTTACCACTTCCCATGTTTTTCTCCCACTTTTCCTCCCCTCACTCCCTCCCACTAGTAACCATGTCTTTATCTGTGCAGAAACTTTTAATTTTTAGGTAGTCCCATTTGTCAAATCTCTCTCCAATCTGTTGTGACCCTGGGACTCTGTTCAGGAAGGTTTTTTTTGTTTTGTTTTGTTTTGTTTTGTGAGTCATGCTGCTTGAACTTGGCCTGGAGTCGCTGAGTTCTGTAGCTTAAGGCTACCGCCCTACCCTTGAGCCAAGCCCCACTTCCCGTTTCCTAGAGGTTAATTGGAGATAAGAGTCTCAGGTCCTTTTGTGCCCAGGATGGCTTTGAACCTTGATCCTCAGATCTCAGCTTCCTGAGTAGCTAGGACACATGTTCAGGAAGTGTTTGCCTGTGTCTATGAGTTCCAGCGTCTCTCCTATTCTGTCATCCAGCAGTTTCAGAGTTTCAGGTCTGATACTGGGGTCTTGGATCCATTTTGGGTTAATGTTCATGCATAGTGACAGGCTGGGATCAGTTTTTGGTTTTCTGCATGTGGCTGCCCAGGTTTCCCAGCACCAATAATTGAAGAGGCCGTGTTTCTCTGTATATCTTTGACTCCTTAGTCTAATATAAGTTGGCTATAAGTATGTGGTTTCATTTCTGAATCTCCTATTCTGTTCTACTGATCTTCTGGTCTATTTTTGTGCCAGTATCATGCTATTTTTGTTATTATGGCTCTGTAGTAGCATTTGGTTCTATATCAGCTATTGTAATACCACCTGCATTGCTCTTTTTGCTTAGAATTGCTTTGGCTGTTCTAGGTCTTTTGTTGTTCCATATGAACCCTTGGTTATGCCCTCTATTTTAATGAAGAATGTCCTTGGGATTTTGATGGGGATTGCATTGAAATTGTATATCAATTTTGGCAGTATGGCTGTTTTCATAATGTTGATTCTACCCATCCATGAGCATGGAATGTCTTTCCATTCCCTGGTATTCTCTTTGATTTCTTTCTTTGGGCTTTTATAGTTTTCATTAAATAATTCCTTTAAACCCTGGGTTAGGTTAATTCCTAAATGTTTTATTCTTTTGGGGGCTATTGCAAATGGGATCATTTTCTTGATTTTGTCTTCTGTTTGCATATTATTGGTGTACAGAAAGGCTACCACTTTTGCTTTTGTACCCTGCTACTTTGCCAAAGTGGTTTATTAGTTCTAAGAGTTTGGGAGTAGAAATTATTAGATCATTCAAGTGTAAGATCATGGAGAGAGTGGGCATCCCTGTCTAGTTCCTGATTTTAAGGTAAATGGTTCTAGTCTTTCTCTATTTAGTATGATATTGGCTGTAGGTTTGTCATATATGGCTTTAATTATTTTAAAGAATGTACCTCCTAGCCCTATTTTCTCTAGTGCTTTCAACATGAATGGATGTTGTATTTTGTCAATGCCTTCTCAGCATTCAGAGAAATAATATGATTCTTAGCCTTAGCTGTATTAATACAATGTATTACATTAATTAATCCGTGCATCATATTTCTTTTGTTGTGCTTGTTTCAATGTTTGTACCTTTTCTGCATCAGGTACCTTCTACTCTTTCTTCCCAGAAAATCATAAATGTATTAAAGCTATAAAATAGCAAGAAGAGAGGATTTGGATGTTGTGCATCAAAGAAACCGTGACTGCTGAAGAGGACGGACCTGCTAACTGTCTTGGTTTCTTGATAATTTACACAATATGAGCTTGTATTCAAATATCACATTGTGTACTCATAAAATATCACAATATCACAATTATATGTTGATTAAGAATTAAATTCTGTCTGTGTGTAGTCTGTCTGTCTGTCTGTCTAAACCTAGTTCCATAAGCATTGGCCAAGATTCTTAAAGGCGCAAATTTCCCATTGCTGTTTTATTATTTGCCTGTAAGATGTCTGTGTAAATACCACTGCTATGACTTTTATACTACTGAACATGAAGTCAGAATTGATTCCTCTATTTATTGTTTGTCTTCTAAATTTTTGTTGTCCACCAATATGCTGCAACTTCCATGTTAAAAAACAACATGTGTTTCTTTGATGGATTAAATTCAATTCTCCCTCTGCTCTGTTCTCATGTCCATCGAAGACAGCTTCCAATTGGTGCACAAATCATCACAGTTAGGGGACCAGAGTTCAGAGTCCTTGCAAGGATGGCTTCCAACATCAGCTCTAGAATGTAACCCATGTCCCGTGATTAGGCAAAGAAATGGAGAGCTGTCTAGCCTAACCTGTAGTTAGGTCTTCATTTTGTTTATGTTTATCTGGAGCGAAAAACAGAGCATCACAGGCAGCACAAGGTGGAGAAACTGAAAATGGAAGTAGAGAAGGGCCCACCAAATGCTGTTACCCTGAACGCGCACACCGTACCTTGATCAGATTCCCTCCACCATTCTCTTCAGGAGACCTTGTTCTGTTTTCAGAGGTGTGCATGAAGCATTTTGACCAAATCCCTTGAGGGAGGAGTATGGGACCTGGCCGTGTGCTCCCCGAGTAGGTGGTGCTGCGGGACCCTTTGCAGTCTTGACAAAGGTTACGCTGTGCTTCCTGCTGGGGATCTATGAATGCAATGCGTTCTCGTCCCCTTTCAAACAGATCCGCTAATCCTAGCATGCATGCTAGGTACTTTAGGGTTGGTAATGGTTGTGGCTATTGTCTTGATATAGACACCACTCAAACCAGTGGCCGTTTGCTGCTTTATTGTCCTTCTTGGAAATTCATGATGGAACACATGTTTCCATGTGTCCCTCTTCTTCATCATATCACAACTTGCTCATCATTTCTTCATGTGCGAAAGTGCTGCATATTGTTTGAACTGAAAGCATTTGAGCATTAGCGTCTTCTCCCAGGGTAAACCACTGCCTCTAATGTTGTTGTTCAAGTTTATTTCTATATCCTACATCCAGAGGCATTTCCAACCAGAGTTGGAAATGCCAGAGCTGTGCTAGTACAAATGGCAACGATAGCAGAGGCGATGGGCGTGGGGTAGCAGGACAAAACAGTGAATGGGCTTTAGAAACCCTGAGAGAACATGAACCGATGAGAAAGTAGCAAGCAAAGCACGGAGTCTGTTGTGAGTTTTGTTTGAAATGATTGCAAATTTGGGTTGTAATTTCTCAAATAAAAAGAATGAGCAGGAGACGTGGCTTGAGTAACAAGAGTACTTGGAGGGCAAGCACAAAGCCTGCAGTCCAACCACAGTACTGCCAAAAAAGAAAAAGAAATGTAAGCAGGGTCTATAATATGAGAAAAATGAAAACCCTCATAGATAACACTCAACTAATTGCTAATTTTATCAGAAAGCTATCTGACCTGGTTAGCTTAAAGTCAACCCATGTGTTTAAAGAGGTAACTAAAGTAAGAAGAAAGTTACTTTACAAGGGTAAGTTAGCTTCCTAAAAGAAGTCTGAAACTTGTTAATACTACAAGAAATATTTATTACAAGAACCTGTCAAAAATCACAAACCTAGAGGAAGATTGGTATGCTTATATGATTTTTAAAATATTTTAAGAAGATTCTTAATAACAAGAATAGATATTAGTGGGCTGGGAGTTTGGCCTAGTGGTTAAAGTGCTTGCCTAGCATGCATGAAGACCCGGGTTCGATTCCTCGGTACCATGTATAGAAAAAAGCTGGAAATGGTGCTGAGGCTCAAGTGGTAGAGCTCTAGCCTTGAGAAAGTCCAAGGACAGGGCTCAGGCCCTGAGCTCAAGCCCAGGACTGGCAAAATAAATAAAATAAAAAAAGAATAGATATTAGTATAATGTTATATCTATTAGCTTATGAATCAGCTTGGATTGTAAATTAGAAAGACATTTCTCTCTGGCTCATTTTTATTAGATGTCCAAATTCGTCCCAGGTGTTCAGACATGGAGACCATAGAAATAGAAAAAGGAATTCTGGAATATTCACATATTTTAAGAAATCATTAGATTTCTTGCTAGAAATGAGAATTAAAAAATAATACAAAATTGATAGAAATAATAAAAATGGGGGCCGGGTGTGTGGCCTAGTGGTAGAGTGCTTGCCTAGCATGCACGAAGACCCGGGTACCATTCCTCAGCACCACATACATAGAAAAAGCTGGAAGTGGTTCTGTGGCTCAAGCAGTAGAACTCTAGCCTTGAGAAAGTCCAAGGGCAGTGTTCAGGCCCTGAATTCAAGGCCCAGGACTGGCAAAAAAAAAAAAAAAAAGAGAAACAATAAAAACAACAGGGAAATCCCTGTAGAGTATTCTTTCAAGTAGAAAACAATATATGCAGAGAGAATGTAATTACGGATTTAAAAATATGTGTCATACAAAGCCATAGATGACAGGAGGACGTGTGGTGGTGTAGCAGTGAAGTGTGGGCGTAGCTAGGGTCTCGCCCAAAAGATTTATTAATAAGCTGAAAATAAAGTTCAAGGTCAGACACAGCAAGCAATCATGGAATTGATGCAAAGGGAAAGAGTCATCTCACTCCTGTCACTCATACTGCCCGCTGGGTTAGAGATGGGAAGGTGGAGAAAGGCCAGACCTGGGCTCTGTTAGCGGGCTGTGCAGGAATTCAACATCAGCTAGGGAGTTAGAAACTTAAACGCTGTGTAGCCAAAAGGTGAGGAGTTCAAACACTCCAGATCCTTAATGTTCTCATGCAGGTTGGATAAATGATCCCTCAAATTCTACTTCTAATATTCCACAACCCTAATAGGTATTCACCAATTTTCTAAGTAGTCAAAAGGTAGAGGAAGCATGCAGACGTTAATGGATGAGGGTAACAGTATCAGGACAATTTTAATCAATGTGGAATTTTGTTAAGTAGTTTGAGAAAAGGATATTAACTTTCTCATTCAAAAAAAGAGAAAGAACAATAGTGAAAAGTACTAATATAATAATCTCCAACAATAAATTATTGTGTGTTTTCTGTTTGGAACCTATTAAGGGATTATGAATATTAGAAGTGATGGGTTTAAGGTAAAAATTAGTTTTCATATGAAGCATAGTAATAGTAAGACAAAGGACCAGAAAGCACTTTCTAATTTATTTTTAGAATTGTCATGGCAAAATAATGCAGATATGATCATATCTTAACACAAGATCTGAAACGTGAGTGCTTCCAGGGTTAGCTCCTCTCCTCAGTATGGATTAGGGTGTTAGAGATATGTTAAGTTGTAGATCTCAGACTCAGAATTTCAGAGTTTGTTTTTTCCTCTTCATAGAGCACCCAGTCGCATCTTTGTCTGTCTTTGAAGTGTTAAGGCGCCTTTCTGTAACCTACCAGCTGGTAGCAAAGCTTCCTCATGGCTGCCTTCATTTCCTTGTTTCTCAAAGTGTAGATAACAGGATTCAGAAAAGGAGTGAGGATGGCATCAAAGAGTGCAAGGAACTTATCCAGGTTTGATGAAGGGAAGGGCCAGGCGTAGAAGAAGATTAACGGTCCAAAGAATAAGACAACCACGCTCACATGAGCCGACAAGGTGGAGAGGGCCTTGGAGAACCCTCCGGAGGAGTGTTTCCCCACAGTGACCAGAATGAACGCGTACGAGGCCATCAGCGTGCAGAAGGACCCCACTGAGACCAGCCCACTGTTGGCGGTGACCACGAGCTCCAGCCCAGTGGTCTCTGTGCAAGCGAGTTTAATGAGCTGAGGGAGGTCACAGTAAAAGCTGTTCAGGACGTTAGGGCCACAGAAGGGCAGGCGGACGACGAAGGCCAGCTGGGCCGTGGAGTGGAGGAGACCAAGCGTCCAGGCAATGGCCGGAATTGAGATGCAGGCGCGTGGGCTCATGACGGCCAGGTAGTGCAGGGGCCGGCAGATGGCCACGTACCGGTCGAAGGCCATGGCCAGGAGCAGCACCATCTCCGTGCCCCCGATCGCATGGATGAAGAAGATCTGGGCGATGCAGCCCCCAAACGAGATGGCTTTGCGTCTTCTAAAGAGATCATACAGCATCTTGGGGGCTGCGACAGAGCAAACTCCCAGATCAAGAAACGAGAGGTTGGCCAGCAGGAAGTACATGGGGGAGTGGAGGCTGGAGTCAGAAGTCACGGAGAGCACGACCAGGAGGTTTCCCGTCAAGCTCGCCGTGAAGCACACAGAAGAAAAGAGGAAAAGAAGCAGTTGGGTTCCCCACGAGCTGGAGAGCCCCAGGAGCACAAACTCAGACACCACAGAGCCGTTGTCTGCAGCCATCGTGCAGGAGGCCACCCACGTGTCTCAGCATTTCCTGACGAGGACAGCAGGAGGGAATCAAGCTGTGGGGGTATCTAGCCACACTATGAAGGAGAAACACCGCCTTTTCTCACAGAGCCAAAACACTTCTATAACTGTGGTTGCAGAAAGCGGCCAGGAAGGCCAGTCACAGGCATCCCTCCTCACTCCTCAAAATCCCTAAGGCCCTCCAGAGTAGGAAACACTGGATCTGGAAAAACAAGTGGCAATTCAGAAGAGAGTTGTGAGAGGACTAGGACCTCACTGGAAAAAACATGATGAAAACAGGAAGTGAAAATTAATGCACAGACTTTTTTTTTTCCCTCAGAGTTTGTTTATCAAACCTCAGGAAATTTTCTACTTTTAATTGCTTTTTATTTTTTGGCAATACTGGGGTTTGATCTAAGGGCTTGCTTGGTTGGCTTTCTGGGCTGTGCTCTACTGCTTGAGCCATGCAGCCAGCCCGTCAGATAATTTCTGATGACTTTTACTTTTCTTGCTCTTTGGCTGTTTGCATGTGCAGTGTATGCTGTGCTATCACCGCGTGTGTTCTCTCTCATAGTTAGCTTCATGTTATTCTAGTTTCATCACATGGCAGGCACTTTTTCTTCCCAAGGAGGGAAGATAGCATAGGAACTTCCTGCTTCAGTCCAAGGAGTGGCAGGGTTCTCCAAGGCCAGGGTGTGGTAGGGAAAGCACAAGGTCAGAAGACAGGTTAACCATGTGGAACCTAAACACAGACAGACAAAATACAACATAGCAAAAATTCTACATGATCGGTCCTCATGGATCGATATTTGAGCCTGTTGACTTGTCACGGTTCTCAGAGTGGTGTAGAGATTACCCCTGGTGTCGGCAGAATGTCCTGACACTACCTGCGGGGATGCGAGTAAGAGCCTTCTCTCATCCCTTCCACCCGATGCTTACTTCTGGAACTCAGTTTCATCATCTGTAAGATAAAAACACAGACACGGAGATATATTAGGCAGTGCTTTCAAATCACTGCTTTTCAGATAAGGCACGGAGCTCAGTGATGGCATTCCTGGCTCTCCACGGGGTCCCCCGCATGTCGGCTAGCCTGTCCTTGTTTGCAGTTGGTTATGTCTCAGGCCCCGGAGGAGGTCCTCTGCTCACAGTCATCTCTTCCTTCTAGAGCGGTGATACGGTTGTACATTTTCTATGCTACTTATTTGTCATTTGATGAAACCATCTGTAATCAACAAATGTTTACTAGATACCTAATGGACATTGAATTACTGAAATATAAAAACATTCACCGCCTTTAAGGCTTTAATTCATTCATGGAATGGGAATGATAAAAACATACTAGGGAGAATGACAATCAGGATACAATCCTGTGGTTTGTGAAGCAGAAAACATACTCACGTGGCAGCAACCAGGGCTGAGGTCAGGGAGAACTGGAGCCTGCGTGGCAGGTCAGGGGTTGCAGTGTGCTGACCGCAGGGCAGGGGGTCTGGTCTGCTGAGGCCCTCACTCTGCAGCCGTGAGGGATGAGCTGTCTGCTAAAGTAGAACCAACACATTAGCAACCATGAGGGAGACACTGCAATTATCCCTTGGCATGCATCTAGTTGGGGAGCCTGTAGCATGCGGGTGAGTGCGGGGCAGGGCAGCGAGCCTCTGCTCTAACTCTGATGCTGCAGATGGAGAAGTGGTGCATTTTGCATCACGGACGTCACAGCCTTTCTAGCTCCCCGGGTGCCCCGCCTGGAACGCTGGGCAGGTAGAAGTGAGAGAGAAGGCATTTGTTCTCAAGCATCCATAAGAACTTGGATTTCTTAGGCTGCATCAAATGCACTCATGATTCATCCTGGATTTTAAAATAAATACGAGAGATGACAAATCCACACATCTGGTCGAGGCAGAACAAGGTCTCTTCTATGAAATCCAATTAGTGGAACAAGCAAAGAAAATCTGCGTTCATGTCACACAAATAAAAAATATTCCAGAAGTAACTCAAATAGGTTTTATCCACCCGTGAAGACTGCCCTCTCAGCATTTCGTTTTCCTGCTTTCAGATAAACCATAGATGGAATGGGGTTTAAATAAAAATAATTTTCATTTCTAATTATATATATATATATTTTCCTTCTCATCCAGGTAATGTCAGAGATAGGACTGATCTCATGTACCTTGATTCTTGCTCATTAACCTGAAGCCACGTCCTAGTGCGAGCAATATTTAATTGATTTCTGTAGCAATCAAGCCTATCACTAGTCATGTCTGTTCAGTGCTAGTCCTTTTTGCACACCTGCCTCTGACCTATGCATGCACTCCAGGGCCAGCACGGTGACTGCTCCCAGACTCACCAGGAGGGACCTTCCCCTGGCTAGAGGCAGCGCTGCGTCACGTACAGCCAGGTTCTGTCGCTGGGAGAGACGCAGCTAATGGCCCTCAGAGGAGTACTGACCAGAGAACACTGCAGAGCATTGCTGCCATCAACTGCAGTTTATGGACGCGAGGGACTCGTCTAGAATCCTGCTAGGACGTGGAGTAAGAAAATAACAGACTTCAAGTGTGCACATAAGAGGGTGCAAGCAGCACCACGCTCTGAAGTGTAAAGCAGAGACTTTCCTGTTTTAAAAATTTGAAACAGTGCAGACTTTAACATAGCTTAAGAGAACTGGACCGTGTGGTTTTCTCCCGGCCTCCTCCCGCAGCCTGAGGGACTGAAGCCCTGGGGTGGCTGTGGAGATCCACAGTGGTCCGGCCCAGGCTGTTTGGCCCACACTCTCTGAGGATGAACCCCGGGCCCCGCTGGGCTTGGTGGCCTGCTGAGAGGACCTGTGGAGCACCACAGCGTGGGCTCGTCACCCCCCCCCCCCGCCCCCGCCATGGCCACCCACTTCCCGCAACCCTCTAAACCCGGGAAGGGCTGAGGACAAGGTGTGCTAAACTTGTGGTTGCTTCAGAGAGTTTTTGTCCTTTAGCTTCCAGTCTTAGCAGTGCTATCAACCGTCTTTAAGGGAGAGTCTGTTTCTGCTTTAATTTTTTTCTAAAGTGATCTATGCATGTGTCTGTGCCATGGATCCTTGGTAAAAATATTATTTAAAGGTGACCAAAAATTTCGGTATATTTTTCTAATTTTCTTCAATATTACTTGCATATTTTGTAATTACAAAATTACTATAAAATGAAAATCTTCAAAAAGACAACGTCTCCTGAGATACACATTGAGAGAATAATTATTAAAGTTGATGAGGCTTGATTGATTAGAGAGTAGTATGTAGTGTCTGTAAGAAGGTGTGAAAAGAAACACCACTGAAATGGTGAACTCAGACTCTGGTTGAAGAATTGTAGCAGCTCTGGCTGTCTCATCTTCTCCAGAGATACAGGTTTCTTCATACTACGTGACACTTCAGAAAAATCTAAAACGGGAATTGTTAGATCACACAATTGACTTTGCGGTGTCTGCCTATGGCATCGGGCAGGCCATAGTTTTCCCAAACCCTTCTCTGTCTGAGCTCCCCCATAACACACGGTCCAGCTGGGTTCTGCTCCCTCCCACAACCACAGCCAGTGAGCTCAATGTATTTTGGGATGAATTATTGTATGCTGTGTACCAGAAACATCGATTCTTTTTTTCTTTTTTGCCAGTCCTGGGTCTCGAGCTCAGGGCATGAGCACTGTCCTTGATAGAGCTCTACCACTTGAGCCACAGCACCACTTCCAGCTTTTTTCTATGTATGTGGTAATGAGGAATCGAACCCAGGTTTTGGTGCATGCTAGGCGACCACGCTACCACTAGGCCACACTCACGGCCTCCTCTTCTTCTTTTTTTTTAATTGGTTGTGGGACTTGAACTCTGGGCCTGGCGGCTGGCCCTGAGCTCTTCAGCAAAAGGCTGGCACTCTACCACTTGAGCCACAGTGCCACTTCCCATTTTCTGGTGGTCCTCGGTGTGGTGATTATCTGCTCATGTAACCTCAAAATTAGTTCTGGACACTTGTGTGTAGTCAAGAAGAAATATAAACAAAGGCAGCCAGGAGCGTAAGAGGAGGTGTAAAGGAAAAGCCTTGTAGTTCCTATTTTAGGAAGAGTACTACAGAATGGAACATTCCAAAATAGAGGAAGATTGCTCATTTGACTGCTGTGCACAGTGACCTCACTACTCCTGGATTGTTTAACTGCATGTCATCAATAGCAAAGGACAACTTCTTTTCATTTCAAATTTTTGCTGGTTTCACATAGCCCTCGTGTTGTATCCTCCTTTATTTCCATGTCTGCTGCTTTTCTGTCTCCTCCACGATTGCAGCTGTCCCCAGGCACACATTGCTTTGCTTGTTTTTAAGCCTAAATTGCCACCCATCCCCCATGAATGTGTTGTGTTGCTGCTGATTCTCTGCAGCATCAATCAAGATGAAACTCGTAGGGTACGTTTTCTTCTTTCAACCCAATTCCGCTTCTCTTTGGAAGTCAGTTACTCTTCATCATTCTGGAAACACTACTGCTTTTATATACCATGCCTCCTGAGTTTATCCTTCCTGTTTTATTTCTTTCCACCTCATTCCGATGCCTAATGAACCTAATCTTCTAGCTTTAGATTTTTTTTTTTGCCAGTCTTGGGGCTTGAACTCAGTTCCTGGGCACTTTTTGCTCAAGGCTAGAGCTCTGCCACTTGGGCCACAGCACAATTTCCAGCTTTTCCTGTGTATGTGGTACTGAGGAATTAAACCCAGGGCTTGGTGCATGGGAGGTAAACACTCTACCACTAGGCCACACTCCTGGCCTCTTTAGCTTTAGATTTGCATTTCATGGATAATCTCTTTAAAGTTAGCTTCTATACAGCTGTTCAGCTGCTTTGATTAGCCCTGAGTCATAAACGTGAATGAACTAAGTTCTCTTGTTCCTTCACATTTTTCCTTCAAATTCTTTACCACCATAAATGCTGTTTGTCTAAATTATCTTTTGTTATCATTTCCTTCAGTACAGAATGCCAGTGTTTCCAACATACACATGCTCTGGTCTTGAAAGTTTATAGATTAAAATTCTTCATGTCTTTGGCTGCACAACAGCTAGTAAAGAACAATCCATATAGCACAGATTATAAAATAAGGATTGAATGGTTTTAAATGATGGCAGAAATTTTCACAATTCTTCAACTACTGAAGAATACAAGTGAATGGAAAGTATCTGGAGGAAAGGTGAAAGTTTTAGCAGTTGTATTATTTCTTTGAAGGGATTCTGCATTTGTCTTTTGTGAGTTCTCTGTTGTGCACTTGTATTTCTCTTTAAGGAAAACATTCTTGAAAAGAGTGAGTCTGGATTCTAGGAATCCTTCATTGTGCACTTTAGCAGTCACTCGCTACCTCAAGGCAGAGCCTTGGTCCACTTTCCGGAACAGGGCCCCAGTGCCTGTGGTATCCTCTCTGGCTCCTGCGCCATCTTTCACCACAGTTGTTTACTCCAGGATCGATTCCTTCTATACCTCCTTCAGTTGTCCAGAGACCCCCACTAGGTCTTCTCAATGCTCTTTTCCATGCAAGTGTCTAATGTCTGGAATTGCCCTTTAGGATTCTTTTCAAATGGACAGTTTATATGCTGAGCTTGCTCCACAGAGATCACTGGCTCTTGGCTCTTTCTGCATTGTCATCTGAGTTACATGTGTTCCTGATGGTGCTATGGCTCATGGATGTTCCAGGCCGCGGTCAGGTTCAGGTCTCTCCTGTCTGCCTTACAAACCAGTCACGTCAATGACTTAGCTTTCCACCAAGGGGAAGTTGCCTGTAGACTGTCTGGTTCTCTATGGAGAAGCTTTCTTTTTTTTTCCTTGAGAATTTTCACTGTCTGCTTTGTCTAGGTTACATCAAAGAAAGAAGACAAAGAAATTCTTTCAGGTTACTAGAAATGATTCACATTCACAGACGAGAATGCCAATCCTGTTTGCAGAACATAGGCAGTGAGAAGCAGAGCTCCCTCTTACCTGAGTTAGACCAGATGATCAAGTCTATTCTCCTCAGATGGCAGAACTTGTCCTCAGAGTACTGGAAGATCATAAAAGGCTTCAGTTACACAAGAGTTGAAATCCCTAAACAGAGAACTAGCAATTACATAAATGAAGAGAGAGCCAAGTGACAGATCAGGGCTTATGAAATACTGAAAATGAAAGTACAATTGAGGGCTTTATCTACCAGAGAAAGTGGAAAGAAGAGCCGTATAAGGGGGATGGATAGAAAGAAATGTATGTGAAATAGAAATAGGTGAAAACATCATGCTGTTTTCTATTCTTGGAACACCTCTCAAAATTCCTCAGCTCATTCAAGATCCAGTGGTGTCTTTCCCAGAAAGTCTTAAGCAATAATAATGTCTCCAACAGCCATAGCTGCTCACTGATTCTCCCTGGCTCTCCTTATGCCAAATAGAATTAGATTGTGGATGCAGTTGAAAGGAAGCAATTACTGAGCAATGGATGGAGGCAGATTCTCTACCCAAAAATAGGGTGACTCCGCATCTCCTCTGTGGTACATTTCATGTGGTAGTACCTGGAGAGGGCATCTTTCTCCAGACTCAGCCTCTGACTGAGAGGAAAACCTTGTCCAAAACAAAGAGACTTATGTTGTTTTTCTCAACGTTGTTGTCAGTGACCAAATGATAGTGCTGCCTCTGGGGAATAGTCAGGCATCCTCGATGACTGGGTTTTCCCAGGGATTGCACCTCTCAGTCCACATGGATTCCACTCCGGGAACAACAGAGGAGAAGAGCTTCTGGGGACCAATGTAATTGGTAGTCCCCTGTGTGGGCATGCAGAAAGATGTTTGCTTTAATGGGAGCCAATAGACATAACCTGTAAGAAATCCAAGACTAGAATAATGTAGAGGTGGAGCTGGAAGAAGAAAGATTTCCCATTCCAGAGCTAACAACAAAGACGCAGGGGATGGAAAAACAGGGAACATAAAGCTGACTGTCATTTTGACAGTTTTAGTCTTCTAGGTGCTATGCAATGCCACACAAGTTTCAAGGCAGGGCCTTAGACTACAGTTACCAGGCTAGAGGTGAGTCACTATTTCATTAGGTTTTCAAGTAAATATACCATTTCTGGAAGTGACTTTTTTTTGTTGGTTGTGAGGCTTGAACTCTGGGCCTGGGCGCTGTTCTTGAGCTCTTCAACTCAAGGCTACCACCCTACCCTTTGAGCCACCATGCCTGATAAGACATTCTTTTATTTTTATTTTTCTAGTTCAATGTATAGAGGGGTTACAGTTATATTCATCAGATAGAGGGTGCATTACTTCTCACACATTGATATCCATTCTTATGTTTTTGTCCCCATTTCCCTCCCTCCACCTCCTCCCTCATTTTTCCCCTCCTATTTCAAATAAACGATAATATACCTGTGTAATGATTATGGGGGCTCGGGGCCTCCCTTCCCTGGCTCAGGCGGTGGGGGGAGGGGAGGGACCCCCATCTTCAGATGTTCCTGCCTGAGGACATTGTGTCATGATAGAGAATTGTAGAAGCAGAGAGCCAGCAGAGAGCTGGGTTCTGGGTGGAGGGAAGCCAGCGGTGGCACCCATGCAGAAAGCAGCCCATCCTGAATACACACTCATCTAACAGCATGCATGGCTTGGTTAGCATGGTTCTCATCAATAAAAACCATCAGGTGAAGAGGAAAGGTGTAGAATAAAGGGCGCTCTCCTGCAAGGGTGGCGGAATGCAAGTGAGTCCTTCCATTAAGTGGAAAGTGTGGTGGATCGTCACACAACAGAGTGGAGGTGTGCCAGGGGAGTCAGCGGAGCGGGCTTCCGAGTGGATATCCACAGGAAACGGAACGTCAGAGATATGCCCTGGACCTGCTGCGGTCCCCTCCACAGCCAAGAGAGAGTTAACCTACATGCTCGTAAATCCGTCGGTAAAGAAAATGTGACACATACAGAATAGAAAACTACTCAGTCATCACAATGAAATTCTATAATTGGTACTAATGGGACTGGAGGACCTACGTGCAGGGAAAATAGACAAATCCTACATGTGAGTGCTAAATGTTAGTCAACCTGATCTTAGAACAGGGACTGCTAGAGGCTGGGGAGTGTTGAACAGAGAGGGGATGGAAGGAGTTGAACATCGCGTACAAACGTAAGTCAAATGTAAGTAATGAGTTCTGTAGTGAGTTCTAGACTCCTTGATAGCACTGTAGCATAGCTGCAGTTTACAATAAACATTGTATGTGTATATATAATGAGGAATGAGAAGAAAGGAGGTTTTAGCTTAAAAAATCAAAACAACGATAGAGGCTGAAATGTTTAATTACTCTGATTTGACCAGTACATATCATTGTATGTAATTAAAATTTCACACTGTAGCTCATATATATATATATATATATATATATGGATTTTCAAAAGGAAATGTGCACAAACAAATCATTTTCCACAAAATGGAAGAAAATTTGTTAGGAACTTATCTCATCAACACATGAGCAGGAATTACTTTTGACATGATGACCGGATAATTTCCAATGTAATGCCGTTTTAAAATGCAGCCTAGAGAATTTCAAACAATACTTGAAATGATCAGGAACTTGACTTATATCTCCTGATTTCTTCTGTGATCTGCAGAATGTGCTTATTTTCTTTTCATTTGTGGTAGTGTTGTGGTGTGAACCCAGGGCTTTGTGCTTGCTGGACTGACGTGAGCCACACCACCAGCTTTACTTCTGACAGGTTATTTTGGAAGGTGACAGTATGAGAAGTATTGAACTGAAAACTGTGAGGCAACTTTTTTCATTTGTGTACATATTTATTCGAAAAGAATATACCATTTTTATATTTCCTATAAGTTACAGTAGATGTATTCCTAAATTAGATGTGCAAGTTTTTACTTGGGTAAAAGAAACTTTAGTAATTGTTTGAAAAGTACAGATAGAAGAAGTCTGAATGAGGGAGATAAAACTTGTAACTTTTTCTGTAGATTAAATATACATGTAGGAAATATACATGATTGATAGTTTAGACAAACACTTCATGCAACCCTAAAACAATCCGAAGTTTCCATTGAGCTTGATTCTATATTTACAACTCTATCATGAATTGCTTCCTTATTTGTAAAAATTAAATGTCTTAGAATCTGTTTAGGAAAATTACTCAATTATATACAAGCTTAGAAAAAGGATTAATCGGGGCCGGGAGTTTGGCCTAGTGGTTAAAGTGCTCGCCTAGCATGCATGAAGATCCAGGTTCGATTCCTCGGTACCCCACATACATAGCAAAAAGCCAGAAGTGGTGCTGAGGCTCAAGTGGTAGAGCTCTAACCTTGAGAAAGTCCAAGGACAGTGCTCAGGCCCTGAGCTCAAGCCCAGGACTGGCAAAAAAAAAAAAAAAGAAAAAGGATTAATCGGGGGGGAAATCAAAGAGTGGGGGAAGGAGGCAGGGAAATGGGGATCATGTCATGAAAAAGGGTATCAATGTTTGTGAAGTAATACACCTATCTGGTGAATATAATGTAACCCTTCTATTAATTACAATAAAAATAAATTATTAAAAAATAAGATAAAAAAGGATTAATTACAATGCAAGACAAAGACATAGATATGTCTTTTGCATCTTCTGAAAACAAAAGAACGAATGGCATATAAAGCATTTGTAAAGGAAAGATTATAATAACCCTGAACTTTAATTGCTATGGAATGAAATTTATATAAACTTAGCCATACTGAAGACGGAATGCTACATTGTGTCCTTCAGAAGAAGGAAAACTTTGTCTTTTTTCAAATGAAAACTTGTTTAACACATAAGAATTTCTTCTAGTATTCCATGTAGTTATTCACAGATAGATATTGAATTGTGATACTTTTCTGTCTCTCCAGTTTGCACATACTCTGCTCCTTCCAGAACCTTCTTAAGATGTACAAAGACATTAGAATTGTGTGGCAGTAGGTGCACACAGAGGAGTCTAATGAATACATATTGCTGGTATGCTGGCTCACTCCAGCAGGGAAGCCTACAGAAGCTCTCAGTTCCTCAAGGCCTTCGCCGCCTGCTAGTGTGTCATTATGGTGAATGCCAACAGGTCAGCTGTTACCAGCATCATCCCATTTGACAGATGTGGAACTAATGTATTTGACTTATTGGTGTCTCCTTCTTGGTATTTAACTTTCCATAATGCTAGATCCATGGGCTTCAGATGCACAACTGTCCTTATCTGCTTCTGCTTCTGCTTCTTCTGCTTCTTTCTCTTCGTGCTCCTCCTCCTCCTCTTCCTCTTCTTCTGCCAGTCCTGGGGCTTGAACTCAGGGCCTGAGCACTGTCCTTGGGTTTTTCTCAAGGTTAGAGCTCTACCACTTGAGCCACAGGACCATTTCTGGCTGTTTTCTGTGTATGTGGTACTGAGGAATTGAACCCAGTAGTTTGTTAATGCTAGGCTAGCAATCTAGGCCACACTCCCAGCCCCTTTCCTGGCTTTTTTTTTTCTTTTACGGGTCATGGGGCTTGAACTTGGCCTGGGCGCTGTCCCTGAGCTCTGCAGCTCAAGGCCATTGCCCTACCCTTGAGCTAAGGCCCACTTCCCGTTTTCTAGAGGTTAATTGGAGATAAGAATCTCAGGTCCTTTTGTGCCCAGGCTGGCTTTGAACCTTGATCCTCAGATCTCAGCCTCCTGAGTAGTAAGGATGACAGGCGTGAGCCACCATGCCCAGCCTAGGGGCCATTTTTTTTAATGTATAAGAACTTCAAAGAAATTTTATTTTTGCTCTTTCTAATGATCACTTCTCAAATATTCTTCCTCATTTAAAAATAAAAAACCACCGTGCAAGGCATCATTTACAGGCAAAAATCACCAAAGGCAATCATCTTAACACTTCCTGTGTCTCATAACATTTTTCTTTTGATTATTCTTATGAAACCAATTCAGATCCAGGAACGCAATTCCCCTGGCCCCATGAGCAAAGTTGGAAAATCAAGGTTCTACAATAGCACCTGCTCATTACTCTCCAGTGGAGTTAATTACCTTCTTTTTTTTCCCCTCGTCTTTCATACTATAGCAGTTGCATGAGCCAAAGCTCAGCTGCTCAGGAATTCCAGTTGCCTGAAGATGCTGTGTTCTTGGGAGAGGTAGGAGGAGAGAAGGAAAGTAAAGCTGACAACAGGGAAATACTGAATTTGATCTGTTAAATTTAGTTTAAAAAATAGTATCAAGTAAGTTTATAGTTGAAGTCAGCTAGGGTATAATGTGAAGAAGAAAGAACAGGTTGGAGTAGGGAAGACTTTGGATGTCTTAGGGCTGTGGAGAGTAGCAATCAAAAGACATAATTCCATGGTAGTAAAAAGGCAAAACTATAGCCATGGAGATACAAAGTCTGCAAAATGTAATATCCTGTACATGGCAAGGGATATGGGGTTTTAAATGATGATTTAGCAAAGGATTTTGTCCTGGAGTACTTTGATAGGAATGAAGAAAAATTAAGACTACGTGGGTTAGAAATCAAGACCACTTGCCGGGCGCAGCGGCTCACACCTGCAATCCTAGCTACTCAGGAGGCTGAGATTGAGGATCAAGGTTCAAAGCCAGCCCAGGCACTAAAGTCTATGAGACTCTTATCTCCAATTAACCACTAGAAAACGGGAAGTGGGGTGTGGCTCAAGGGTAGGGTGGTAGCCTTTAGCTGAAGAGCTCAGAGACAGTGCCCAGGACGAGTTCAAGCCCCATGACCCACAAAAAAAAAAAAAAAAAAAAAGAAAAAGAAAAAAAGAAATCAGGACCACTTGCTCTCATTTGTCTTGCAGAAGACAAATTGCATTCTCTGGGCCCCAAACTAAACAGTAAACACAAAATTTGGAGAAGATTTGACTTGTAAACTGTCTCTCTGTCTCTGTCTCTCTCTTTTTTGCCAGTCCTGTGCTTGAGCTCAGGGCCTGAGCACTGTCCTTGGACTTTCTCAAGGCTAGAGCTCTACCACTTGAACCTCAGCACCACTTCTGGCTTTTTCTATGTATGTGGTACTGAGGAATCAAACCTGGGTCTTTGTGCATGCTAGGCACGCATTCTACCACTAGGCCAAACTCCCAGCCCCAGTAAACTATCTCTTTTGAAAACTTCCCCTAGCTTCACCTGCATGCCTAATTATAGATCAGCTACCATTTACAACTGTGATGTAGAAAACTGCTATTATGATATTAATTTGGGAAATGAATCATTTTGCTATGATCTGTGTTTGCTAGGCAACTAGTTGTTCCTTCTCTAATTTTCAGTCACTAAAAAGTAAACTAGACATAGATACAATTCAGAGAAAATAGCAAATTTAGGAATCCAGGGGCATGGCAATTGACATTAAGGAGAAAATCAAAAGAAGAGATAAGTTGATTTGATCACTGTAGTCGAATGCTAGTTTCTTCATTTTTATTATTAAAATTTTAATTTTTAATATAACGGTGATGTATAGAGGGGTTACTATTTCAAAAGTCAGGTAAAGAGCACAGTTCTTGTTGAATAATGTCACCCTTCCTTCACACTCCCTGTTTACCCATCCCATTTCCACCCACAAGCTGCCTAGTTCCTTTTCAACATATTGTCAAATGGTATCACTACTGCATTTGCAGTATCTTTACTGAGGAATCGAACCCAGGCCTTTGTGCATTCTAGGCAAGCACTCTACCACTAGGCCCCTGTGAAGTTCATTTCTAACATATTGTCTTGTATCTCTGTTACACTGGTTCACCCTTTGTTCTTTTTGGAAATGTACTTTTCACTTTTATTTTTATTTTTTGTCCATCCTGGGGCTTGAACTCGGGTTCTGGGTGCTGTCTTTGGGCTTTCTCAAGGCTAGAGCTCTACCACTTGAGCCACAGCACCACTTCCAGCTTGTGCTGTGTATGTGGTACCGAGGAATTGAACCCAGGGCTTCGCTCATGCTAGGCAAGCACTCTACCACTAGACCCCGTTCCCGGCCCTGGGAGTGTACTCTTTACCTGACCTATATAACTAATCGCTCTGTACATCATCTTTATAATAACAAACATTTTCAGAAGAGTTGAATGTAGCTGGTCTAAAACCCAACATAATTCTTCAGAGAGGAGAGATGGTTTCCTTAAACTGTATTTTTTTTAGTGTGTACCATGTACACTTGCTGTACCGGATTTCACGGCTTTCCATTTCTTGGCTAATGGATTCTTTCTCTCTGCCTCAGCCTCACTTCTAGAAGCTTCGACACCTCCTTTGTCTAGAGTCTGTTTTAGACTAGATGACTGACTGATGTGTGTTTTCTATGTCAGTGCTGTTCTTTGTTTTCTTATGAAACTCTGAAAAAATGAGGATTTCACAGTCTTCAAAAGGCCAAGCTGTGTGCCGTCCTGCCATCCCGGGCGTTTCCCGTGTACTGCTTCGATGCAGCCAGGGGTCCAGTTCCTCCTCTGCCTCCTGGACGGTCAGTAGCTTCTCTGGAATCATTTCCTGCTCCTGATAGAGAGTGAGGCCACCGGACTTTCCTGCTATAGTCCTTGAGACTGAAGCACACTCACCGCACAGCTGTCACCCTTTACCCTTCAGTAGCTTTTTTTTTTTTTTTTTTTTGCCCATCCTGAAGCTTGAACTCAGGGCCTGAGCACTGTCTTCGAGCTTTCTCAAGGCCAGAACTCTACCAATTGAGTCACAGCACCACTTCTGGCTTTTTCTATTTATGTGGTCCCTCGGATTCAAATCCAGGTCTTCATACTTGCTAGGCAAGCATTCTACCTCTAGGCCAGACTTCCGGCCCTTCAGTACCCTTTAACAAGATAGGAGAGGTTTTGTTGTTCCTCTGTTCAAAACCTACTTGGTTATTCCAACCCAACCTTCACAATGGCCCAGAGACCTGAGCCGTCGGCTTTCCAGTCGCCTCTCCAGCCTGGCCCACAGCACATGCCTTCCCTGCACTTTCCTGCCTCTCTAATCTTGCTCGGCAAGCAGTCCTGACAAGCTCCTTCCTAGGCTTTTGCTGGAATACTCTCCTCTCCATGGGACTTCTAACCTGAGAAGCTATTCCGTCATTCCATAACAGTTCTTCTCATTCAGCTGGGTAGCAGAATATTTCTCAACAAATTCAATTTTGCAACAGATCTCCCAACAATGCTCTGTTCTCCATAGCAAAAATACCAGGGTATACATTTACATAGTTAGTTTTTAAATTACCTGTCTGTTTCTGTCATAATGAAAAGTGTCTATGAGGAGTTATAGACATTTTTTTTCTAGCTTGCATTAGACTATAGTCCTAGTGATTAGAGTTGTTTCTGACACTTAATGTGATTAATTAGTGGATCCAAACAATTTCAACCCATTCGTCACTCAAACCTTCTCCTTTTATGATCAATTAGTATGAGGAAGATACTGCATGTGAAATCTGTATGGGAGTGAAAATGTAAATAAGCAATGATTTATATATAATCTTGGACTGGTTTATAAAACATATGGGCAGTATAGACTTTTGGCTGATAACTACCGAAAATAAATGCAGATATATAAGTGGATCACAGGGATGGTGAAACAGACAAGGTAACATTTGGTTTGAATATTAAATGTAGAATATTGAGTACTGAAGAATATCTTCAGTAATGTAGTAGAAGCTAATTTCTGGCTTGAGCAACAAAATCTGAGCCACAGGCTCCTAAAATCTGTGTCCCACTGCAGTTCTTTTGTGGACTGCTGATGGCTCCAGGCGGAGGAAAGCGAGCTGTGGCTGTGGGGAACAGCCAGCAGAGGCGGGCGCCCACCTGTGGTCCGCAGGGCACGGGCTGCCAGTCTGCTGGCCCACTCTGGGTTGCTCCTGTTTGCAAGCCTGCACCAGCTTGCTTACTGCTGGGTGGCTCGGCAGCAGAGGTAGCCAGCAGAATGCTCCTCAGCCTTTGTGAGGCGCGCAGGTCGTGTGGTCTTCAGTGAATTCTACACTTTTCTACAGCAGCTACAGTGCAACCTGTTGACATGAATCCTCTCACCTGCCACCACAGCTAACGGGAAAGGGAACCTACCAAAGGAGCCATGCCTGGAGCAAACGGCTCTGGAGTGTCTGAATTTGTGCTCCTGGGCCTCTCCAGCTCCTGGGAGATCCAGATGCTTCTTTTCTGCTTTTCGTGCCTCTTCTACCTGTCCAGTCTGACAGGAAACCTCCTCGTTGTTGTCACTGTGGCGTTTGACCCTTGCTTGCATTCGCCCTGTACTTCCTGCTGGCCAACCTCTCTGTCATCGATCTGGTATTTTCTTCCATCGCTGCGCCCAAGATGATGTGTGACCTTCTCAGGAAGCGGAAGGTCATCTCGTTTGGGGGCTGCATCGCCCAGGTCTTCCTTAGCCACGCGGTGGGGGGCGCGGAGATGGCGCTGCTCCTGGCCATGGCCGTCGACCGGTATGTGGCCATCTGCCGGCCTCTGCACTACCTGGCCGTCATGACCCCACGCGTGTGCATTTTCACTTCAGTGCTAGCGTGGGCCGTCGGAGTCACCCACTCACTGGTACAGCTGGCCTTTGTGGTACACTTGCCCTTCTACGGCCCTAACACACTGGACAGCTTTTACTGTGACCTCCCTGGGCTCATCAGGCTTGCCTGCGTGGATAGGCACAGACTGGAGGGGGTGATCACCGCAAACAGCAGGCTCCTCTCCGTGGGGGCCTGCGTCCTGCTCACCCTCGCCTCCTCCTCCTCCTCGCCACCCTTCTGAAGCACTCGGCAGCAGTCTCCTCCAAGGCGCTGTCCACTCTGCTTGCTCATATGGCTGTGGTGGCCTTATCCTTCGGCCCACTGATCTTTTTCTACCTGTGGCCCTCCCCTTCGACACGTCTGGATAAATTTCTAGCCATATTTGATGCAGTTCTGACTCCCTCTCTAAACCCTGTCATCTACACGTTCAGGAACAGAGAGATGAAGACAGCAATCAGAAGACAGTTCAGCCATCTCCTGGGCTGCAAGGCCACTTGCATGGCTTGGTTGAAACGAAGTCTCTGAGTGACTCTGGGGACTTCATACCTGTTCTTGCTGTGAGGAGAGCTTTCTGGGTGTCGCTGAGCGTCCTCAGGAATTCTCACCACCTACCTGGCAGATCTACCATGCTCCCTCTAAAGAATGGGTGGTGGTGGTCTTCTTTGGTGAGAAATGGGATATTTATATATACCATATACAAAACATTAACTCTTACTTAGAACAATTAACTTACATTGGTTATATAGGAGGGATTTTATTGTTAACCCTTCTTAATTCTCAAATAACTATGCCAATATTACCCTTTGATGGTATAAATAAGTTTATTTTTCAGAACTGTACTATGACTTTAAGCTGTGCTGCCATAAAATACTTGTATTTTTAAACACCAGGCTTTATTACTTGTGTGTATCTCACATTTTTTCTTTCTGCTTATTTATCTTTTTTTTTTGTGGTGGGGTGGGAGCTCAAACTCAGGGTCTCCAGCTGTCACTTGCCAGTTTTGCTCATACATAGCAAGTATTCTACCACTTGAGCCACACCTCTGCTCCGGGGCTGGCTCTGAACTGTGGTGCTCAGGGCTAAGCCTCCTGCATAGCTAGAATTAGAGGCCTAAGCCCTCAGCACACGGCCCATGTTTCTTCCTTTTGTTATCTTAGCCTTTTGGTTATGGAAAAGTAGCAGTCATCTTTAAGATTTATACACACTTCAGTGCACAGACTCTGTTTCACACTTCATTCCATGTGGTGCATATTTTCTATTTTTTTAAAATGCCTGTAATCCTAGCTACTCAGGAAGCTGAGATCTGAGGACTGTGGTTCAAAGTCAGACCAGGCACAAAAGGGCCTGAGACTCTTATCTCCAATTAACCTCTAGAAAAAGGGAAGCGGGGCTTGGCTCAAGGGTAGGGCGGTAGCCTTGAGCTGAAGAGCTCAGGTACAGCTCTCAGGCCGAGTTCAAGCCCTTGACTCACAAAAAAAGAATTGCAAATATATCAGGTACTGGCAGATGGTCTGTAAAGGCCTAGACTGTCAATAGTTTTGCCGTGGATTCTGTATTCTTTGTTGCAGCCACATAGAAGTAGAAGCATACATAAAGCTGCAGTCTGAGGTCCAATGAAACTTTATTTACAAAACAGCAGGAGGCCAGACTTGACACAATGGATATTGTCTACCAACTCTTGGAGTGAGCTGTGCCCCACAGACAGATTTACTTACTTGTCCAAATGTCATCTTGTCTTATGGCAAGAGTCTAAAATTTTTAGAAAGATAATAAGTTAGAGGCAAAAATATAGATATTCTTGTCTCAGTAGCACAAACTAATTTGTGCTTTATTATCCTTTCTAAAGTTAATTATTATTAATTGCTTTGAAATTTAGGGTTTCATTATGTAACCCAGGGTAGCCTTGAACTTTTGATCCTTCTGTCTCAGCTTCTGGAGGGCTGTGATATGGTATGTGCTGCTGTCTTTAGCTTCAACTCTTCCCTTAAGGGTGAAAAGAAAAGGAGGAAATAGGAAGGTGATGAGAGTAATAGAGGGACTGAAGAGGAGAAAGGTATGCTATATGCATGTATGGGAATGTCATAATGAAGCTCTTTAGTTTGGATAATTAATACGTGCTAAAAGGAAACAAAAGGAGCCAATAGAACCCAGAGTTTTATGATGATTAACTGAAATGGAATTTTTTTTTGCCAGTCCTGGGACTTGAACTCAGGACCTGGACACTGTCCCTGAGCCTCTTTGTGCTCAGGGCTAGTACTCTACCACTTGAATCACAGCACCACTTTCCTACCTGAGCTGGTTTTGAACTGCGAGCCTCAGGTTGCAGCCTTCTCAGTAGCTAGGATTACAGGAGTGAGCCCTGGAACCTGGCTGAAATGGCATTTTAAAGAATTGTCCTGGGTTCCTTTCCTGGACTGCAACTATTTGCTGGAAGTGTTAAGTTAAACATAATTTTAATTTTTTTCTAACTTATGAATCACATGTTGGTTTTATCTCCTACTTTATACTCCCATGGGTCACACATCTACTCCAAACATCTTGTGACACACCCTTGTCTTCATTTTATTATGGGACATTCTACACCCTTAGCCATAAAGAAATTGAAGATCAAAAGGGCACTGTAATCTCACCTCACTCCATTCAGAGTGGCAGCCATTAAGAATGTGCTTGTAATTCCAAGACTGGGAGAACTGGGGATTGGAGGAGAAGAGAAGGTCAGAGGGGGAGCGAGGCCAAACCTTGCATTTGTGAATGCAGACAGCTAATGGAGGCTCATTGAAAGCCGTTGAATAATGGAGGGTATTGCGGGGGAGGGGAGAGAATGGATGAGAGAGAGAGGAAGAGAGAGAGAGAGAGAGAGAGAGAGAGAGAGAGAGAGAGAGAGAGAGAGAGAGAGAGAGGGAGGGAGGGAGGGAGGGAGGGAGGGAGGGAGGGAGGGGGAGGGGGAGGGGGAAGGGGAGGGGGAGGGGGAGAGAGTAAACAAGGAGGGTCAATCTAATTGAAATGTTGCATCACATGTGTGAAATATGGTGAAATCCCTTTGAGCAATTAGCTTTCCAAATAAATGTCAGTAGGTTAAACAGAGCTTGTCTGGGTGAGAATAGAGGAAAGAGAAGGATAAATGGAAAGAGTAAAGGACAATAAAGATGCTCAAAATAGTTTATGTACATGTGTGCAAATGGAGCAGTGAAGCTGTGAGGACTTCTTTAGAAGGGGCAAGTCTTATCAAGGGGCATTTATGCTAATATGGACATGTCAACATTAAACCCCCTTTACAATAAAATGATAGCAATATAAAATGTAAAACAAAGAACTAATCTAACAAAAGTTTGGTTCTTTCAAAAGTTTGAGGTGGACAGAAATGGAGGGACCAAGGGTGAACAAATGGAGCAGGGATGCTGGACACTGATGAAAATGAGCTGTACAACTTGAGGTGGGGCAGGAGGGAAACACTGGGAGTGCGAGGGAAGGGCTTACATCATCAAAAAAGAAATGCACTCGTTACCCAAATTATATAACTAAACCCTTGTAATCAACTTTATAATGGTAATACAAATATAAAACAGGGGCCGGGAGTTTGGCCTAGTGGTAGAGTGCTTGCCTAGCATGCGCGAAGAACCAGGTTTGATTCCTCGGTACCACATATATAGAAAAAGCTGGAAGTGGTGCTGTGGCTCAAATGGTAGAGCTCTGGCCTTGAGAAAACCCAAGGACAGTGCTCAAGCCCTGACTTCAAGCCCCAGGGCTAGCAACAATAAATAAATAAATTTAAAAGTAAAACACATGAAAAGATTAAGGTTGTAAAACCCTTAGCCAATGTAACTGAAAGGAGAACGAAAAAGAACCAAATAAAATTAGGGATGAAAATAGGATACTACCACAAATACTGTATACTATACAGAAGATCATGAAGGCATACTCTGAAAAATCTATATTCAAACTGGAAAATTTAGAAGAAGTGGATGACTAAATCAAGAGGCCACAAAGCCAAGACACTGAAGCAGTAATAAAGAGTCACAACAAAGAAAAGCTCAGGGCCTGAGGGATTTATTTCTGAGTTCTACCAGACCTTCAAAGAATGGATGTTGACAGCCCATACACGTTCCTGGAACTAGAAAGGGAAAATGTGACCAAATTCATCATGAAACCAGTTTTCTGCTAATTTCTAAAGGTCCTGGTTCCTTAGGTCCTTCCTCCTGAGACTGGAGGAACTGAAAGAAAAACAGCAATGTACAAATCCGTACTTCAAAATGCTATACCGCCACACATGAAAACATCACTCTAGTGGCTTTTCTTCTTTCAAAGACATGTTTCTGAACGATTTCCATTTCAAACAATGAAACATCTCAATCATACGCACAAGACAGTGCAAATATACTCACACCTGCACACATGGCTCACTCACACACAAACAATGCACTCATGTTCACATACACAATCTCATGTGCATGCAGGCAGACATGCGCACACCTCTCACACATGTACACACACATGCTCACACATGTACACAAGCACACAATCAGACACACATATGTACACCCATGCACATACACAGTCACGCACATGCACACACACAACACTCTCGTATAGACACAGGCACACACACACACAGGACACATACATGGACACACACATGGACACAAATACCCCCACACACCCGTGTGCGTTCACACACCCCTTCAGCAGTGACTCCAGGGCCAGCGCTGACTCTCGGGCGCCACCCCGTGGTACCACTCAGGTCTCAGGATGTGTCCCTGTACAAATCATCTTACTGATAAGATATGACATTATTTTAAAAGATTTCTTATTAGGGAATATTGGTTATACAAGCTATCTTTATATGTATTAACTCTGGGTCTCTTTATCTCCTAGTGTAGTAAAGGCTCAGGAGAGGTACTAAAGGCATGTAGTTGATGATGATGAAAGGGAATAGAAGTTCAATTAGACAAGCCAAGTAAAGTTTGGAGATTAATTTTAGTACACAGTTACACAAGAAATGTACTGCACTGACACACTTGAAATTTGTTAAGATCTTAAAGCATTTTTACTACAAAATAATACATATGACAGATGGCAAGTATATTTATCCATTTGATTTGATGCTTTCACACTGAAGGTATATTTATATCAAAATATAATTTTTGAGTTTGAACTCAGGGGCCCAGCACTGGCCCTTGGATTTTTTGTTCAGGGCTAGTATGCTACTGCATGAGCCACAGCTCCATTTTGGTGTTTTGGGTTTTTTTTGTTGGTTCTGGGGCTTGAACTTTGGGCTTGGGCTCTGTCTCTGAGCTCTTCAGCTCAAGACGGCTACCTTACCCTTGAGCCTCAGCCCCACTTCCACTTTTCTATGGTTAATTGGAGATACCAGTCTCACAGTCTTCAGTGCCTAGGCTGGCTTTGAACCACGATCCTCAGATCTCAGACTTCTGAGTAGCTAGGATTACATGTGTGAGCCACTGTGCCTGGCCCACAGTTCCATTCTTGAGTTTTCAGTGAATAATTAGAGCTAAAAATCTCATAAACTTTCTTGTGTGGACTAACTTCAAACTATGATCCCCAGATCTCAGCCTCCTGAGCAACTAGGATTACAGGCATGAGCCCCCAGCAGCTGGAAAAACATTTTTTTTTCTTTTTGCTAGTCCTGGGGCTTGAACTCAAGGCCTGAGCACTGTCCTTGGGCTTTCTGAAGGCTAGCACTCTACCACTTGAGCCACAGCATCACTTCCAGCTTTTTCTACATATGTGATAGTGAGGAATCGAATCTGGACCTTTGTGCATGCAAGGCAAACACTCTACCACTAGGCCAAACTCCTGGCCCATCAATTACACCATAATGAAGAAAGAGATAGAGAAAACAATGGAAGCAGGGAACAAACTAAAGTGAAAAAGAGACTCAAAATAGTTGTGAAAGAGCAAGAAATTTAGAAATCTGCTGTTCTCCATTATTAGCCCTCATTAAGAACTGGTATATTTAGCTACCATGGGGAAATGAAAATGATCGTATGAGGTAACTGCCAAGGTCATGTGATCTCAGTCCTTCTGTCTGGCAGGCCCAGATCTCTGCAGCATTGTATGGAAGCTGGAGCTGTAACTAGCTTCTGTTCTTACCAGGGTATTTATTTATACAGTTATTTTTGTCAGTTTCCAGTAATCCTGTAAAGGATGTAGCTGGCAGTTTGGGAAAAATACTACCGGAATCTTTAGTGATACTTTCTTTCTGTTCCCTTGGTAAAACAGGTATGTAAGATGGTGAACATAGTAAGAGAATCAGACTTTGCGTAAAGGTTTTTCTGATGTGAGAATGAGGTGGTCTGGGTTGGTTGATGAAGATATTCTCCAGTCACACTTGCTCTGTGATGACTGGCTTAGTTCGGGCTCATCTCTTTTTTTCTTTTCTTTAGAGTTTTTATGGTGCATTGATGGATGAATGTCCTTCCTTGTGTACAGTCGCATCATGAATGCCTCACCCCAACGCCTTTGTTTCACTCCCCAAATTTATTAATAATGCTGGCTTAATTAAAGCCTACGATCAGGAAAAACTAGTTTCAACTTTGTCATTTCATTTTCCAAATCTTCCTTAAGTAATTTCTGTCCTTATGGCAACACACACTTATTGCCATTGTTCTGAGAGCCTTGAACTTACCTGCTATGTCAGCTTGAAGCAATCCCTCAAACCCTACCCTTAAATAATGCACCATCTTCAGTTGACGGGGTTCTGTCCTACATTGTGATCTTGCAGCCTTCTCTGAGTAGCACAGCTGCAGCTCTCTCCTGCTTTGCTCGTGTCTACGGGTCTGTGATACCTGCAGGACTGGTGCCAGCCTTGCCTGAGCTCATGTTGGATGCACACTGCCACTATAAGCACTGATACAGAGCTGAGCCTCAGTGACACATTTAATTATTAAGACATTTAAATAAGGGGCACCAGTGGCTCACATCTGTCAATCCTAGCTACTCAGGAGGCTGAGATCTGAGGACCGAGGTTCAAAGCCAGCCTGGGCACGAAAGTACTTTCGTGAGACTTTTATCTCCAATTAACCACTAGAAAACCAGAAGTGGCTCTGTGGGTAGAGTGGTAGCCTTGAGCTGAAGAGCTCAGGGACAGTGGCCAGGCCCAGCCCAGAGTTCAAGTCCTACCACCACCACCACCAAAAAAAAAAAAAAAAGATCTGGTATAGTGGGAATAAACAGAGCTAGAACTTTACTTGCTATGGCAGTTTGGTGTGAATAATTTGTCTTTGTGATCTTGTGAAACTATTCCTACCTAATTCTTTAATTTCTTAGTTTCTCTAGAAAAAACAGTTAAGTGAAAGGGACAGACAA
This sequence comes from Megascapheus bottae, assembly GCF_031878675.1. Lineage (NCBI taxonomy): Eukaryota > Metazoa > Chordata > Mammalia > Rodentia > Geomyidae > Megascapheus > Megascapheus bottae. The sequence goes on from NC_143533.1 coordinate 26,516,209, forward strand.
AATCTGTAATGAAAAAAATCAGTGAACCAAAGGTTCTGTGCTCTGAGACGTGAGAAATGGTCTCTTCAACTCTGTGTGATGTGACCTTTCGCTGGGCAATTTGTTTTGCGTGATAGGGAAGATGCTGGGAAGTATTGGGAACTAGGGATAGCTTCACTATGCACGGGCAGTTACACAGGTAGGCAAGAAAAAGTGAACATTGTAGTTCCTAAGGAATAAAAATGGAAAAGTTATGGATGTGCCTGAGCGTTAGGGTGCTTCTTTAGCATGTGCAAGGATCTGGGTTTGATCCCCAATGCCACACAAAATCCTCTCAAAAGGAACACACATGTGCACACACACACACACACACACACACACACACACCCATGATTGACTTTTCTTGTTCCCTCCCACTGCTCACCTCCCACTTTAGACAAAAATACAATGTACCCTAAAGACGGATTCTCTAGCACCCCAGTGTGAACCTTAAGGTCTGTAGAAAGCCTGATGCTCTCTTAAAAATGACTCAGTATTTTTAATATCATCTCCTTTGTACATCATGCATTGCAAGTACAAAGTCCCCATTTTCTTGTAAAAGAAATATATGTATTTGAATGATTAGTAGATAAAGTAAGCAGGATAAAATCAAATATTAGGACAATTTACCACATAGAGGTAATGAATACTTTTCAGAGTGGGATGTCAGCAAATACAAAAGCTTGCACCAAGTACAGGTGAAGACACTCACAAATTAGCACTTTATTTCTTGATTATTTTAAGGAATACATAACTACTATCAGTACCTTCATGTGTATTGACACAGAGGAACTACAAATGCAAATGTATACATCTTCTTTAGGTTCTTTGGATATGTGCTTTAGCAGAAACTCCCCCAAATACACATTTATTAGATCTGAAGAAAGTTTTGAAGACAGGTGGCACACACCCTTATGTTACAAGAAGGGAAGCCATTGAGGGCTTCTTTGTCATTGTAAAATATTATGTAGAAATTGAAGGCATGAGATAGCTGTGCAAATAGGAAAATATGGTGGATAAGTTTGCTTTGTTTTGGGTTTGGTTGTGTATTCTAATCTCTACTCTGTTTCAGCCGACAGACGGTGTCAGCTCATGTCTCAAGCACTTTGCATCCGCTGTGGAGAACCATCAGTAAATTGTGATATTTTCTTCATGTCCATATTGCCTGTACAGGCAATTGTACAGGATATAAGACTGTTAGACTGTGCATAAATACAATTTGGACTGTGTTAGAAATGACAAATACTCAAGGAAACAGGTGATTTAAATACCTGAGAAGTGTCATGAAGAGTCATGAATGAATTTGTTAATGTAGCGCAGAATTATACTGAGGTATTGGTGATTGGGTTAGATAATGTTGCCCACGCATTGTGGCATGGAACTGTGCAACTGTGTAACTGTCCGCTGCTGATGTATAAGGAGAACATTGCAACTTCCAGCAAGTATTATGTCACGTATGACGATTTCTTCCTCATTTTCTTTGTCTTGTGAATGCAGCGGCAGCCCTGTTGGTGGGCTCCATGGGTGGAGGGAATCACTCGGTGGTGTCTGAGTTTGTGTTTCTGGGACTCACGCAGTCACGGGAGGTCCGGCTCCTGCTCCTGCTGTTCTCCGCCGTGCTCTATGTGGCCAGTGTGACGGGGAACACACTCATTGTGTTTTCTGTGGCTTCCGACCCTCGTTTGCACTCTCCCATGTACTTCCTGCTGGCAGGTCTCTCCTTCATTGACTTGGGAGCCTGCTCTGTCACTTCTCCCAAGATGATCTGTGACCTCTTCAGAAAGCACAAGGTCATCTCCTTCGGAGGCTGCGTAGCTCAGGTCTTCTTCATCCACGTCGTAGGTGGTGTGGAGATGGTGCTGCTGCTGGCCATGGCCTTCGACCGGTACGTGGCCATCTGCCGGCCCCTGCGCTACCTGGCCGTCATGAGCCCGAGACGGTGCGTCCTGTTTCTGGCTGCTGCCTGGGGCCTTGGAGTTACTCACTCACTATTCCAGCTGGCATTTCTTATTAATTTGCCCTTCTGTGGTCCTAACGTACTGGACAGCTTTTACTGTGACCTCCCTCAGCTTCTCAGTCTGGCCTGCATGGACACCTACAGCCTGCAGTTTATGGTTACGGTCAACAGCGGCTTTATCTGCGTTGGCTCTTTCTTCGTGCTTCTCGTCTCCTATGTCTTCATCCTGCTCACGGTGTGGAAACATTCAGCAGGTGGTTCTGCCAAGGCCCTCTCCACGCTCTCGGCTCACATTACTGTGGTCATTTTGTTCTTTGGTCCAGCGCTGTTTGTTTATACATGGCCACACTCCAACTCACAGATGGACAAGTTTCTTGCTCTCTTTGATGCTGTTATCACTCCTTTTCTGAACCCACTCATCTACACATTCAGGAATAAAGAGATGAAGGCAGCAATAAAGAGAGTTTGCAAACAGCTAATGATGCATAAGAGGATCTCATAAATGATATAATGAAGACTTCACATTAACCACGATTAGCTTTGTATTTCTTTCTGTGTGGTTTTGTTTCTGAAACTCTGAAATATAAAGTATGGACTAAAATGGACAGCACCTCTAAATTTTATGATTTATCTATTTCTTGTGAAGAATGAGTAATCCATTCAAGCCAATTTATATTTTTACCCTCTTTATTTTTTAGCCACATTTTATAGTTCGTTTGTTTTTTCCAGTCCTGGGACTCAAACTCAGGGCCTGGGCACTGTTCTTGAGCTTTCTCAAAGCTAGCACTCTACCACTTGAGCCACAGCACCACTTCCAGCTCTTTTTCTGTGTAGTGGTACCAAGGAATCAAACCAGGGCTTCGTTCATGTTAGGCAAGCACTCTACCACTAACTAAGCAACACTCCTGACACTATTTTATATTTTTTGATAAACAGATCATGCAGATATTAAAATGTAGTCCTAACTGTTCATGTTTTGATGTACTTTAAATACTACTTTTTCAGTTATAGTTGTTGATGGAAAGTATATTGAAGTCAAATAGACTTTCGCTTGATTGCATCCTGTAAACTTGTAAAACATAGTGTACTGATAGATTACATGTGGTTTTCTTACAGATGATCATGTTGTCAGAGAGTTACAGTATTTGTTTCGGGATGGGTTGAGTCTGTGTATTTCTGTTGTCTAATTGTTCTTGCTAGAGCAAATGGTGCACCAGGGAATTGAAGTGACACCCTTGGTGTGTCCCTGGTCTTCAGAAGACCATTCAAGGTTTTATCCCTAAGTATGATGCAAGATGCAGGTTTTTGTGCCAGTGCTGGGCTTGAACTCAGGGCCTGTGCTTTTCCTTGGCCTTTTCACTCACAGGTAGCACTCCTATCACTTGAACCATACTTCTGGAGTCAGTTTGCTTGTTAACTGGAGATCAGAGTCTCAGACTTTCCTGCTTGGGCTGCATGTGAATTGTGATCTCAGTCTCTTCAGTAGCCAAAATTATAGGTGTGAGCTCCTGGACTATGATGCAGTTTTTCCACAGGAATTTTTTTTCTAGCCCTGAGGATTGAACCTGGGTGTGTTGCACGTTAGAGAAACTTCATCGTTTAGCCACATCTCCAGCCCTTTTCTGAATTTTGGGACAGAGCTTCTCCAGGTTGCTCAGGCTGAACTTGAAATTTTGATCGGAGCTAGGGTTATGGTTGTGTGCTTCCCATCTCACCAGGTACCCTGTAACAGGCTGAGAAGCCTCCTGTTGTCTAGTCTGATGAAAAATCTTGAAAATGGGGACCAAAGGTTAGACTATAAAATTGTTTTATGCTTAAATAAAAGGCTAACACTTTTTTGGGGGAATGAATTGGAAGGTACTTTCTCCTTAAAAATATATTTTTTTTTGGCCAGAATCTTACAGAAATGATACAATTACTTTCTGTTGAAATGATATGATTACTTCCGATAGACAGGGTAGGATCACCTTCTATAGAGTGGATAGGATCATCGTCTATAGACAAAGTACAGTCATTTCCTATAGACATGGTATGATCACTTCCGATAGACAGGGTACAATCACCTCCTATAGAGTGGATAGGATCATCGCCTATAGACAAGTACAGTCATTTCCTATAGACATGGTATGATCACTTCCTATAGACAGGGTACAATCACCTCCTATAGACAGGGTAGGATCATTGTCTATAGACAAGTACAGTCATTTCCTATAGACAGGGTATGATCACCTCCTATAGACAGGGTAGGATCACCTCCTATAGACCGGGTAGGATCATTGTCTATAGACAAGTACAGTCATTTCCTATAGACATGGTGTGATCACCTCCTATAGACAGGGTACAATCACCTCCTATAGACCAGGTAGGATCATCGTCTATAGACAAGTACAGTCATTTCCTATAGACATGGTATGATCACCTCCTATAGACAGGGTACAATCACCTCCTATAGACAGAGTAGGATCATCGTCTATAGACAAGTACAGTCATTTCCTATAGACATGGTATGATCACCTCCTATAGACAGGGTACGATCACCTCCTATAGACAGGGTAGGATCATTGTCTATAGACAAGTACAGTCATTTCTTATAGACAGGGTATGATCACCTCCTATAGACATGGTACAATCACCTCCTATAGACCGGGTAGGATCATCGTCTATAGACAAGTACAGTCATTTCCTATAGACATGGTATGATCACCTCCTATAGACAGGGTACAATCACCTCCTATAGACAGAGTAGGATCATCGTCTATAGACAAGTACAGTCATTTCCTATAGACATGGTATGATCACCTCCTATAGACAGGGTACGATCACCTCCTATAGACAGGGTAGGATCATCGTCTATAGACAAGTACAGTCATTTCCTATAGACAGGGTAGGATCACCTCCTATAGACAGGGTAGGATCACCTCCTATAGACAGGGTAGGATCATCGTCTATAGACAAGTACAGTCATCTCCTATAGACAGGGTACAATCACCTCCTATAGACAGGGTAGGATCTCCTTCTATCATACGATACAATCACCTCCTGTAAGTGTGGCTCTTCCCTCAAGTTACCCTTCAGTAAGGGTAGATAAAGGTGGTGGAGAAACTGGGATGTTCGGACCTGGTGATTTATAGACAATTTGTTCTTTTTATTTATTCTTGGTCGGTTGTGGGACTTGGGCTCTGTCCCTGGGCTCTTCAGCTCAAGGCTAGGGCTCTACTCCTTGAAGCACAGGGCCACTTTCCAGTTTATTGTTTTGACATTAGGATCATTTAAGTGGAATAATGTCAGTGCTACTATGATGAAGAGATGTGTAGAGTCTACTTCATGAAAGAGAATCATTTCCCTGTGGACTTTGCCTGATGGAATAAAAAGTTTGGGGGTAATAACAAAACATCGACTGAAAGAATGTTTGTTAGTGATACATACACAGGCCTTCTGGAATGTGGAAGTATTTTCAGTCATCTTGAGACCCATCCTGTGGCCAGTACCGCCGGGGCACCCTGGGCAGCGTCTACTGCAGGCTCCTAGGCATCTGCTTGTGTGAGGGGGGGCGGGGGTGGGGGGTGGCGGGTACCGGGGCAGGGCTGGGAGCCAGGCCGGCGACAAGGGTAGAGCGCACCAAGGAGACCCGGAGAGCAGAGAGCCCAGAGCAAGGAGAGCTGGCTGGGGAGCTGCCCTGGGAGGAACAGCAGAGTGGGCCTGGAGAGAGCACAGGGGGCAGAGCACAGGGAGGCGGCCTGGGGCCTGGTGTGCAGGGTGGGGTCCTGGTGTGCAGGGTGGGATCCTGGTGTGCGGGGCTGGGGGTCCTGGTGTGCAGGATTGGGCATCTTGTTGTGTAGGGTGGGGATCCTGGTGTGCCCCGAGCCTGGTGCCCGCAGCGCCTGGCTTTTCCTGTATGTGTGGTTTGAGGAATGGAACCCAGGGCCTCCAGCAGCCTGGCAGGCCCTCTACCACTGTGCCCACGCCTGGCAGCGTCCTCATTCCAGTGTTCCGGGTCTCATCCTCCTCATCCTTTAACTTGGCTTGGTCCAGATCCCTGGCACTGGGTCCTCCGCGTGGGCAGCGGTCCCCTCTCACCCCACCATCCATCGCAGGAGTCCTCGAGCCCCTATCCTGGGACGCACATGACCTTCAGTCACCTGCAGTCTCCACTGTCAGTGTGGGTGCCCTCCCTGCGCCCTCGCTGCGCCCTCCCTGCGCCCTCCCTGCACCCTCCCTGCGCCCTCGCTGTGCCCTCCCTGCGCCCTCCCTGCGCCCTCCCTGCGCCCTCCCGTGCACCAGATGGAATCAGACCGCTCACTTCGCGCGGTTCTCTGGTCCTCGTGTTTATTTACCAGGCTGCGCGCCCGGCTCTCTGCGCCCTCAGCGTGCACTGCTGAATTCAGCCTTGTGGAGAGTGGCCCTGGGCAGCGGTCCTGGCGGGGACGCCGGGAATGCCAGCCGTTCGCGCACCCTCGGGGTCTGGTTTCACTCCTGGACTCCTGCCGCGGGCCTGGACCAGGGCCTCAAGCTCACGTGGCTTTTTTGCTCCAAGTGGGCGCTGTGGCACTGGAACCAATGGCTTTTTGTCCTTTAATTGGAGAGAAGGGTCCCGGGTATTTTCCCTCCCAGAGCTGGCGATGAACTATCATTCTCAGACCTCAGCCTCCTGTGAGCCAGTAGCAGATTATTTTTTACGATTCTGTGTTAATTATGTAATTATATAATTATGCGGGGTGCTAACCAACCCTACATTCTCCTTTGCTCTCTAGGTGGCTCCTTGCCTCTGACTATTTGTGTTTTTCTTTCCCAGCCTCTGTGTCTATGTATCTACATTTGAACAAGTTTCATAGGGAGAAAACACAAATTAGTTGAAGGTGTGTAAGTTCTGGATCAGATGTGCTGTGTATAAATGTGAACGGTTTTGTGGTCAGGGAAAAGCGTCAGTGGGAAATGCACCGCTTGGCACAGTCACTAAACACTAGTCTCTCCTCTTTCATCTTTTCTAAACCATGGCCCACAACGATTATCAGATATCTCTAACTTTCTGGTTATGTCTGAATATTAGGTATTTGTTCCTTTTTATTTATATTTACTCTGATTGTATATTGTAGTCCCTTATTATAGTCTCATAGATTATTTTAGGATTTTTCCTGATTTAAAATTGAAATACAAAATTATGATAGAAAATTAACCTTTGGATGGTTTGCACAGATCAGACCTCGCACTTATAGGCAACTTCTTGTTACAGTGATTGGTGTTTGAATATTACATCAATGTTAATTAAAAATTGTATGGACAAAGGTTCATGGATCTTTCTCCCCTGTAGATTTTTTATGACTTCCATTTATGCTGTTGCTTTTCTCCCATTTGTTGTGAATGTGTGAATAGATGGATGGACTGACCTGTGCATTTCAATTTAAGCCCTGTGATGAGCCATGGCTATTTTCATAATGCAAAAGGAGACTTAAAGACACCATTATTCACTCAGCATCTTCTTCCTATTATTATTATTTTTTTTTATCTAATTGTAATCTGCCTGTTCTTAGCAGGAGAAAGAAATGGTAATTTACAGAGATAGATGCCATCCCCGAGTGACCCATTAGCCACTTCCCCTCTGCTACACTGGGGAAAGCAGCCAGCCTGTGGAAGTCACCCACCGCAGACTCATTTCGGGCTGGCAGCCTCTGTCTCCAAAGTGCCACTTGGTCACTATCCAAGCAAAATTAGTTCTGGTAATGAGCCACAGTCGGGAGGCAGCCCTTTGTGTCACTCTTCCCACAGGGGAGTATTACGCAACAGGCAGAAACTTTCGGGCGTCTCTACTCCCTGAAGGTTCCCTTTCCTGTGCCCTGTCGTCAGAGGAGCAAACTTGCTCCTGTACTTTTTGTGCTTTGTGATTAGCAGTGAGAGCCAGTGGGATTTGCCTCTCTTAAAGGTGATTAAATGTTGGCATCGAGACAAAGAGCCATACGGTGGAGGCGTTGTGCTGCCACGTGTTCACCAGGCTCTGAAGTTTATTTTTCACTGGGTCAGTATTCATTCTATCATTTAGTATGGCATTTTCCACCCAGGCCCAGAGTTCAAGTCCCATGACCGACAAAAAAAAATATGAACCTGGCATTTTCCCCCCAACATGGTATAGTTTTTAGAAGCTCCTCTAGTAGATAGCATTCCTACAAATTAAATTTTTGGTAATTCTTTATCATTTATTGTCTGTTTTTTGTTTTGCTTTGTTTTGTTTTTTGCCAGTCCTGGGCTTGAACTCAGGGCCTGGGCACTGTCCTTGGGTTTTCTCTACCACTTGAGCCACAGCACCCTTAACGGCTTTTTCTGTGTATGTGGTACTGAGGAATCAAACAGGGGTCTTTGTGCATGCTAGATGAGAGAGAGAGAGTCATTATATTGGGGGCACCAATCCAGTGCAGAATGCTTTTTTACTTCTACTTTGTATCTATCTCCTTTCACAGGGCTAATCCTGTCTTTTAACAACATGAACATATTAATTTGATTGTTTATATAATCAACATACAGTTGTTTATGGATAGCTTTCGTAATAACACTATTACATAAAAAAAGAATTTAAAAAAATTCCATTTTTGGTTGTTACTTTGTTTTTAAAGGAATGGTATGCACCCAAAGTACTATGTTCAAAAGTTAAGAAGCAAGTAACAGTAAAAAAGTTGATTGGGTTAAATATTACTTTACTCCTTCAGTTTGGTTAGGCAATTCACTTCTTTGAAGTACATTTGAAATACTTTATTTCTCTTTGAATTCAGTTTCAAGGTCTTTTATCAGCTTAGTTGTGTTGGCTTAATATAATGTGAATGGGTAAACAATGAACTTGAGTAAAGCTTTAAATTATGTATAAAGGCATTTTGAGAAGAATGTCTTAGTCCTCTGAACCCCCTTCACTCTGTTCTCTCATTTTCATGGATAGCACATATTAGCAGAATGGTACAAATAAATCATTACCTATGTCCATATCTTGAAGCATTTCCCCTACATTTTTATCTAGTAGTTTCCTTTTTTTTTTTTTTTCCAGTCCTGGGTTTGAGCTCAGGGTCTGAGCACTGTCCTTGGACTTTCTCAAGGCTAGAGCTCTACCACTTGAGCCTCAGCACCACTTCTGGCTTTTTTTTTCTATATATGTGGTACCAAGGAATTGAACCTGGGTCTTCGTGCACGCTAGGCAAGCACTCTACCACTAGGCCAAGCTCCCGGCCTCCAATTTTTTTTAAATTTTATTTTATTGTCAGGGTGATGTATAGAAGGTTACAGTTATATTCAAAAGGAAGTGAGTACACCACTTCTTAAACATTGTTTCCAATTTTTATGTCTTGCCTTAAGGTCTTAGATCCATTTTGAGTTGATTTTTGTGCACATAACAGGTAGGGGTATAGGTTCAATATTCTCAGATGAACATGAGTGCTTCTCTGCCTTTACTTCCAGAGATAGAGATGCTCTGATTACAAGTATGTACCACTGTGCTTAGTTTCTAGACCTCTTTTGCGATTCACAATTCGTCATTCACAATTTGTTGTTATTAAACAGCATTTGCAATAAGAATATAGCGAACATGATTACATAAAATAGGCAGTCGGTGACGACATGTTCATTTGTTTTAGTGCCATGTTTGCTGTATTTGTTCCCATGTTAATAGAAATAGAAACTAGCTGTGCTCTATCTGTTTGTCTTTGAACTTTTATTATTCTTGAAAAGGGATTGAAATTCCATTCTTGGAAAACAAAATGAGAATTTTAAGACAATTTAAAATTAACACAAACCATATTTCAGCATTCTTTTACAAATAAATATTAGAAGTATTTGAATGAATGGAATACTTGAACAGCATTGAGTATATTTCTTCTTTTTTTCTTTCTTTCTTTTTTTCTTTCTTTCTTTTTTTCTTTCTTTCTTTCTTTCTTTCTTTCTTTCTTTCTTTCTTTCTTTCTTTCTTTCTTTCTTTCCTTCTTTCTTTCGACTTGAACTCTGGGCCTGGGTGCTGCCCTGAGCTCTTCAGCTCAAGGCTACCACCCTACCTCTGGACCCACAGCACCACTTCCGGTTTTCAAGGTCTTTAGTACCCGAGCTGACTTTGAACCATGATCCTCAGATCGCAGCCTCTTGAGTAGCTGGGATTACAGGTGTGAGCCAGGCACCCAGCCAGTATTGAATACATTACTTAAGTGCCTATTATATATTACTCATTACATTAAGTGCTTCAATTTCAAGAACTGGCAAGCTAAGGCTTTGTTTACTGCCTTCAGGGAGCTCATACTTCAAAATGGTAAATAACTTAAAAAACAACATTTGATGTTTGAGACTGAGATAACAAAGAAAAATATTATTAGGTTTTATTCTCATTGAAATAACAAAGAAAAATAATATTAGGTTTTATTCTCATTGAAATGGAATACAATATACAGTCTGCTGTCATGCCTTAAGTAGTGTAAAACTTGGGTTTTGTCTTTTCTTAATTCTTTTGTTGTTGTTGTTGTTGTTGTTCCTTCTTCCATTAGTGCTTTGCAATAAGTAAAAAAGATTGTGCCTTTTGACAAAGGGAAAATGAGTGGTTTGTGGGAGATGTGTTGAGATATAGAACAAAAATTTCAAATGGATTTAGGACACTATTCAAGATAAGTTACTAAAATGTTATCTATAGAAATGAACATAGAGTTTGTGGAATAAATTTCAGATTTACACCGTTGAATACATACATGTAAAAATTGATTGGATAATGGCCAATTAGTAAATGCAAATTATCCTGCATTCCATTGAGTCTGCAGTCATACCTTGGACCCTACAGAATACCTTCCCAGTCTTTTCACGGCACGCTTAATTTCTTTATTCCTCAGAGTATAAATGGCAGGGTTTAGGAGAGGTGTAAAAACAGAATAAAACACAGCAAGAAACTTATCCAGCCAGGTGATGCAGAGCGGCCACACGTAGATGAAGATGCACGGGCCAAAGAAGAGCACCACCACCGAGACGTGGGCAGAGCAGGTGGACAGGGCCTTCCAGGCGCCACGCGAGGAGCTCTGGCGAACAGTGAGGAGAATGCACGTGTAGGAGACCAGCAACAAGACAAAGCAGGTCACACCTACAACGCCACAGTCGGCGTTCGTCAGAAGGTCCAGCCTGTGCGAGTCTAGGCAGGCCAGCTTGATCACCAGTGGGAGGTCGCAGAAGAAGCTGTCTATTTCCCGGGGGCCACAGAAAGGCAGCTGCACGACTACGACCAGGTGGCTCATGGCGTGCAGGAAGCCAATGGCCCAGGCAGTCATCACCAGCTCGGTGCAGGTCTGCAGGCTCATGATGGAGGCGTAGCGGAGTGGTCGGCAGATGGCCACGTAGCGGTCGTAGGCCATGACCACCAGCAGCACCATCTCACTAGCTGCAATGAAGTGTGCAAAGAAGATCTGAGACACACAGCCTCCAAAGGAAATCGTTTTGTTCTCCCTCAGAAAGTCTGCAATCATTTTAGGAGTGGTGACTGAGGAAAGCCACATGTCGACAAAGGACAGGTTGGCCAGCAAGAAGTACATGGGGGAATGGAGGTGAGGGTCAGTGATGATCAAGATCACGATGACTGCGTTTCCAGACCCGATGATCAGATAGAGCATCAAAAATACCACGAAGAGCAAGACCTGGGTGTCCTGGGAATTGTCAAGTCCGAGAAGCACAAATTCTGACACTACCGACTGATTTCCTCCATCCATGGCATTAAATGTGTCCCTGAAATAATCTAGAAAGAAGGTAGATGATCAGCTAGTGGGATGGGAAAGAGGATGTAGCTTTCAGAATTCCATATCAGCATCGCAAGTTAACATCTATGTCTGGAACTGAACAGCATACGTGCAAGGAAAAATTTTAGCCAGACGTAAGTGGCAGTCTGCCCCAAAGTGAAAGTTAACAGACCACGATGAACTTTTCAGGAGGCAGTGTATGGAAGGAACGTCACACAATTGACTTCCCAGGACAGTGGTCTCCCAAGGGGCTGTGAGGGGACAGAAACCCTTTGCTACATAATCAAAATTAGTTCATAAACATTGGAAGGTGATGGCAAATTGACACTGAATTTCAATACTAACAACGTGATACAACCCTATCATTTCTTGGTGTCACATATAATGATTCCCTCGAGCCTAGGAAGACATTACAATCCTGTAAGACATTACAAAGTTATGACTTTTTAGCTCAGCCGTCTAAAAATAAATGTTGAGACAATTATTTTGAGAAAAACTGTACAGAAGGTCTTGTAATAAATACCTTGGCATGATGATACAAAATCAGGCACACGATCGGTCTTTAATTAAAATGTATTTATAAAATAAAAATTTTAATTACCAAAATATATTGCTGTAGACTGAAGGCAGTCTTCTTCAAACAGTATTTCCAGGATGAATTTTCAAAAACCAATTATTCCCAAGAGCCTGTTAACCCTAGCATCTCAGGAGCCTGAGGCTCAGGATCATGGTTCAAAGCCAGCCGAGGCAAGTAAGTCCCTGAGACTCTTGATTCTGAATCACCACCGAAAAGCCAGAAGTGGAGCTTTGGCTCAAGGGGTAGAGCCTTGAAGAAAAATGCTCAGGGGCAGAACCGAGATCCCGAGTTGAAGGTTCAGGACCTGCACAACAAAACAAAACAAATGAAAACAAGAAAGAATTCTCTAACTGCTAGAATAATTTACATAATTTGCAAATGTGGGGTTTTGTGGGGTTTTGTTGTTGTTGTTGCTGTTGTCGTCATTATTGTTGTGGGGCTTGAGCTCTGTCCCTGAGCTCTTCTAGTCAAGGCTGGTGCTCTACCACTTGAGCCTCAGTGCCACTTCCAGTTTTCTGGTGGGTTGATCTCACAGACTTTTGTGCCCGGCTGCCTTTGAACTGTGATCCTCAGATCTCAGCCTCCTGAATGAGCCACTGGCATCCAGCCAATGTGGGGTTTCAAATGTGTCTGAGAGAGGACTGTACTAGAAAGTGACTATGCGTATGTTTTGGTAAGGGGTTGAGCTCGCCTGCCACAGGGTGCCTTCCACATTTTCCCCTCGGCACTTGTTGTTTTTAGAACCAGGTCTCGTCTTCTTCCCTGGCTAGCCTACACTACAAGCTCCTCTTCAGGCCTCTTGCATGGCTGGGCTGCCCTGTGTGCATCTCTGCACCCGGATTGGTATTGGTTGAGATGAGGGTGTCTCACGTTCTTCCCAGGCTGGCTTCAAATTGTGACCCTGCCAATCCCTGAGGGTTACAGGAGTGAGCCCCGGCACCTGGCTCTTCTCCATTTTTTTTTAAATAGTGGATCTTGAAATAATTCCTCCTGCCCCAGTCCATTGGCAACAATTGCATTGTTTATTGGAACTGTTGCCTGTGAGGAAAATATTCGCCATCACCTTTCTTTCAAATATCTCTTCCTTACGTTTTATTTAGGTGTGCTCATGCCTGCTCAGCAGCAGCAGGCTGTCCTCGTGTGAGGGGGCCTGGCCTTGCTGCCTGCTGTCTGGGGATGTAACCAGTGTTTCGCCCACACTGGGCTTGCCCAGGAGGGTTATTATGTCCACAGCGCTAGAGCCATTAGGGAATCGATTAAAGGGCGCTGTCTCTGAGCTGAGCCCCACTTCCTGTTTTCTAGAGGTTAACTGGAGATGAGTCGCAGGTCCTTTAGTGCCTGGGCTGGCTTTGAACCTTGATCCTCAGATCTCAGCCTCCTGAGCTACTTACTGCCTTCCCCACTGGAATTCCACTTTTAACATGAGGGTAATTCTCATAGAAAGAGTGAGCAATGGGTTTTGATGGATGAAACCAAAAATTAGGCTAAGAAGACAAAGTGAATTACTTTTTAGGACTATTGAAATGTAACAAAGTATTCCTTCCATTCTAGTTGTAATATCTTTCCACAAATGTTGGTTTTCTCCAAAAGTGTTTGTTAATCTGTGATATTAACAATTTTACCTTGGTCGGCATATACAAGGCCTCAGACAGTGTGGTAGAGGAGATGTGCAGGCATGTTCCCGGAGTTTGGATGTCTTCCTTTTTCTCAGGTTGCAAGTTTTAATTCTATGCCCTAGCCATGTTTGATGTCCTTTCTCATTAGAATTGTAATCTTGTTTGCCTACATGTACATGCTCAAAATTATCTTATACAATGAGCCTTTATCTTGAATAAGGACAACTGAATTCTGTTCACAGCGATCCACAGGCAAAGTAGTGCGATTTTTCGACACAGATCTCAGAGCATGTCTGAGGTCATGTGTGTGCACTGTTTTGAAGATAAATTCCAATAGTAATTGAAAAGCAAGAGAAAAATCTATAGGTTGTTTTCTAAAAATGTCAAAAGACAAAGAAGCTGTACTAAGCTCCAAGCATGATACAAATTATTTAAACAAATACAGAGCAATATCTTAGGAGCAGAGAGCAGAGATGACTTACTCCATGTGGCTGTTTCTCTTACATTAGATACTCTGTCTTCTTTTCTGATGTGTGGGATGCTGGCATCTGTTGTAGCTGTAGAAGTGCCTTCCTCAGCCTGGCATATATTCACCCACTCGAAGAAGTCTCTTGGGTCAAATCTACCTAGTCTGTGTTCCAACCCAAATAAGAATCATGGAAATAATTGTCTGGGACATCTCTGGGGGATTTCTCTGTTAAGAATGGTACTAAGTGCTGCATACTTGTGAAAAAAGAACAAGGACACCACACCTCATGTAAATCAGCTCAGCACTAGAAACGAGTGGGGTCTGAAAAGTATTCATTTGACTAAATAGTCCTAAGGAGATGTTTTCTGCAGTTTTGTTCAGTAATTCTATGAAATCAGATTGTTCGGGCAACATATAGCATGGCTGACGTGTATGCTGTGGATGCTATGCTGAAGTGTGTCAGGTTTTTCTAAACAAGCGGGTGACTGTGATCAAACCATTTTGTATGGCAGTACATTCTGTAATTGCCTGAGGTATTGACAGGTATGGATAGATACCTTAAACGTGTCCTTGATCTCAGACGTAAAAACAATTTTGTTGTACTATAATTGGCCTAAAATGAATGGCTTTTGTGTAAAATGTGCAATGTGGTGAGCCGTGACCGTTGCCTGCCCAATGAAGCACCACCACCATCTAGGCTGGAAGCAGTGGTCTTGGTTGCAGTGCTCCGTGCTTGGAGGACCTCACTTTCACACCTTCTGCAGCCTCTCTTCAGAACCCTGAGCTGGAACTGTCGCAGAGTTTTGTGTAATGGAACCCATCTAGGACATATTTTAAAATGGACCTTTTTCATTTACTACAGTTGTGTTTTGTTTTTTTTTAAAAACACAATCCCAAGGCATTTATTGTCACCTGACAACACAAAGTCATCCGAATTGTGCACACTACATCTTAACAACAGGGCTTATTATACAATATGAACGGATGTTTTCTTAGATTCCCAGCAAAGAACACTTAAAAAAGGAAACTGTATAAGATTCTTAATAACTTCTCCCTTCACTGGTCATTTCTTGTTGGAGACACTTTGCAGTAGAGTAATATTATCTCCTTTTAGCAGGATCCAACCCAGTTGTTTCCTTGACTTTGTTTTAGAATGAATTTCTTCAGCATCATCTAACACAAGGTTCATGTATTCATCAACACCAATGATGCAGCCTTGTATCCGCATATTCACTTGCTTGTAGAGCCACACCTGGATCCGAGATCTATCTTGCAAATATCTGAAGATAAGGTTGATGGGCTGCATCATCACCTTCTGCACCTTTTGGCCCTGGCCACGGTACGCCATGGTGAAATCTTACAAAGACCACACTGACCAGCCTCACTACAGTTTTGTGATCTTTTTTGTTTTTGTTTTTGTTCAGTCCTGGGACTTGCACTCTGGGCCTGGGCGCTGTCCCTGAGCTCTTCAGCTCAAGGCTACCACCCTACCCTTGAGCCACAGCACCACTTCCTAGCGATTAATTGGAGATAAGCGTTTTTCATTTTTTTTTGTGCCCAGGCTGGCTTTGAACTACGATTCCCAGATCTCAGCCTCTTGAATAGCTAGGATTAAGGCATGAGCCACCATGCTTGGCTGTGTTACTTTGTTATCTTATTGCCACTTTTTATATCATTAGACTATTCCTTTACAGATTTTTTTTGTTGGTCCTAGGTCTTGAACTCTGGACCTGGGAGTTGTCCCTGAGCTCTATCACACTTACAGATTAAATCATGTTTTCTTTTGACATTAGTATGTCTTGAGTTAATTTAGAAATTGTCTTGATATGTGATGTGGTAAATTACCCAATGCATCTTTCCTCACATTGACATTTAATTGCTCCACCATGACATTAGTAGGTAATTCCTTTTTCTACTGATATGTTATTATGACATACTGATTTTCTATTGTGCTTTTAATATTGTAAATATTGTTTTGTAGAGTAAATATAAAATTAGCTTTGTTGCCATCTGACTTCCCATATCTCAACAAAATTATCCCCTTTTTCCTTCATGAGTTGAATCTCAATGTTACTCGGACTCAGTGATTCCCAGTGGAAAGAGTGTAGTGTCAAAATCACTTGTCAAGTTTTTTCAGCTTATATTCACATCTGTGTCTGTGCTGACTGAGTGCCTAGCAAGGAAGGTAGTGCTAGTCCAAGAGCACTCACATCCACATAAGTAAGATACTTCTGAGCCCTGAGAGACGGTTCTCTCAGACTAAAATATGTCATATCTCTCAAGTGTGTAGGGAAAAAGGTTGAAAACATTTTCCTTCATTGTATATGTAATAATAATAGTACATTTAGCATATTTAGTACATTTGATGAGTACTGACTATGTCACAAATTGTGTTATCAGATATATATTTATTGATCATTAATCCTATCATAAGCAGTATGGCAAATATTATTACCTTTAAAAACATGGAAAACAAAACTTACAAAGAGGTAAAAAATGTAGCAGCTGTAGTGACTACCAAGTGCTAAATAGTTCAGCATTTTGTATTTAAAAGTTAGATTATGGAGAACAACATATTGGGACCTAAGTGATAGCTCTTGTGTTAAAGTATTGAAAGGATGGAATCTTCTGTGTTTTTTTCACAGTTGTTTATGAGTAGTTTTCACATACTACACTGTCAAATCTCTATAAGAAAGTTTTATGCTGCTTGATTTACTCTTCCTATCTCCCCCAATAATGTGCTTATGGATTATAGGCTGGCATAGAGGTAGGAAGTAAACTATAGTCTATTATTAGGGGAAGGGCCTCTTTTAAAAATCTTTTAATAGGTCATCTACAAATTCTACCACTAAGCTTATTTTTAGGTGTGTGGAAGCTCCTTTGGTGATGTTTTTAGGGAAAATAAGCTGAATAAAATATGTAAAACAATTTAGAAGCTAGCCATGCCTATTTCTAATATTTAGAAGGCCACAGCTATATATATCGACCAACATATTTATTACTTTATAGTTCTGAAAATTAGTTATCTAATATTTTTAATGAGTGACATTAACTTTACAGCTGCATAAAAATATAGCACATGATATTAAAGTGTATGTGAAACTTTGTTGACAACTACTAAAGAAGGTGAGAGTGAAGATTATAATTTTCGTAAGTTTTACTGAATAATTTTCTGGCCTTACATTATGCAGTTATTTCTAATTAATCTCACAGTCACTTAAGACCTAAGACCGTACTGCAGCATTCACATTGTTTTCTTAGTCGTCTCAGAGCAGTCCTCATGTCTTTGTTCCTTAGTGTGTATACAATTGGGTTCAAGAGCGGAGTGACCACAGAATAGAATACAGCAAGGAACTTATCCAAGGACTCGACAGCAAATGGCCAGGCGTAAATGAGAATGCATGGCCCAAAAAACAGAAGGACCACTGTGATGTGAGCAGTCAGAGTGGTCAGGGCCTTGGCCGACCCATCGGAAGGCCTCTGCTGGACGGTCATTAGAATGACAGTGTAGGAAATGACTAAGAGAACAAAAGAACACACAGTGAGCACACCGCTGTTGGCAATGACCATGACGTCCAGCCCGGAGGCGTTGGTACAGGCGAGTCTGATGACCTTTGGAAGGTCACAGTAGAAGCTGTCGATCTCATTAGGACCACAGAAGGGCAAGTTCACTGCAAAGGCCAGTTGGCTCACGGAGTGGAGGAAGCCCATTCCCCATGCAGCAACCACAATGCCAACACACATATTGCTACACATAATCCTTGTGTAGCGCAGGGGCTGGCAAATCGCCACATACCTGTCAAAGGCCATGGCTATGAGGATCACCAATTCACTCCCCCCAAAAAAGTGAAGGAGAAATATCTGTGCAAAGCAACCCTTGACCGAGATGACTTTGCGCCCGCTGAAAAAGTCACAGATCATCTTGGGAGCTGTGACTGAGGACAGAGACAGATCGATGAGTGAGAGGTTGGCCAGCAGAAAGTACATAGGAGAATGAAGGTGGGAGTCAGAAGCCACGGTTACGACAATAAGAAGGTTTCCCAAAACAATTCCTATGTAGAAAACCAAAAAAAACAGAAATAGGAAAATCTGGAGTTCCCAAGACTTGGAGAGTCCAAGAAAAATAAACTCGGTCACCACAGAATGATTTGTGTCATGCATTGATTCATTCCAGGAGATGGTGTCTTCAGTTATCTCAGAGAAGAAAATGAAAAGGAAGTCATGATCAGCATGTATAAGCAACCTGTCTGACTTCTTACCCTTCAGTATGTTATGCCACTTTCTGTGTTCCACTGCGTAAAGCTTTCACAATTCAAGAGTCTAAGTTTATCCTTCCTCTCAGGCCACATGTTATAGCTCCATGTCTTCCCAGCGTCCCCACACATGCTAGGTGTAGTCTTAATAATTCTATTGTTCATCCTGCCTTTCTTTCAGATGTCTATACTGCCACCATATATTTACTCTCTTTTCTATTTCCTTTCTTTTCAATTCATAATCTATAGCAACTATCTTTTATCTTTCATGATATTGAAGTTCTCAAAAGAAAAAAAACTTGCCAAACAAAGAAACAAAGATAAACAACAAAAAGAAGAGAAACTATAAGAAACATACCATTTAAAAAAGCAAGAGAGGGGGCAGGAATGTGGCCTAGTGGTAGAGTGCTTGGTTAGCATGCACAAAGCCCTTGGTTCAATTACTTAGTACCACATAGAAAAAGCCAGAAGTGATATTGTGGCTCAAGGATAGTGCTCAGACCCAAGTTCAAGGCTGGACACTAACAAAAAAAAAAAGGAAAAAAAAAAAGAGAGGCTGGGTACCAGTAGGCTGAAATCTACGGATTGTGGTTTGAAGCCAGCCCAGAGAGAAAAGTCTGTGAGACTCTTATCTTCAATAAGCGACTCAGAAAAAGTTGGAAGTGGCACTATGGTTCAAGTGGTAGAGCACTGGTTTTGAGAACAAAGAGGCTCAGGAACAGTGCCCAGGCCCGGATTTTAAGTTTAAGGCCCAGGACCAGCCCCCCCCCCAAAAAAAGTGAGAGCGGACAAGAGAATGGGGGATTCAAAGGTGGAGCAGGGGAAATGTAGTAAAATTTGCATGTGAGATGGTTTGATACAGTTTAATGGAGATAAAATTGGAAAAGGATTCTGGAATTCTTAAGGGATTTGAGTTTATTCTAAAACAGTGGAAAAGTATAAACAGTAGTTTAATAAATTAACTGGAAGGGGATTTGGAAGGGGAGATTGGTAGTAAAACTGGGTGGGTGTCTTAAACTAAACAGCAGGCAGTACCTGGAAGTTGGGGGTTGTGAGAGCAGGAGGAGGAGGAAGAAGAGTGAGTTCTGAGAGTTTATCAAGGAGCATATACAGTAGTTAAGATGTGAGCGCATGTGCTAGAAGACCTGAGTTCACATCCCACGTTTGTCTGTTAAGTAGCTGGAAGACCTATGGTCTTATGTCTGCATAACCAGATCATGGCTATAGTACTAATTCACCAGAGTTCTGGAGGGTTGAATGTGATCATGAGCATAAATGTTCTAGCACAAAGTAAATGGCTAATAGTCAATAAAGAATAGATTTTTTAAAAAAGTTTTGATTGTTATGATCAGGATGTGGGAGGTAGAAAAGTATGATTTAAATGTTTATTTTCTGAGTAACTGGGAGCACTTGGTAGACCCCCGTGATGCTAACTAGCACTGCTGTGGAGCTGACTCAGACCACAGAGGAAAAGAGCTGCGCACACGAGGAGGCGGTAGGGCACGTCGGTGGGCACTTTCTAGTGAAGGGCAATAGAACATGGGGCAGGAGCTGCGACAAACATTTCAACTGGGCTTCTATTAGGAAAAGGCAGTATTTCCTCAGGACGTTGTGCGGTGAGGCAAAGTGGCAAATGAAGGGTACACTGAACGCAAAGTAAGGCCATGAAAACAGCTGGTCCTTAGGTGGCACAGCTAATACTGAAGTAAAATGTAAGAGAAAGAGGGAAGTGGATAGGCAGGTCACAGGGAACCACGGAGGCTTAGAAGTATGACATCTGGCAAATTTCTTGCAAGGAGTCTATTATTTGATTTGGCCATTTAGTTGTATTTTCACTACTCTTCGAAATTACACCCACTTCTTTTTCTCTTGCTCTCTCTCTGAATTACCCAGCTCTACTCACGTACATTGTTCCCAAGAGCTTATAAAATTACTCGTTCTATTTTTTCAAGTATAAAGAAAAGACTTTTTGCTAAGTAATTGCTAAATAATCAAATGTTTAAATTAATTCAAGTGAACTTATTTTAGTTCCCTTCTGCTGAGTATAGTAATAAATACAGTCTAGCAATCACAGATAATACAGACAAGACAGTCTAGTAGTGTGTTTAGACTCAAAACATACAAATTAGAATTGAACCCAGCATTTACTGATGTAAAAATAGTTTAACTTCACTAGAGATAAGGAAAAATGTGAAGCTGTATCTCCATGGGAAATATGTGAAAGTGACAAGAGGCCCAAGAGTTTGTATCTTAGCACCAAGAGTTTCTATCATAGTAGCAAGCAAGCATCAGAAATATTATGCATTCACTAAAAGACATTTCTTACTTCTGAGTATATCATAACACCAGATCCTCTGCTATCGAAGTCCTTCACCACCACAAGCCCTCTCAAAGCCCATGTGTGATTCTTCAAATAGGATTCAAGAAGTCCTATAGAGCCTCGTATCTAAAACATACTTACAGCTCAAAAAATTAAACCCTCCCCCAAAACAAACCTTTAAAGAAACAACAATCCAATTATTAAGTGGGCTAAAGGCTTAAAGAGAGACTTTTCAGAAGAAGAAGAATGGCTGATAGACACATGAAGAGATATTCAACATCATTGGCCATAAAAAATGCAAACCAAGACAGCATGGAGATTCAACTTCACCCTAGTGAGAATGGCTATACTAAAGAAAACTAACAATAACAGATGCTGGTGGGGATGTGGCCAACAGGAAACTACTACACTGTTGGTGGGAATGTAAACGTGTTCAACAACTCTGGAAAGCAGTATGGAGGTTCCTCAAAAGACTAAACCTGGAGCTTCTATATGACCCAGCCATCCTACTTCTGGGGATTTAGTCAATGGACCATACGCCAAGCCACAGTACAGCTGTTAGCACCGTTTACTATAGTCAGGATATGGAATCAAAGCAGATGCCCCTCAATGGATGAATGGATCAAAAATGTGTTATATATACAATGGAAGTCTATGCTTCCATTGCAAAGAATGACATCACTCCATTCATAAGGAAATGAGAAAATCGCATTCAGCAAAGTAAGGCAGGTCCAAAGAAACCTGGGTTGCATGGTTTCCTTCATTTGTGGTAGACAGGCTGTGACTATAACTCTATAAACATACTGAATGGTAAAGACAAAGGATATATTTGGCGATAAATTATACAGGATTCTGGACATTCCCACAGTGAGACGAAAGGAGGTATTCTCAAGAGAGGATCACAAAGGCTCCGAATCTATGTGCAGGTGATCCTGTGAAATGACGCTTCTCAAAATAAACTCCAAGAAATGGAAACAGGGTTTTTAATTTTGTTTTTGCGGTCTCTTTTGTCACTGTTTTTGTTTGGTGTACATTTTGTCTTATATGTAAGATTATCTGTTTTGAGGGGGGCAGTGGGGAGCACAGAAATGGAGGGACAGAGGGTTAACAGATGCAGCAGTGGTCCTCACTGCACACTATGTTGAAAATAAACTGCACAACTTGTGCGTGGGGACAGGAAGGAAAACCTGGGATAAAATGAGGGAGGGGTGACACTGTTCAAAATGAAATGTACGCATTACCTGACTTAGGTAACTGCAACCCCTCTGTACATCACCTTTACAATAGCAATCACGGAAACAAAGAAAATCCAGCTTATGCTTACTGAAGGAGTTCTCTAGACTCTTAGACCTGTGTTGTATTCATAGAAACAAAATGAAGATCCAGACACAATTGAAAAGAAAATCCTTCTCCATAATTTCATTAAACGTTGAACTTAACCTTTGGAATGTTATGATTTTCTTACCATGTTCTACATTTTTGGACTGAACATTTTTTGCCACTATGACACTAATAACAAGGGTTATCCTTAACATTATTCATATTAATTCTTATAAGTATTGAAGCCAACCAACCAATGGGAAGTCTTCCCATTTTTCCTGGAGATAAAGACATAGGTGAAAATTCTTTCAACTAGATTTCCACTGATAAAAGCATCTTATTGTCAGTTAAGTTGTGATTATACTGTGTGCTTCACTTTCATTATTCCACTTACCTCTTTCATAACTTGAAGAGACTACATACAGCAACTTGAGAGAGAAACTATAGATTTCCTTTTATTTTTACATGCAAAGAACTACAATTTCCAAGACATGGCATTTATGTGAACCACCATTTCTAGTCAGCTGCTTGACCAATTCAGATATTCGCAGGAAAGTGACTGGAAGCAGGTGATAAGCTCTGGAAATAGCTGTCCAGAGCGGTGCGCTCACAGCTGGCTTTATAGTCCCACAGCTTTTCCCTTGGCCATTAGGAAACACACAAATCTTTTTAAGGGATGTTGCCACACAGTAGGAAATATGGCTTCAATCTTATAGAAACAGAATAACTTTGAACATCAGTGAACAGTATATGGAGAAAATAAAGGAAATAGTTGACTGTAGTAAGTGATAAGAGCCTCACCTCTTATCCCTTAATCCTCTTATTTTGTACTTTTAATTATAGTACAGGAGTTAACAATTAGCAGAGACACACAATGAATATTTATTATTATTACCATCTTATTTTGTATTCATCTCATACCATCTTATATGTATTCATAATGTGGTAGTTTTAATGTGATATTTACATAAATTCACACAATGTATTTTGAACAAAAATGACTCTTGAGTCTGTCTAAAAATTCATTCAAGAGATGTGTCAAATAATGCTTTTTGACTACCAGTCTTCTTAGGTTTTTTTTTTTCAGTGCAAGCCCTGGGACTTGCACTCAGGGCCTGAATGCTGTCCCTGAGCTTTTTTGTTCAAGGCTAGCGCTCTATCACTTGAGTCTTACCTTCAGTTCTGGATTTTCTTTTGCCAGTCCTGGGCTGTAGCTCAGAGCCTGAGCACTGTCCTTGGACTTTCTCAAGGCTAGAGCTTTACCACTTGAGCCTCAGCACCACTTGTGAATTTTTTCTATGTATGTGGTACCGAGGAATCAAACCCAGGTCTTCGTGAATGCTAGGCAAGCACGTTACCACTAGGCCAAACTCCCGGCCCAGTTCTGGAATTTTTGATGATTAATTGGAGATAAGAATTTCACAAACTTTCCTGCCCAGGCTTACTTTGAACTGGTAACCTCAGATATCATCCTTCTGAGTTGCTAAGATTATAGATGTGAGCCACAGACTCCTGGTTCAAGCTTTATAGGTTTTAACTGAGGGATGCCAGTGACACTCTTTGTCCTAAGCATTCTACTTTAAAACACACTGAATAAACTTTTGAAATCTTAATGATATCCTTTCCCAGGAAAGCCAATATCCTATATAATTTTGGAATTGTAGAAGTCTTCTATGAATCAAGACATTCTATGAGGAAGACTGAAAGAGCAACAGAACAATGCTATTAAAAAAGTAGATTATACACAAATTTTGCATCATGTAAAGGAGCCATCTATTAAGTTACATTGCAAAAATACACTGATAACTGGAGTGAAAATAATACTTAAAAGTTGTAGGATACTTAAGTGTTGATTTAATAATGCTTTGAATTCAACCATTAGAACTTCATGCTACCATGTAATATAAAGTGTGTCTCAGACAAGAATTATGTCTTCATTAATTTAAACATCTTTGGTTTATATAAACCCATATTTTACCCATTGGATCCACCTATTTCCATAGGAAATACTGCTTTCCAGTGAAGTCTAATACGAGTATAAAGATGCTGATAATGTGGTCATACAAATGTTTATTTATGAAGAGATAAATAAAAACATGAAAAGTAAGTGTATTTACTACCAGTAACTATAATTTAGGGACACAGATTAGAAGATAGAAAAGCATGACAGTTTATTACTCAGGAAACTTGAAATCCTGTGATGGACAGCTGGCTTCTCTGCGGCTGTCTCAGTGTTGCACGCGAGTGGAGTCGTGTGCATGGTGCTGTGTTACAACATGAGGTCCTGATGTGCGTGGCAGCCTCTGCATCTACAATGACGTCGCCCTGAAACTCACAACCTGTCTACCCAGCCTTCTTATTGCCAACTTCATATCTTTATTCCTTAAAGTGTGGATGGTAGGATTTAAAATAGGGTAACCACAAAGTCCACAATAGCAAACAACGTATCCAGGGAAGGGCCACATGTAGAGAAACACGCATGGAGTGAAAAACACGATGGCCACAGTGACGTGAGCGGACAGAGTCACGAGAGCTTTGGACAAGTCACTGGAGGAATGCTGCCTGACAGTGACCAGGATAAAGATGTAAGATACAATTAAAGAAAAGAAGGCGCCCATTGAGAGGAAGCCACTATTGGCAGTCACCACAAATTCTAGTCGGTAAGTGTCCATGCAAGCAAGTTTAATATCTCTAGGAAAATCACAATAAAAGCTCCCCACATTGTTGGAGCCACAGAAGGGTAAGCTTATGACAAATACAAACTGAGACACAGCGTGAATCATACCAATGGCCCAGGCAGCGGCTACCAGCAGCGTGCACGTCCTGAAACTCATAATAGTCAAGTAGTGGAGAGGTCTGCAGATGGCTGTGTATCGGTCATATGCCATGGATATGAGAAGCGCCATCTCCACCCCTCCCATGAGGTGGATGAAGAACGTCTGCTCCATGCAGCTGCGGGAGGAGATAACTGTATGCTCAGTGAGAAGATCAGAGAGCGCCCTAGGACCTGTGGTGGACGCAAGGCCCACGTCGACAAGGGACAGGTTGGCCAGCAGAATGTACATGGGCGAGTGCAAGGGAGGATCAAAAATCACTGTGAATACAATGAGGAGGTTTCCCAGAATAACTCCCACATAAAACAAAGAGAAGAAGAGGAAAAGGAAAAGCTGCATTTCCAGGGTTGTCCAAGTCCCAGCAACACAAACTCAGCTACCACAGAGTCATTTACGAGCTCCATTGAATCAAACAGAATGGAAGACACTGAAAAGACCTGGAAAACAAGAAGACACCATGTGCAGTCACTGAAAATAACTTGGTAAGTGCTTCAAAAGCAACTACTGGACTGGTTAGATTTGCCCAGCATTCACCAGGCCTGGGGCCCTATGTCCAACAGCATAAAGTATGTCAGCAATAAGTACATATAGCATCATTTGCCAACCAATCTTTTGTTTAGTTGTTGGGAATTTTTTTTAACAATATAGTAGAATACCAGGGTAGAAAAATTCAGGCAGAATGAACAAAGATACACTTAGAAGGGATCTATTGTATATTAAAGGCTTTCATTTGCTGAAATGCTTGAACTTAGAAGGCAAAGTAGGAATTAGAAAGGAATACATAAAAGTCAGTTATTCAGGACAAAGAAAAGATAAAAGCTTAAAAACACATATGAATGAATATGGTACCCTAGAGAACCGGAAGATAGTTCATACACATAAACATCTACACTTCTTCCTCCTCCTCCTCCTCCTCCTCCTCCTCCTCCTCCTTCTTCTTCTTCTTCTTGATCTTCTTCTTGATCTTCTTCTTCCTCCTCCTCCTACTCTTCTTCTTCCTCTTCTTCCTCCTCCTCCTACTCTTCTTCTTCCTCCTCTTCCTTCTCCTCCTCCTCTTCCTCCTCCTCTTCCTCATCCTCCTCTTAATCCTCCTCCTCCTCTTCCTCCTCCTCCTCTTTCTCCTTCTCCTCTTCCTCCTCCTCCACTTCCTCCTCCTCCTCATTCTCCTCTTTCTCCTCTTCCTCCTTTTATCAGGCAAGAGCTCTTCTACTTGATCTACACCACAGACTTTTATTTGCTCTAGACATTTTTTTCAGTATGTCTCAAATTCTTATTTGGGGCTGACCTCAGACCAAGTTCCTCCCTATGCCTTCATATAGCTGGAATCACAGGTGTGAGCTATAAGGTTTGGCTTATAGTTAAGATGGGGTCGTGGTAACTTTTTGTCTAGATGCTTCAAACTCTGAGCCTCCCAATTCCAACTTTCTGAGCAGCTGAAATTATAGGCATGTACTACCATGCCTGGTCTGCATGGTTTGCAAAACCTGAAAAGGATAGAACCTTTAACAATATAATCCAGGGCCAGGAGCTTGGCCTAGTGGTGGAGTGCTTGCCTGGCATGCACGAAGTCCTGGGTTTGATTCCTCAGTACTACATTCACAACAAAAGCCAGAAGTGGTGCTGTGGCTCATGTAGCAAAGCTCTAACCTTGAGCAAGAGTGCTCAAGGACAGTGTCCAGGCCCTGTGTTCAAGCCCCAGGACTGGCAAAAAAGGCAAACCAGAATAATAAAGTAATAACATAAATAATAATATTAATAAGTTAATAAAAATATATAATAATGAAAATTTTGTATTAAGTTAGTAACAAATACATAATAAAATAAGGAAAATTTTGTATTAATAGGTGAATAACAAATACATAATAAAATAATGAAAATTTTGTATGAGAACATAAACACAAAACAATAGTTTAGACATCTCCAAAAGCTATTTTCTTTAGGTGCAAGGTAGGGAAAATGGCTCAGTGATAACACTAGCTTAGTATATCTGAGGTCTCAGGTTTGATTCCCAACACTGCTAAAAAATGTTTCCTGTGCCTTAAATATGTAGCCCATAAACTAACACAGGTCTTCTTGTACTTAATCCCCATCCCTCCCCCCTATACCTTTTAGTGCAGTATTATCTCTTCTGGAATTCTATGTTTACAAAAGGTATCTTCAGCACAAAAGGGCTTATTGACACTGGATAAAGCTTGAAACAATTTAAATACCAAGCATTAGGTATAAGTATATTGAATGTTCATGATAGACAATAATATATCTATAGTACATTTCTTTAAAACAGAGTGCAATAAAGCTAAGTAAACTATACATTTAACATTTTACAGTAATTTTAACAGTAATTGCTTTTGAGACTTTAGAGTACCTATATACATTTAAAACTTTTTTTTTTGCTAAGGGTCAGGAGGATAGCCTAGTGGTAGAGTGCTTGCCTAGCATGCCTGAAGCTCTGGGTTTGATTCCTCAGTATTACACAGAAAGAGCCAGAAGTGGTGCTGTGGGTCAAATGGTAGAGCACTAGCCTTGAAAAAGCTCAAGGAAAGTGCTCAGGCCTTGAATTCAAGCCCTAGGATTAGCCAAAAAAAGATACTCCGCCCCCCCCCCCCCCCAAAAGAGCAGGCTCAGAGTTCACGCCCCACAACCAACAAAAAGAAAACAATACAAAACAACAGCGCCCCCAAAACCCTTTTTTTGCTAAGACATCAAATGGTATGAATAATTGTTGTTAAGATACATGGAAACTTGGTTTCACTCACAATCTCCTTAGGACAAACTGAGGAAATAATACTTCCTTTGTCTAATCACTTGTTTTCATAAATGCTGTGGTGAATTCTTAGAACATTCAATCCAGGAAGTGGATAGAATATCCTTTTTTTTTTTTTGGTGGGTCATGGGGCTTGAACTCTGGGCCTGGGCGCTGTCCTTGAGCTCTGTACTCAAGGCTACCACCCTACCCTTGAGCCAAGCTGCACTTCTCCTTTTCTAGAGGCCTCAGGTCCTTTGTGTCCAGGCTGGCTTTGAACCTTGATCCTCAGATCTCAGCCTCCTGAGTAGCGAGGATTACAGGCGTGAGCCACCACGCCCGGCTTCCAGAATATCTTCTATGATTTGCTTTTGTCATTCCAAATAGATTCTGGTACCAATGAAGTAATTCTAAGGAAAGGGATGTTCTGGTTCACTCAGCAAGTTCAATTACCAGTGTTGAAATAAGAGAGAGACAAGTGGCCGAGGGAGTACACGTGATGAAGTGCAATGGGATCAGAAGAGATGGCATTTCAGCAAGGACATGGGGACAAATTCTACAAAATGCAATAGTTTAGTTGCTCCTCAAATGATTCATACATTATTTCCTACTTTTCACCCAATATTCTCATAAATGCTCACTTTAGCATTGTCTCAACGCCTTAGATATTCTTTACCATTCAAACCTTTCTTTACCATTGTAATTAATCCCTACTTCCACCCCGGGACTGCTCACTCCTGTTTGGGTCATCCGGGGCACCGAGGCGTGATGGACTAAGGATTTGGAACAGGACTGAACGAAGCATGACAGCAGTGAGATCACCGGGGAGGTTTCCTGGCCGTGCTCTCGGCTGTGCTACTATTGCTAACACTGTTGGAATAGTGTTTGTCTTGGGGTGTTAGCTGATAAGATTTTTAGAGTATTATCTCAATGACATAAACCCACCAATCACAGAACTAAAGAATCTGATTTGATCTTCAGTTATTCTAAAATCTGATCATCCTAATACAAACATGGAACTATGAATTCAATAAATGCCAATGGCAGGATATAACAAAAGGTGTACAAGAGAGTCTGTGGAGAAGAATGGCAATGGATTGGAAGAGAGCTAGAGGATAAGATCAGTAAAGGAAGAAGAAACAAGAAAGAGCTCTAGAGGAGAAACAAGGAGGACAAGATCCTGATATGAGGTTTCCTGTCATGGCTTAAGCCAACAAATATCAGTGCAT
Organism: Megascapheus bottae; assembly: GCF_031878675.1. Lineage (NCBI taxonomy): Eukaryota > Metazoa > Chordata > Mammalia > Rodentia > Geomyidae > Megascapheus > Megascapheus bottae. Next base: position 26,545,273 of record NC_143533.1, read on the forward strand.
TATGAACAACCGAGGGGGAATTCCTTTGCACTTTTATATGCCGCTGATGTGTATTTTCACTGGAAAGTTCAAAAGTAATGAGTAGGTTAGGGGCAGTATTCAGGGATATGAGGAAAAGCTGAGTGTAAGCAGAGAGAATGGATGTGACAGTCGGGTGTATTGGAATGGAGTAGGAGTTGACAATATTCTGGGGTGTGTGAACTGGAAGGGGAGTCGTTTCCCAGAACAGTAGGAAGTAAGAGATCAAACAGACTTTTCTCCTCCAGGCAGTTTACTTACTCTGTTCTAATATTCATACATGCTAAGTAAAGTTTTGGGATCAGGAGACATTCCTGACTTTGTCCAGTCACAGTACATAGCTAAAACAGTATCTGGCCCCTAATAAAAGCTCAAGAAATATTAGATAAGGTATTTCTTTTTATTTGTCAGTTGTGGGACTTGAACTCTGGGCCTGGTCATTGACCCTGAGCACTTCAGCTCAAGGCTGCCACCCTCTCCTGGAGCCACAGCTCCACTTCTGGTTTTCTGGTGGTTAATTGGAGATAAGAGTCTCATGGACTTTTTACTGCCTGGGCTGGCTTTGAACCGTGATCCTCAGATCGCAGCCTCCTGAGTAGCTGGGATTACAGGCTTGAGCCACAGCACTCAGCCAGTATTGAATACATTCCTTAAGTGCCTATTATATATTACTCATTACATTAAGTGCTTCAATATTAAGAACTGGCAAGCTAAGGCTTTGTTCACTGCCTTCAGGGAGCTCATACTTCAAAATGGTAAATAACTTAAAAAACAATATTTGATCTTTGAGACTGAGATAACAAAGAAAAATAATATTAGATTTTATTCTCATTGAAATGCAACGCAATGTAAAGTCTGCTGTCATGCCTTAAGTAGTGTAAAACTTGGGTTTTGTCTTTTCTTAATTCTTTTGTTGTTGTTGTTGTTGTTGTTCCTTCTTCCATTAGTGCTTTGCAATAAGTAAAAAAGATTGTGCCTTTTGACAAAGGGAAAATGAGTGGTTTGTGGGAGATGTGTTGAGATATAGAACAAAAATTTCAAATGGATTTAGGACACTATTCAAGATAAGTTACTAAAATGTTATCTATAGAAATGAACATAGAGTTTGTGGAATAAATTTCAGATTTACACCGTTGAATACATACATGTAAAAATTGATTGGATAATGGCCAATTAGTAAATGCAAATTATCCTGCATTCCATTGAGTCTGCAGTCATACCTTGGACCCTACAGAATACCTTCCCAGTCTTTTCACGGCACGCTTAATTTCTTTATTCCTCAGAGTATAAATGGCAGGGTTTAGGAGAGGTGTAAAAACAGAATAAAACACAGCAAGAAACTTATCCAGCCAGGTGATGCAGAGCGGCCACACGTAGATGAAGATGCACGGGCCAAAGAAGAGCACCACCACCGAGACGTGGGCAGAGCAGGTGGACAGGGCCTTCCAGGCGCCACGCGAGGAGCTCTGGCGAACAGTGAGGAGAATGCACGTGTAGGAGACCAGCAACAAGACAAAGCAGGTCACACCTACAACGCCACAGTCGGCGTTCGTCAGAAGGTCCAGCCTGTGCGAGTCTAGGCAGGCCAGCTTGATCACCAGTGGGAGGTCGCAGAAGAAGCTGTCTATTTCCCGGGGGCCACAGAAAGGCAGCTGCACGACTACGACCAGGTGGCTCATGGCGTGCAGGAAGCCAATGGCCCAGGCAGTCATCACCAGCTCGGTGCAGGTCTGCAGGCTCATGATGGAGGCGTAGCGGAGTGGTCGGCAGATGGCCACGTAGCGGTCGTAGGCCATGACCACCAGCAGCACCATCTCACTAGCTGCAATGAAGTGTGCAAAGAAGATCTGAGACACACAGCCTCCAAAGGAAATCGTTTTGTTCTCCCTCAGAAAGTCTGCAATCATTTTAGGAGTGGTGACTGAGGAAAGCCACATGTCGACAAAGGACAGGTTGGCCAGCAAGAAGTACATGGGGGAATGGAGGTGAGGGTCAGTGATGATCAAGATCACGATGACTGCGTTTCCAGACCCGATGATCAGATAGAGCATCAAAAATACCACGAAGAGCAAGACCTGGGTGTCCTGGGAATTGTCAAGTCCGAGAAGCACAAATTCTGACACTACCGACTGATTTCCTCCATCCATGGCATTAAATGTGTCCCTGAAATAATCTAGAAAGAAGGTAGATGATCAGCTAGTGGGATGGGAAAGAGGATGTAGCTTTCAGAATTCCATATCAGCATCGCAAGTTAACATCTATGTCTGGAACTGAACAGCATACGTGCAAGGAAAAATTTTAGCCAGACGTAAGTGGCAGTCTGCCCCAAAGTGAAAGTTAACAGACCACGATGAACTTTTCAGGAGGCAGTGTATGGAAGGAACTTCACACAATTGACTTCCCAGGACAGTGGTCTCCCAAGGGGCTGTGAGGGGACAGAAACCCTTTGCTACATAATCAAAATTAGTTCATAAACATTGGAAGGTGATGGCAAATTGACACTGAATTTCAATACTAACAACGTGATACAACCCTATCATTTCTTGGTGTCACATATAATGATTCCCTCGAGCCTAGGAAGACATTACAATCCTGTAAGACATTACAAAGTTATGACTTTTTAGCTCAGCCCTCTAAAAATAAATGTTGAGACAATTATTTTGAGAAAAACTGTACAGAAGGTCTTGTAATAAATACCTTGGCATGATGATACAAAATCAGGCACACGATCGGTCTTTAATTAAAATGTATTTACAAAATAAAGATTTTAATTACCAAAATATATTGCTGTAGACTGAAGGAAGTCTTCTTCAAACAGTATTTCCAGGATGAATTTTCAAAAACCAATTATTCCCAAGAGCCTGTTAACCCTAGCATCTCAGGAGCCTGAGGCTCAGGATCATGGTTCAAAGCCAGCCGAGGCAAGTAAGTCCCTGAGACTCTTGATTCTGAATCACCACCGAAAAGCCAGAAGTGGAGCTTTGGCTCAAGGGGTAGAGCCTTGAAGAAAAATGCTCAGGGGCAGAACCGAGATCCCGAGTTGAAGGTTCAGGACCTGCACAACAAAACAAAACAAATGAAAACAAGAAAGAATTCTCTCACTGCTAGAATAATTTACATAATTTGCAAATGTGGGGTTTTGTGGGGTTTTGTTGTTGTTGTTGCTGTTGTCGTCATTATTGTTGTGGGGCTCGAGCTCTGTCCCTGAGCTCTTCTAGTCAAGGCTGGTGCTCTACCACTTGAGCCTCAGTGCCACTTCCAGTTTTCTGGTGGGTTGATCTCACAGACTTTTGTGCCCGGCTGCCTTTGAACTGTGATCCTCAGAGCTCAACCTCCTTAGTAGCTAGGATTACAGGTGTGAGCCACTGCGCCTCGTTTAGATAACATGTCTAAGAAAATAGTTCAAATTGTCAATACCAAAACTAAAATTAGAGCCCTTATCCAATTGCGAAGAAATTACATATATTAATTTTTCCTCTCAAACTTTACTTCCTGGATATAAAAAAGTAAACATTTAAGTAAGCAAAAAATGTCTCTTTTCAAGCTTCAGGGATTATTGTATATGATCGTGGAAGAAGTCTAATTGTCTATGAGAGCCAGTATGGAAAAGTGACTGTGTTTGACGATTGCGCCTCCTTGGGAAGCACTGATGGCGAGTGGAAGTCCCTAGAAGTCACTCAGGAGCAAGCCCCCTTGGGGTTTGTCATCCCTCTTAGTGGTGATGTAACCTTGATATTCATTAAGAGTCTGGGGAGACGCATTTTCAAATGGGAAACACAAACATATGAAACAAAATGTATTATCAGAGTTATGGTTTTATATACAAGCGGGAACTCAGTCACTTGGTTCAAGTAGCCACTGGGATCACAGAAATCATAAAACCAGAACCATCTGCTCAGTGTTCTGAATTCCAGTTCATGGTCTTCCTTAGTGAGCTTGCACTCATTTAGTAGGGCACTATGGACAAAGCTAGAATTGTTTATATTTGTTAGGATCACTTTACCTATTAGAAGGATACTCTTACTCAGTGAGTTCTTATTTGTTTAATATAAAATTAGCCTCCTCTAGTTATTTGTTTATTTATTATCTTTACGTAGTCATACAAAAGGATTTCAATTTAATATATCAGTTGATGAGTAAAATGTACCTTGATCGGTGACACTCCTCCCATTATTCTCCTAACCATCTCCACCCCCCCTCTGTTTGCCAGTCCTGGGCTTGAGCTCAGGGGCCTGAGCACTGTCCTTGGGTTTTCTCATGGCTAGAACCCTAACACTTGAGCCACAGCACCACTTCCAGCTTCTTCTGTGTATGTAGTACCTCGGTCTTCATGCATGCTAGGCAAGCACTCTACCACTAGACCACACTCCCGGCCTTTTCTTTTTAAGTGAATTCTTCTTTTTTTTCCCAACTGGCGTAAATCATCCTGATTTTCTTTGCTATATCTTTAGTGTTTGAACATTTTAGATCTAAAACCTACTAGCTTGCCTGTACTATCCTGGCCATGAGTCAGAATATTTCTGAATTTGAGCTTAGTCTATCAGTAAAGAAGGCTTCAAAGACCATCATACCAGAACCACACCAGAATGTGGGAGGTCTAAGCTTGAGAGTTTTCCCCCTTCGGTTTAAAGTAAGAATCTGTTATTCATGTAGCTACAGAAGTAGCTTGGACCATATGTCTGCCTTGCACAGTTGAAAATGAAGCTAAAAATAATTTAAAGAGTAAAGAAAGTAGAAACTGATCACATGCTTAAACAAGTTGAAAAGTATCAAGTGGATATGTACATAGAATGTGTGCTATAAGACAATACAACCAAATGAAACTTTAAAGTACACAGAAAAAAGGTTAAATATTTTTGTAAAGATTTCTGATATGAATTTTTTAACAAAAGAACACACATCTAAAGGAAGCAGAAGAAAGAGGGAAGAAAGAATGAAGGCTGCTCTGTAATTGCAGCTCATTTCTTCTACCTGTCTGTTGAGTCATAAGAGGTGCATTTTTAGAGAAGGAGAAATTCAGCTAGCTTATTCTTCATATCTGTAAATGAGCCTTCAGAAGACAAAGGTATAGATTGGATTTTTTTTATAAGGGAAGGGGGTTAATTAGCTGTGTGAGAGAGTGACCCACTGTTCTGTAGAGACAGCTGTACCCAGCTCATTACATTCATCCTGGGAACCAGACCTCTGAGTCACTCTGCTTTTCCCAAGAGAGAAGTGTCAAAGACTTGCTTGGATAGAACAAGGGGAAGAGGGAAGGTTTTGAGGTAATCATCTGTTGATGTAAATACAGTGCCCATGCGGTGAGGGTAACCTGGGAGAGAGGACTGCAGGCAGTGGCTGAGGTGAGGGAGTTAGAATGCATCCAGCAAGGACATTCAGGCATTCACTGCACCCGAACGAAAGTTGATAGACACATCTAGAACTCAATCTGTGAACATGCAGAGGAGCCTCTAGTTGGTAATAAGGGAATAAGTAAGTAATGTGTCTGCTATCAATTAAATATTTGGCTTTGGATGCCTTTTTGGACTCAAGAAGTTGTACTTGACCCTTGCCTTTTGGTTAACAATGAATAAAGCCTGTATACTACTGGATTAGTTTTTCAGTGATATTGTAAAAACACATACAAATATAAAGGTAGAAATGTGTGAAGCTTTGCTGAATCATGTGTAACAAGAGTAGATGACAGAAAGAAGGAGGAAGAGGAGAAAGAAGAAGAGGAGGAGAAGGATGTGGAGAAGAAAAAGGAGGGGAAGGTAGAGGAGGGGAGAGGAGAGGAGAGGAGAGGAGAGGAGAAGAGAGCATTCATCAGGACCCATGAGGTCATTGAGACAACCCTAAGGGGCCTCACTAAAGAAGCTAGACTTTATCATTAATATATAGACATGTTCCATGGAAGTCTTGAAGGATCAAGGCTCTACATTTGCTTAGCATTGTTTCTTGAGTACTAGAATAATTAAGAATGTTGGCTTTCTCAAATTAATTTCTGAAAAACAGTGGCTCATGCTTTCTCTCATTGATCATAACATAGCCAGGGCTCAATGCAACCACACTCAAGAAAACTGATGAAAGGAGGCTATAGTTAGGGGAGGAATCCAAGGCCATGACTCCTTGACAACAAATGTACTGTCATTACAGTCAGTGTATAGTGTGAACTTGATGGTAAAGACAGAGGGGGAGAATGGGGAGGACATGGGAGGAGGTAGAACTGAACAAGAAGCACTGCACCCAAAACCTGATGTATGGGATTGTAACACTTCATACAGCTACTCAATCATAATATTAATAAAAAGAAAAGTGATAGTAAAAACAAGCAAGATAGAAACTGGAGCTAGCTGCTAAAGAGGCTAAGGTGTGCGAATTATGATTGGCAAGAAAGTCCATGAGATTCTCATCTCCAATTAACTACAAAGAGCTGGAAGTGGTAGAGTACCAGCCTTGACCAGAAAAGCTCAGGGACAGCACCAGGCCCAGAGTTCAAGCCTGGGAATGAACACCAAAAAAACAAAAAAGTAAAAATGGAGAGTTATTTGAGCAGAAATATTTAAACATATATAGGATCAAATGATGATGTAGTGCAAAGGGGAAGACTAATTACACCGAGATTAGAGGAAAATTCCTTGTATTGATCCACAAACACCTCCATTGCAAGTGAGTCAACAATAGAGCAACCTGCAGATTCGTCTGCCCTGAAGTGTGAACTGTAGAGCCAGGGGCAGTGAGGAGACCAGGACAGGAGGACCTCCTCCAGAGACCAGGACAGGAGGACCTCCTCCAGAGACCAGGACAGGAGGACCTCCTCCAGAGACCAGGACCACAGAACCTCCTCCAGAGACCAGGACCACAGAACCTCCTCCAGAGACCAGGACAGGAGGACCTCCTCCAGAGACCAGGACCACAGAACCTCCTCCAGAGACCAGGACAAGAGGAACTCCTCCAGAGACCAGGACCACAGAACCTCCTCCAGAGACCAGGACAGGAGGACCTCCTCCAGAGACCAGGACCACAGGACCTCCTCCAGAGACCAGGACAGGAGGACCTCCTCCTGAGACCAGGACAGGAGGACCTCCTCCAGAGACCAGGACCACAGAACCTCCTCCAGAGACCAGGACAGGAGGACCTCCTCCAGAGACCAGGACCACAGAACCTCCTCCAGAGACCAGGACAGGAGGACCTCCTCCAGAGACCAGGACCACAGGACCTCCTCCAGAGACCAGGACAGGAGGACCTCCTCCAGAGACCAGGACAGGAGGACCTCCTCCAGAGACTAGGACAGGAGGACCTCCTCCAGAGACGAGGACCACAGAACCTCCTCCAGAGACCAGGACCACAGAACCTCCTCCAGAGACCAGGACCACAGAACCTCCTCCAGAGACCAGGACCAGAGGACCACCTCCAGAGACGAGGACCACAGAACCTCCTCCAGAAACCAGGACCACAGAACCTACTCCAGAGACCAGGACCACAGAACCTCCTCCAGAGACCAGGACCAGAGGACCTTCTCCAGAAACCAGGACAGGAGGACCTCCTCCAGAGACCAGGACCACAGAACCTCCTCCAGAGACCAGGACCACAGAACCTCCTCCAGAGACCAGGACCACAGAACCTCCTCCAGAGACCAGGACCACAGAACCTCCTCCAGAGACCAGGACCACAGAACCTCCTCCAGAGACCAGGACCAGAGGACCTCCTCCAGAGACCAGGACACAGAACCTCCTCCAGAGACCAGGACAGGAGGACCTCCTCCAGAGACCAGGACCAGAGGACCTCCTCCAGAGACAAGGACCAGAGAACCTCCTCCAGAAACCAGGACAGGAGGACCTCCTCCAGAGACCAGGACGAGAGGACCTCTTCCAGAGACCAGGACAGGAGGACCTCCTCCAGAGACCAGGAACACAGAACCTCCTCCAGAGACCAGGACAGGAGGACCTCCTCCAGAGACCAGGACAGGAGGACCTCTTCCAGAGACCAGGACCACAGAACCTCCTCCAGAGACCAGGACAGGAGGACCTCCTCCAGAGACCAGGACCACAGAACCTCCTCCAGAGACCAGGACAGGAGGACCTCCTCCAGAGACCAGGACAGGAGGACCTCCTCCAGAGACCAGAACCACAGAACCTCCTCCAGAGACCAGGACCAGAGGACCTCCTCCAGAGACCAGGACCACAGAACCTCCTCCAGAGACCAGGACAGGAGGACCTCCTCCAGAGACCAGGACAAGAGGACCTCCTCCAGAGACCAGGACCACAGAACCTCCTCCAGAGACCAGGACAGGAGGACCTCCTCCAGAGACCAGGACCACAGAACCTCCTCCAGAGACCAGGACCAGAGGACCTCCTCCAGAGACCAGGACCTGAGGACCTCCTCCAGAGACCAGGACAGGAGGACCTCCTCCAGAGGCCAGGACAGGAGGACCTCCTCCAGAGACCAGGACCAGAGGACCTCCTCCAGAGACCAGGACCACAGAACCTCCTCCAGAGACCAGGACCAGAGGACCTCCTCCAGAGACCAGGACCAGAGAACCTCCTCCAGAGACCAGGACAGGAGGACCTCCTCCAGAGGCCAGGACCACAGAACCTCCTCCAGAGACCAGGACAGGAGGACCTCCTCCAGAGACCAGGACCACAGAACCTCCTCCAGAGACCAGGACCACAGAACCTCCTCCAGAGACCAGGACAGGAGGACCTCCTGCACAGACCAGGACCAGAGGACCTCCTCCAGAGACCAGGACAGGAGGACCTCCTCCAGAGACCAGGACCACAGAACCTCCTCCAGAGACCAGGACCACAGAACCTCCTCCAGAGACCAGGACAGGAGGACCTCCTCCACAGACCAGGACCAGAGGACCTCCTCCAGAGACCAGGACAGGAGGACCTCCTCCAGAGACCAGGACCAGAGGACCCCCTCCAGAGACCAGGACCACAGAACCTCCTCCAGAATCCAGGACCACAGAACCTCCTCCAGAGACCTGGACAGGAGGACCTCCTCCAGAGACCAGGACCACAGAACCTCCTCCAGAGACCAGGACCACAGAACCTCCTCCAGAGACCAGGACAGGAGGACCTCCTCCACAGACCAGGACCAGAGGACCTCCTCCAGAGACCAGGACAGGAGGACCTCCTCCAGAGACCAGGACCGGAGGACCTCCTCCAGAGACCAGGACCACAGAACCTCCTCCAGAGACCAGGACAGGAGGACCTCCTTCAGAGACCAGGACAGGAGGACCTCCTCCAGAGACCAGGACTGGAGGACCTCCTCCAGAGACCAGGACCACAGAACCTCCTCCAGAGACCAGGACAGGAGGACCTCCTCCAGAGACCAGGACCACAGGACCTCCTCCAGAGACCAGGACAGGAGGACCTCCTCCAGAGACCAGGACCATAGAACCTCCTCCAGAGACCAGGACAGGAGGACCTCCTCCAGAGACTAGGACAGGAGGACCTCCTCCAGAGACCAGGACCACAGAACCTCCTCCAGAGACTAGGACAGGAGGACCTCCTCCAGAGACCAGGAGCACAGAACCTCCTCCAGAGAGTAGGACAGGAGAACCTCCTCCAGAGACCAGGACCGGAGGACCTCCTCCAGAGACCAGGACTGGAGAACCTCCTCCAGAGACCAGGACCGGAGGACCTCCTCCAGAGACCAGGACAGGAGGACCTCCTCCAGAGACTAGGACAGGAGGACCTCCTCCAGAGACTAGGACAGGAGGACCTCCTCCAGAGACCAGGACCACAGAACCTCCTCCAGAGACTAGGACAGGAGGACCTCCTCCAGAGACCAGGACCACAGAACCTCCTCCAGAGACTAGGACAGGAGGACCTCCTCCAGAGACCAGGACCACAGAACCTCCTCCAGAGACTAGGACAGGAGAACCTCCTCCAGAGACCAGGACCGGAGGACCTCCTCCAGAGACCAGGACTGGAGAACCTCCTCCAGAGACCAGGACCGGAGGACCTCCTCCAGAGACCAGGACAGGAGGACCTCCTCCAGAGACTAGGACAGGAGGACCTCCTCCAGAGACCAGGACCACAGAACCTCCTCCAGAGACCAGGACAGGAGGACCTCCTCCAGAGACCAGGACAGGAGGACCTCCTCCAGAGACCAGGACAGGAGGACCTCCTCCAGAGACCAGGACCACAGAACCTCCTCTAGAGACCAGGACAGGAGGACCTCCTCCAGAGACCAGGACAGGAGGACCTCCTCCAGAGACTAGGACAGGAGGACCTCCTCCCGAGACCAGGACAAGAGGACCTCCTCCAGAGACCAGGACAGGAGGACCTCCTCCAGAGACCAGGACCACAGAACCTCCTCCAGAGACCAGGACACAGAACCTCCTCCAGAGACTAGGACAGGAGGACCTCCTCCAGAGACCAGGACAGGAGGACCTCCTCCAGAGACCAGGACCACAGAACCTCCTCCAGAGACCAGGACAGGAGGACCTCCTCCAGAGACCAGGACCAGAGGACCTCCTCCAGAGACCAGGACAGGAGGACCTCCTCCAGAGACCAGGACCACAGAACCTCCTCCAGAGACCAGGACAGGAGGACCTCCTCCAGAGACCAGGACAGGAGGACCTCCTCCAGAGACCAGGACCACAGAACCTCTTCCAGAGACCAGGACAGGAGGACCTCCTCCAGAGACCAGGACAGGAGGACCTCCTCTAGAGACCAGGACAGGAGGACCTCCTCCAGAGACCAGGACAGGAGGACCTCCTCTAGAGACCAGGACCATAGAACCTCCTCCAGAGACCAGGACCAGAGGACCTCCTCCTGAGACCACGACAGGAGCATTTCCTCCAGAGACCAGGACAGGAGGACCTCCTCCTAGGACCAGGACAGGAGCACCACCTCCTAGAGACCGTGATTTGGGGACCACCATGTGTCTTCAGTCATCCATGGAACGTAAGAGGCTAGTGTTGAGCTCCTGGGCCCCAGTGGAACAGGGCTAGCCATGGGGTGTCCTTACCTGTTCAAAAGCTGTTCTAGACTAGAATGCCTCTAGTTTTGTATTAGAGTCAGCCTACTAAAAGGCTTCATCGGTATTTTGTCTCAGATACAAAGCTAGATAAAATTAACTGAGGAGAGAGCAATAAGAGAGCCGGTGGTTTACTTATCCAAATTTTGGTTGAATGTAAAATGAAAGCCCAAGAAATATTCACTCAATTACTTAGATTTTTTTTAACTTCTGTTGTGTCTCTTTATTTTACAGTAGTGACAGCTTTACACATGTGGAACTTAACATGTAATGAGGCCGACATATTAAGTATTATAAAATGGAAGCCCTCCCAGGTTTAGGGAACCCTCTCTTTGTAAAATGATAAAACTGATGTCCTGAAGAAGGAAGAGGTGTTAATAGACTAAAAGGTTAATACAGAATGCTTAGCCTACGCAAAGCTTCAGGGAACAGAAAATCTGAAATTCCTAACAAGGAAACACATCCCCAATTGTTAAGTAAGCCATGAAGGTGAACGGAGGCAAAAATCAAAGGGATCAGTGGGAGAAAAACTAGGGAGGGTGAAGAGAGTGCAGTGGACACGGACAGTTAGATGGGCACCAACCTATCAATGAAGGAAGGCTTTCACCCTCATGGCTCCAAGAGATGGACATAGAACGTACTCCTCTTACCTTCATTGTTACAGCTCAGTAAGACAGTTATCAATAATCTTATCCTTGGGAATGAAACTGATTGGTAGAACTGGGAATAGTGACCAACATAGACTGTTCATTCCTGATTTTCATTTTTTTTGCCAGTCCTGGGTTTGAGCTCAGGGCCTGAGCACTGTCCTTGGACTTTCTCAAGGTTAGAGCTCTACCACCTGAGCCTCAGCACCACTTCTGGCTTTTGTCCATGTATGTGGTACCGAGGAATTGAACCCAGGTCTTCGTGCATGCTAGGCAAGCACTCTACCACCAGGCCACACTCCTGGCCCCACATTCCTGATTTTCTATAGATAATAAGACTTCCATGAACTGTGGTTTTCCCAAAGGTCAAGTCTCATGAGACATTACGATTAGTAGAAAAATTGACCAGTTCTGTGTCTGAGATTTAATTATGTGCCTTTATAACATCATCTTAAATTTGTGACTAGATGTTCGCTGAATTATGGAAAGTCATTTGAACCAGTAACAACAGGAGTTTGGCACCAATATCTTGTCCAACCATGTCCATTACCACAATGCAGTCCTACCTATACATTCCATGCATGTTTCCGAGAAATGACAAGTAATTATTCGAGAAATACGGGAGTATTAAGAATAAAGTAATTGTAAGTTCTCTTGTGGTTTTAGTTACTAAGATTGTTTTATGTGGATTGTTTTTCTGTAAAGTGCCAGTGTATTTGCATGGGTTCAGTGTATTCAAATGGGGTTTCTCATAGTTCACTGAATCTATTTCACAAGCACCAATGTGATCAACCCTGAAACGCTTTTCAGGTTTTCCTTGCCTTCTATCTGTGCACGTCCATTTCATAAGGAAACAGCACAGTTTCTGCTTAAAGAAAAAGGAAGCTATTTTATTAAATTGGATGTTTCCTAGAGGCATTAATTTAAAAGATATTGTACGCTTTGGGCTGAAATAATGAGGCTTTTTACAGCAAACGTATCTGCTAACTCCTTGTATATATGCTAGAAAACAGTAGGTCACATAAGAATGAGAATGTAGAGTCTGAAAACAAGGAGAGTGCAGTGCAAAGTATTAATTGAAATGTATTATGAACATGTACGAAAAATTATGGAGAAACTTCTTTGAAAAATTAATATATACTGAAAAAGACTAACAGGATTTAAAACAATTTCTATTGAGTGGTGGGTATCACTGGGAGGGGGAGAGGGAGTGAGAGTGTATAGGATTGAAGTACTTAAAATACTTGTTGAAAATAGAACAACAAAACTTACTGAATTTTTATTTTGAGAAAGGGGTAGTTGGGACCGAATGATGTAGGGGCTAAATTGACCAATGTACGTCATATACCTGTATAGAAATATCACAATGAAACCTCCTTGTACAACTAATGGCAACAAAAGGCTAAAAAATAAATATTGCTAATTTTAAAACATATGCTAACAAAATGCTCTTGCTTTAGTGACTAGATTTTAAATAATGATGGTTCCACTTCATACAAAACTTAAATTTATGTGGTGGGTGTCTTTTTAGTCATATTTGTTTCCTTCTTAGCTTTATTTTATGTATCTTTTCATTTCATTCTTAATAGATCTTGTATCATGTGTTGTTAGTGTTTGGAAATAATGCTTGGATTTTTGTTGGTTTATTTTGAATTTCAAATGGAAACTTCAGTTTGATCTGATTTTTTTCTATACATAAGCTTCTTTTTGATATAGTTACTTAATTCATTAACTAAACCTTACCTTTAAATATATAGCAATCCTATTGAGAGCATGATAGAGGCCACATGCCATACTTTCTATACTTATTTTTTTGTCAGTCCTGGGGCTTGAACTCAGGGTCTGAGCACTGTCCTTGGGCTTTCTCAAGGCTAGAGCTCTATCACTTGAGCCACAGCGCCACTTCCTGATTTTTCTATGTATGTGGTAATGAGGAATCGAACCTGGGTCTTTGTGCATGCTAGGTAAGCACTCTATCACTAGGCCAAACTCCCTGCCTTAATTGTCTTTTTTGTTTTTAAGTATTCAGCTCAAAATCATGTTAAAGTTTCCATTGTGACTCTTTTTGAAACACAACTTTTAGGAAGTACTAGACATTGAACTAATGGTGAATTAAATCAAATTTATTTTCTTGCGAACCAGCTGGACCATAGGATCTCATTTTAAAATTTTCATGAAATGATTATATGTTCCAGCAGGAACTTAGTTGAGATGCTCAGTTGTACTTTTCTGTTGCCTGGTGAGAGAGGCGATTATAAACAGGCTTCACATCACTTATAGAATAACTCCTAACAATAAAGAGTTCTGTTACTTGGTAAAAAAAATCAAGCTCATCCCAAATATACCCTAAAACATCACTTTGTGTCTTCAAGCAGACCTCTACACAGACATGAATGATGCTTCCTCAATAATATGCTTTGTGGATAACACAACTACAATTATTTATATGATTTTCTTCAGCAAATCATATCAGTATCATGAGCTCTTCAGTTTGTTGGCATTAGAGAAAAAGACTGATTTTTAACTGTTATTGGTGTAGACATGAGAATCAAGAAATTCCAAGTTTCTTTATTACACAGGGAAAAAACTAGATACTAAGATATTGTAATAGTCATCTACTTATACCCAGAAAATGGCAGGCATCACCAGATAGCATGCAATATGAAAGATTATTAAAGCTACGATACTTAACAAAACTGGGTGTTGGCATAACTGGCCTTGCCCAGTGCATCTATAATGGTATTCAAACACCAGGTGTTTTCTTTTCTGAAGTCATTTACTATCGATCATATATTAGCATAGATTTGCATATATGCTAAGTGTGTGTTTGTGTGCATTGGAGATGGGTACTCTAGGTGAGGGTCTCTGTCGGAAGCAGGGTGCTTGTCAGGCCTCTAACCCTGACCAGGGGAGCATGATCGCTGCGGAGAAGGGATGGGCAGTCCCAGTGCACTGTCACCGACTGTTCCCCCGGGCTCTCTGTTCATCGGTCTGCATTTCTTTTGCTTTGAAACAATGAATACATCTTTCTTCTTCCCCATGTGCGTGGCTTTGTTATTTCTTCAAGCAATATAAAATCAACCATAAAATGACTCATTAAGAGAGAAAGTATTTCAAATTATACAAGTAGTTCTTCCTGTATATTTAAGGGAAAACATTCATGACTAAGATTTAAACTATTACCGCAATTATATTATAAAAGGACAAGGGCAAAACTATTGTGGTTTGATGCACTTATTTTGTTTTCAACATGGATATACCACTTACTATCTTAGTATCATCTCTGGATAAGTTGGACATATGCTATAGCTTATATAGAAATGGGAATAATAACAATTCAGAATGATTTTGTCACTAATATATGATCTATGTAAAATGCCTTCCACAGTGTTAGAAACATAAGTAGGTTTTAATAAATTGTTGGAAATATTAATTTTAGTTAATTACTATTTATTAAATATTAATTATTGTTATGCAATAATGAAACACACAAAAGGATATTTTTAAAGAGCTATTATTTTCACTAAGGGGTAAGATTCTTAGTATGCAATAGGGGAACACACTCTTATAATGGTAAGTTATATATAAAGTTCAATTTGCAGGTAAAAATGTAGCTTAACTGGGCACATAGAGTGAATTTTCTGATTATGTGCAATGCTTAACAATTATATTTTGGATTCACATAATGATGTGTCAGTTTCTTTTTGGTATTCTTGTTTTCTTTGAGGTACAGGGATTTTAAATTAGAGTCTCAAACTTGATAGTGAGGCCCACAGCCTTTTTATGGCATTCTTGATCTCTTTATTTCTCAGTGTGTAGATGGCTGGGTTGAGAACAGGTGTGATGAGTGTATAAAGCACAGAAAGAAACTTGTCCACCCAGGTGGTGTTGACTGACCCTAGAAAGATGACAATGCAGGGTCCAAAGAACAGGACCACTACAGCAATGTGAGAGGTGCAGGTAGAGAGCGCCTTTGAGGCACCATCTTTAGAGTGAAGGACGACCGTCAAGAGGATGTAAGTGTAGGAGGTCATCAAGAGCACAAAGCAAGTTGTTGCATAAATGCCACTATTAGCATTTATCACTCTTCCTAAAGTGTCAGTTTCCATGCAGGCTAGTTTCATAACCAAGGGAATGTCACAGAAGAAGCTGTCTACTACTCTGGGTCCACAGAAAGGCAGACCTACAATGGTGACCATTTGAAGTAGAGAATGCAAAAAGCCAATGATCCATGCTATCCAAACCAGCCAGATGCACTTTTTCCTGTCCATGATGCTGGAGTAATGGAGAGGCTTGCAGATGGCCACGTAACGGTCATAACCCATCGTCACAAGAATCGTCATCTCAGCCCCTCCAAAGAAATGCACACCCAGGATCTGGATCATGCAGCCCCCGAAGGAAATGGTCTTGTTCTCCTGGAGGAGGTCTGTGGTCAGCTTAGGCGTGGTGACCGAGGAGAGGCAGAAGTCCACAAAGGAGAGGTTAGCTAGCAGGAAGTACATGGGCGAGTGGAGATGGTGGTCAGCGAGGATCAGCAGCACCACGAAGAGATTCCCCACAACAGTCAGCAGGTAGAGGGCAGAGAGCGGCAGGAGGAGGAAGAGCTGCAGCTCCCTGGAGGCACAAAGTCCCTGAAAAACAAACTCAGACACCACAGACCGGTTTCCTCCCTCCATGCCCGACACTGTGTTCTAGTGGGATGGGAAGAGAACGCAGGTGGTGAACTGGAAGGCCTGGAACAGAAGCAAGAACTTGATGTTTAGGGTCCAATAAGTGGGAACTAAACCTTAGCATTTCAGAATAAGCCTGGAATTTAAAATACCTTTTTTTTTCAACAATAGGTTTATACTCAGGGCCTTGAGTTCGCTAAATCAGTGCTCTAACATTTGTATCTCATCAGGAGCCCAAATTAACTGCTGTTGAATTTGGATCTATTTCCCCTGACAGCAAGGCTAATGCAGAACACTGGTCAGAAATTTTATCTCATAGTATAATATGTATGTGTGCACAACTGAACATTTTGATTGAAAGTGTCTGCAGCAAATATTCTCTATGAACATTTTTTAAAGCCTTGATTCTACATTTTCCATAGGGAATAGAAGAGAACTCTTTTAGTGAATATTGGCAAAATATGTTTGGAACCTTTTTATTTTCACCGGAGTGAAAACAGAAATCATTTAACGACACATGACCAATGTAATCACACACTTCTTGGAATAAATCTATTACTAAGGGCTATGCATGAACAGACAACTGAACCAAAGTTTATTACAAGCTGCAAAAACTGTTCATGAAATGATTAGAAATAGAATGCTTATGTTACAGACACATTTCTAACAAGAATACAACATTTACTTCATGAATTTTCTCATGTAAATGTTTTTTTTGTAAACCATTCATCCCTTGGCCTGGGCAATACTACTCATTATTAGGTATCAGCTCACCTTGTTTTAACCTGTACAACCCCTGTGTCTAGGGAAGCATAAGATAGCTGCCTTCATTATTTGCAGTCACAGAGATAACAAAAATTTTATGCTCATTCTCCAACTCATCTATGTATTACTTACATGAGTCTCACAGAAATACATTGTTCTGTTTTATTTTATTATCAGGGTAATGTATGGAGGGGTTATAGTTACATTCATAAGGTAGTAAATACATCACTTTTTGAACGTTGTTAACCCTTCCCCTGCTCCTCTCCCACTTTCCCTTCTCCCACCCCTCCCAAGCTGTAAAGTTAATTTCCAACATATTGTTTTGTGAATATCACTGTTACATTGGTTCATCCTTTGTCCTTTGTCTCATCATCCTTTTTTAAAATTGTGTCTCATCATTTTGTTTTCCCCCTTCCCTTCCCTGATTCAAATAAACAAATAAATGTATATATAATATACCAAGGAAATACTTACATTTTTTTAAATCAGAAGATTTCTATTGTTCTTATTTTCTTATTTCCTCCCTCTCTTTGCCTCTAACCTAAAATGTTTTGTTGTTGTTGCTGGAGTAATGTATAGTTACATTCACCAGATAGTAGGTGCATGACTTCTTACACATTGATACCCCTTCTCATGGTTTTTGTCCCCATTTTCCCTCCCTCTATCCCTTCCCAATCATCTTGTTTTCCCCTCTTTCCTTTCCTGCTTCAAATAAATAAACATATACAATATAACAGGTAACAAAGTCAGATACAGTAACAATGTGGGATTAACCAAAGGACAAAAAAAAGAAGAGAAATAACATAGTACATTAAGAACAACAGTCACACAAAATAAAGCTCTTGTTTCCATATCCTAGAGATCCTTTCATTTAGTCCCATCCGGTATGACCTTATGTACCTAGGTTTTGAGCTATTGTGATCCTCTGCTAGGAGAGTTATAAATGTGTTTCTAACTTTTCCCTTCCATGTTTCCTTCATTTATATCCCTCCTTTTATTCTTACTTGATACACATTTCTTTTTCCTCTTTCATTCTTCATCTTAAGTCCATCTATTTTGTCTTTGTAAAATTTCATACAAGAAACTGCGAGGTATAAACCTGAACTAGTATCAGACATTATATAGCAATTCTATGTTAACAACTTAAAAATAGTATATATTACTAACCACAGCATTTTTAAACTATTTGTAAATGTGAAACTTTAATTTTCCCAAGTCATACAGTTAGGAAATGACAGACTTAAATATAAATGGAGGTGGCCCAACTCCCAAGATTTCAATGTATTTCTTATGCTGGAACTAATTTGATCAGGATCTCTATTTTGATAAGACTAATACAATGAATGTTTGTGAAATAAGACCTTTTACATCTATGAAGAAAAGTAAAAATGTAAATAAATTTAAATGATCAATAAAAGGAACAAAAATTAGTTTTTACCAACATAAATTTAATTTCATTATTTGTTTTCAAATTGGAGTATAAATGTTAATGATTGCATTTTTATGCATTTCCCACATTGAAGCCAACAGCAAAATGGGAAATATTAGGGTAGGTGAACTGTCTGATAAAAACCATACTTCCCTCCTCTGTGGGACTGGAAAGTTAAATGTTATAGGACATTGGCTGATGCTTGGGTACCACTGCTACATGGTGTTTAGAGTCTGAGGAATAAGGTTGTCAAAATTCCACAGTTTTGGTAAGCATAACAACTAAATTGCATATTCAAAACTGTAAGGCAGATAAAGAATTAAAAATAATTAGAAAACAAAAACTAAACTTTGTCAGGCATCCACGGTTTGCTCATGTAATCCTAGCTACTGTATAGACTGAGATCTGAGATTGAGTTTTGAAGCTAGCTAAGGCAGGAAAGTCCATAGGACTCATCTTCAATTAACCACCAAAAGGCTGAAAGTGGAGCTGTGGCTTAACTGGTAGAGGGCCAGCCCTGAGCAAAAATGCTAAGGGGCAGTGTTCAGGCCCTGATATGAAGCCTCAGAAGCTGCACAAACACAAATAAACAAATATACAAAAAACCAAATGAAAATCTCTAAATAATCTTAAATAGTGGATGTAATAAAAAGTAAACAACCAAGATATAGTTTGTGTTGTACTTACTTCCAGAATTCAGTTTGAAACCCAATCTTTCCTGGAAGATAAGTCTTTAAATTCTGCCTCAAATCTGGAGTAAAATATGACTTACTTTTGTGATGTGAGCAACAATAGACTCACGATGGTATATATACTGTGGAAAAGCAGAGACCAAACTGGAAACTTTCCAGGTAATGTATTTAAGTAGCCAAGTTTGGAAAGACTCTCTTTCACATTCCTTGGGGAGCCTTAGATGAAAACATTATCTGAAATATATCACATCTGTTAATGAGGTTAACAGAATGAAAGTCCATGCACGCTATTGAATAGGAGGAGGTAGAGGAGATGGGAAAAAGACAAACTGAAGTGACTGATCTGATTGCAATGCTGCCTGTGCATGTGTGGAATACCACGGCGAACCCCTTTGACTAAGCACACAAATACACATGCCACAAAGAAATAAAATGCTCCGAACTGAAGGCTTCCTGTAATGCTTCACCCTTTTCAGCACTGTGTTCACGTTAGCCTAGTGAAGTACAAGTGAATATGGATGATAAGATCATTAAGACACAAAAATAGCAATTACTGATCCAGACGTGGGGAAGCTAGAGCCCTTGCACATTGGTCATACGATGAGCTGAAATGGTAGTTATGAAAAAATACAGAAAGTCCTTTAAAATTAAACTATAATTCACCTAATACCTGGAAACCACACCACGGGGTATCAATAGACAGCAAATGGAATCAGAATTTTAAAAAGATACCTACACACGCTCTCTCATGTATTTGAACCATCTTCACAGTAACGAAGATATGGAGACTCTTTAGTAGTCACGAAGAGATGAGCCAAAGAATGAAATGTGGTACCAACGTGTAATGGAGGAATATGGCACCTTAAAAAAGAAGTGCGGCCACTGTGACCGCGCAGGGGGATTTCTGGGGTATGATATTGACCTGCTTCTCTCTGCATGCTTAGCCAGCCCGGTCCTGCTTACCAGAACCCTACTCTGAGTCCATTCATTCAGCTTTAGCCACTTAAATCTGCTGATTTAAGTGAGAGAATGCATCCTTTCCTCCTATGTGTGTAGCTCATGTCATTTAGCCCAACATCTCCACATCCACCAGTGTCTCCAATGGCATTACAGTCTTTTAATTCAGAGTATGTGCATGTCTGCAGGCACATATACTGTGCCTATATACATTGTATAGAATGAGTTGAATTTCCAGGGACTGTATGAAAAGATGGTAAAAATAGATAATCACAAAACCAACCAAAAGCTGTTTATGAAGTTCCCGGAGATCAACACAAAGTTTTGTAAGGGTGATGTTTTTTCTGTTACAAATGGTGGACTATATTAAGTTTGCAATATGAGACTGGATTTAAATTATTACAAATGTCTGTGATACAACTTCCTTTAGGAAAGTCAGGCATTTCATTTCTAAAGCTATATTTCATTTTTTAGGCTTGGTAACTAATTGTACCAAAGTTTCCCACTGTGACATTTTCATATACACACTTAATATAACCATGATTACCCTTTCTCTCCTTCTTTCCTTCCTTCCTTCCTTCCTTCCTTCTTTCCTTCCTTCCTTCCTTCCTTCCTTCCTTCCTTCCTTCCTTCCTTCCTTCCTTATTTTTCTCTTTCTTTCTCTCTCCCTCCCTCCCTTCCTCCCCCCCTCTCTGTTTTTAGTGAGCTTCTTTATGCTGGTTTTTTGGGGGTCGGGGTTCAAGGGGCTTGAACTCTGGGCCTGGGCAGTGTCTCTGAGCTTTTCAGCTCACCTACCCTTGAGCCAGGCCCCACTTCCCATTTTCTAGAGGGTAATCGGAGACAGGAGTCTCAAGTCCTTTTGTGCCTTGACGGGCTTTGAACCTTGATCCTCAGATCTCAGCCTCCTGAGTAGGTAGCTAGGATGACAGGCGTGAGCCACTGTACCTGGCTCTTTTCGCTGTTTTAAATTACATTTACATTCATCACCCTCTGTTTCCCCCTTCAGCCATTCGGCTGGTTCCTTCCAACAAGTTTCTCTTTTACAATCATGTTTTATGATTTAATTATTATTGTATTACTTTAGGTCTGCGTTCCACATATGAGTGGAAAACGTGTATTTATCTTTATGAGGTGGACTTATTTTGCTGACTATGATGATCTGTACTTCTATTCATTTTCTTAAAGATAACATAATTGCATTCTTCTTTATGGCTGAATAATATTCCACTATGTGTTTTCTTTATCTGCTCATCAGTTGGTGGGCACCTAGGCTGATTCCATAGATTGGCTAATTTCAGCAATGCTGTGTAGGATGTATAGCTATCTGTTGTATTTTTTTTTGATGATTCTTGGGCTTAAACATAGGACCTGGGTGATATCTCTGAGCCTTTTTGCTTAAGACTAGTGCTATACAAGTTGAGTGATAGCTTCACTTCTGAAGTTTTGGTGCTTAATTGGAGATGAGAGACTCATGGACTTTCCTGCCCAGGCTGGCTTTGAACTACAATCCTCAGATCTCAGTCTCCTGAGTAGGTAGGATTGTGAGCATGCCTCTGTGTGTTTAATGTGTGTTTGAATTTGGTTTACAAATATGATTTCAAGAATGTTTGCATCTATGTTCATTGAGACAACTGGCCTATAATTTTTTTTCTCATTGGCGTGTCTTCATCTAGTTTTGGTATCTGGTAATCCTGGCTTCACAGAATGAAAAGACACTTGAGGAACACTGGTGTTTGTTCTTTTTTGAATATAGTAGAATTCAGCAGTAAATCTATGTGGTTATTGCCTTTTCTTTGATGGAAGACTTTATTCCTGATTCAATATAATTACTTTGTATAGATCTGTTTAGTTGGTTCGTGTGTTCTTTTTCAATTTTGTCAGAAAATGTAACTATTTCTCTTAAAACTCTATGTATTAGAATACAAATTTTTGAAATATCTCTAATGACCCTTTGAATTTCATTCATATTATTGTGATATCCATGTTTATTAATTTGGGTTATTTCACTCTCTTTCTGTATCTGTCTCTATCTCTATCTGTGTTAGTTTGGTCAGAAGATTTTTAGTCCTTTTGCTTTCCAATTAATAGTTTATTTTATTCTGTGTGTTGCTCTTTAAGTGTCTATTACATATTCCTGATGCTATTTCTTTTCATTGATTTCTTTTATTTGACTTTTACTCATTTTTCTAGGAGCTTGAGATTCATTGTTTGGTTTATTTATTGGAGATAACCTATGGCACTTACGGCTATGATTTTCTTGTAAAATTTCATTTTCAAGTTTACTTTTATTCTCATTGATGCTAGTGGGACTAGAACATAATCTACTTGACAATTTGGATAACATGTTGTTGTTTTTGTTGTTGCCATCATGGGTCTTGAACTCAGGGCCTGGGCACTGGCCTGGAGCTTCATTGCTGTTTGAGCCACAGCCCCATTTCCGGCTTATTGTTATTTATTTGGGTTGCCAAATGGTGATGGAGTCTCTGCCTGGGCCAGCTTCAGACCGTGATATTCAGATCTCCATTACCTGAGTAGCTAGGATTACAGCTGTGAGCCACTGCCTGGACTTAGACATACTTCTTAAAATAAACACACATGTTTTTCTTCTTGAGACAGTTTAGATGTGGCAAGAAATTCATACATCTTTGACAATTTTGAAAAACTCTAGATGCGCCTTGTCCTTCAATAAGATAATTCTAAATTCTATACAAGGCTCCTACAGGTGGCCACAGAGACATATTTTTCCTATTATCATTCTTCAAGTAATGTCTTAAAAACCACTTCTAAATAAGACTGCCACAAAGTTAATTTTCAGTGTACTTTTTAAGGAAACCAAACCAAGTACAGCTTCTTGTCCTAAATGTATAGCCATTTGATTTGATGGTTCCTATTAGTCAACAATGCAGGTTTGGAGATTGATAGCAAAACTTATTATACCCTTTCAAAAATCATGTTAGAGCATGCAACTCAATTTTAGGTTTATATTCCAAAAACAAGAAAATAGATTTTCATTTTCCATGGAAAATGAGAATAGTAATAAGTGGATGCCTGAGAGCAGGGTAGGCCTCAGTGCAGGGGGACAGATGCATATTCAGTTGTGTTTGGTAAGTGGTAAGACACTCAGTAACCG
Source organism: Megascapheus bottae (assembly GCF_031878675.1). Taxonomy (NCBI): domain Eukaryota; kingdom Metazoa; phylum Chordata; class Mammalia; order Rodentia; family Geomyidae; genus Megascapheus; species Megascapheus bottae. Next base: position 26,568,552 of record NC_143533.1, read on the forward strand.
GACAATGAGAGCTCCCACACCAGATCTTGTCAGCAAAATCTGTCGAAGTGAGCCTGTTTGCTCAGTCTGTGAACTGCTACCTTTATGTCTTTGTTTCTTAATGTGTAGATGACAGGATTTAAGGCAGGGGTGACAGCAAAGTCAGCAATAAACAGGTATTTGTCAATGGATGATGTCGGGAAGGGCCATGCATAGAGAAATATGCACGGGGTGAAGAAGAGAACTACTACAGTGACGTGAGCTGACAGAGTCACCAGGGCCTTGGATAAGTCCCCCGCAGACCGCTTCCACACAGTGCCCAAAATGAAGGTGTAGGACAGCAGCAGCAGGAAGAAGGCGCCCATGCTCATGAAGCCACTGTTGGCAGCGACCACAAACTCAAACCTCGTGTCATCTGTGCAAGCAAGTTTTATAATCCGTGGGAAGTCACAATAAAAGCTGTCGATTTTGTTAGGACCACAAAAAGGCAAGTTTATCACAAAGGAAAACTGAGACATGGCGTGGATCAGTCCTGCGACCCAGCCCAGGACCACAAATGAAACACACATTTGAGGGCTCATAATGTTCAAGTAGTGAAGAGGCTTACAGATTGCTGTGTATCTGTCAAATGCCATGGCTACGAGCAATACCATCTCCACTCCTCCCATGAGGTGGATGAAGCATATCTGTGTCATACAGCTTTGGAAAGAAATTATTCTGTGTTCTTTTAAAAGGTCTGAGATCATCTTGGGAATTGTGGTGGAAGAAACCCATACATCATTCAAGGACAGGTTGGCCAGCAGGAAATACATAGGAGAGTGTAAGTGACAGTCAGCAATGACTAAAAACACAATGAAGAGATTTCCCAGAACAATGCCTGAGTAGAGCAAGGAGAATGTCAACGTGAGGAAAATTCTAGCTTCCCAGGCATCAGAGAGACCCAGCAGCACAAACTCAGAAACCACAGAGTCATTTAGTCCATCCATTCCTGGGCAGGAGAGCTGGTTTCAGACCACCTGAGTATAACACATGATGAAAAGTCAAGTTTATAATTGAGTTGACTAATATTGAATTGGCTGAGAAAATGATAAATGAAAAATACAAATTGTAGAGAAGAGAATACAGGAAAAGAATGAAGAGAGCATAGGAGAAGAATGAAAATCACGTATTTATTAGATAGGAGAAAATGTTGTCTTTCATTTTATGCCATAACACTTTATTGTTTCTTTTTCCTTGCAAGTATTTACGAATATAATCTTAGACCTCTTTCCTAGATATTTTCTGAATGTAATAGTCTCATGTGAAAGTATTTTGTATGCTTATAGAGTAATTTGCACTCTATACTGAATTTCTGTTTTCATTGATAAAATGAAGATTTAAAATATTAAACTTTTCATCTATATTTTTACAAAACAAAAATAGAAAATTTTATGTTTGACATATATATGTACTTAATGGAGTATATTATGATATTTCAGTGCATATTTGCAAAGGAGCTGTTTTATTCCAGCTTCTGTCTTGGCCTCTCCCAAACTTTCTTAATTACTAGTATGTGTTGTTGGCCTTTCTAATTTAAATTTTTAGGTACTTTTCTTTCTACATGCAGACTGATTTATTTAACACAAGGCCTTCACTTTTTGTTGTATATGATTGCTATACATGATAGCAATAAACATGGACATGAAACTGTGTCTTTGGTATGATGACTACATTTTGTGTGTGTGTGTGTGTGTGTGTGTGTGTGTGTGTGTGTGTGTACATCCAGAGCCTTGTACGTGGAATATATGATAATTCTATTTTTAGTATTTTTTTAAGATTCTCCATTCCATTCCCCCCAATTACTTTCTTAGTTTTAGTTTAAATTTCTACCAGAAGTATATATAACTCTTTTCTTCATTTCTTGGCTAGCATTTGTCATTTCTTTTTTTTTTTTTGATAATACATGTTCTAATAGGAGGAATGAGATACTATTGCATAGTATTGTTATTATATTTTCCTGAAGGCCTGATTAGATTATTTGTATTCTTCCTTTGGAAAGATTTGTTCATCTGCTTTGCTAGTTTTTTGTTTGATTGTTTATTTCTGCAGGAGGTTGGGAATTTAAAGTGACCTATATTATTGATATCAATCAATATCACATAGTTTTTACTCTGAGTAAAATAAGTAAAAATGTATTTTTTTCTTTTCAGATTCTTTATGTGTTTTTTAAACCAGTTCTGGCAAGTTTTACTTAAGAAAAATTATGCACTGTCTACTCTTCTCCAGTGTGTGAAAATATGGAGCACTTCCTGAATTTGCATGTCACCCTTCTGCAGGGCCATGCTGGTCTCTATCTTTCCCATGTTGGCATCTGAGCTGCCAAAGCACGCACTGCTTTATGTTTCTACTCCATGTAAAACAAGTATTTTTTTCTGCATAGATGCACTGTAATGGATGCAATATGATTTGTCCATGTTTGCTTTTGTATGCTATGTTTTGGAGCTCTAGATAAAAAGAATCATTGAAGACTATTGAAGTGTACTGAAATGTCTCTAAACACCCACACATTTGTTTAATTCACTATATCAGGTGTTCCATTTTAAATTGTATCTCTTTGGCCGTGAGTTTGGCCTAGTGGTAGAGTGCTTGCCTAGCATGCACAAAGACCCAGGTTTGATTCCACACATATAGAAAACACCAGAAGTGGTGCTGTGGCTCAAGTGGTAGAGCTCTCACCTTGAGAAAGCCCAAGGACAGTGCTCAGGCCCCGAATTCAAGCCCTAGGCCTGGCAAAAAAAATTATACCTCTTTACTGAGCTACAAATCTACAGTGTTATTCTTGGACTCCAATATAATATGTTTAAAGTTGGGTGTTATATATACAGATAAAAATCCCACCCCCAGCTTCAGGTTAGCCCATCAAAACTGAACTCATAATCATGTAATCCGTTCTAGTGTATTAATGCCTATCTTTACAATTCTCACTTATACCCAATGTGGACATCTTGTGGCACACTTGTTTGTGTATCACATACCTTTCCCAGGGGCACAATATTATAGTCAATTCTTCAATTGTACATGGAACACAATGACTTTACGGTTTCTAATAGTAAGGATTAACAAGGAGCAACAAGTAAATGAGATTAAATTAAGTAATGTTCTTCATAAGAATGTAATGCAACAAGAATTTTTCAGAAAGTACCAATTGTCTGGCTCAGAAACTGACCAATTAGGTGGAAAATATTACCTTATATGTAAATAAATAAATATTATTTTAAAATATAAAATGAGACATGAATACTTCAGACCGTATAGAGAACACACACACACACACACACACACACACACACACACACACACAAATTTAAATAAATGACCAATGATGGTTCAAGCTACCTTTAAAATAATTGAGTGGGCTTTTTTTTGTTATCAGTGTAGAATATATTTCACTCCATAATGTCAATAACTGGGTATTTATAAAATACTTTAATTAAATGGCAGAAGAGACAAAACTTAAAAGTAAGTTGAATATATTAGGCCAGGTCAGATGGTTTATGAAAGCCAATTTTCTCCATGTTGAGAGTTTGGAAACTTGTCTGAATATAGAACATTACTCATTGTTATTTTCTGAAACTGCTCCAAGGAATTCTGAAGTCTTAAGTACATACTGGGAGAAAAATTGTAATGTCTTTGTTAAGCATATTAACTAAATAACACCTTCAGAACTCTAAGATCAATACGGAAAATGTTGTAGAAAACATGATCATATTGGTATGTGTAATAAAAAGTGAACATCCCAGAATCAGATAATTTGTCATCTTACCTGGAGGAACCAAGACCTTTCTTAGCTGCTTTAGTTTGCTCTAGATTATACCTTGACATGTAATCTAATTTGTTTTCTGCATTAATAGAATTTAGAGAAAACATGTCTTCCTCAGTGTGGAATATTGTACTGGATACCTTCTGGATGGAGAGACGTTTTAGCTGTGTTTTAAGTAGAGCCAAAACTTGGAAAGAGTTTCTTTATCATTCTCTTGGGGCATCCCTTAGCTCTTTGCTTTCCCAGAATGTTGTCCTTATGTGATAAAACTAATCAAAGCTACATTCAAGTTACTCTAATAAAATACAATAACACTGTTAAAAATAGCAAAGTGATACTTAAAACACATTTCCCTGTGTTCATTAGAAGCATACCATACACTTCTATTTGTTCTATACCAAGCATTTCATCTGATTGAACTAGGATATGATATAAATTATGTATGAATAAATAAGAATAAATATATAATATAAATTATATTATATATAGTGACAGTCATCCTGTGATTCAGAGACACATGTATGTCTTATCAAAGGCATTTCTTAAGTAGAATTCTAAAATTAACACTTCAATAAAATTTTGTGCATTCATTAAGTGATATAAAGATAATGAAAAATCCATTGTAGTGCATGACTATATTAAATTATATATGAACACAGCATAATTTTGCTTGAATAAAACAATAAAATAGATGAATTTTTAGCAAATATTGAATGTTCTCTTCACCTGTCCTTTCTCAATGTTAAGGTTGTTTGCGTAAGCACTAATATGACAGGGGTTCAACATTCTATTGCTATTCCCATAAATAGTAAATGTACATATAATAGCCACCATAATATTTAATGGAAAAAGGCAGAAGATTGACACTAAGCAAGCATGAGAATAAAAATCTAAATCAAGATAAAGTAATATTTCCTTTCCATTTAAACTTTAGATCCAGTTACGATTCACAAGATAACTTAGTAGTGGTTTGTAGCTGTATTGAATATATAGATCAAGTTGAGGAGAATGAATGCCTGACACGACCAACCCTTCTCTGCTATGAATATGAAAACCTCTGTTTACTGATTTCTCTTTTATCAGAATTGAATAGTTTTTATCATAATGTCTTAAACCTCATCTGTTAGATCATACCAAGTACTTTAAGAATATTATTATGAAAGTACTTACAAAGCATGCGTTTAAAAATATTTTGAACTGGCCGGGAGTTTGGCTTAGTGGTAGAGTGTTTGCCTAGCATGCACAAAGACCCGGGTTCGATTCCTAGGCACCACATACATAGAAAAAAGCTGGCAATGATGTTGTGGCTCAACGGTAAAGCTCTAGCCTTGAGAAAGCCCAAGAACAGTGCTCAGGTCCTGAATTCAATCCCTCCACCTGGCAAAAAAAAGTATTTCGAACTCCACATATTCCTTGCTAATATAGGGAAAAGCAATGGGCCTTTGCATCTATGGATCCTGTATCTGTGAATATGTTATGTAGTGTATAACCCAGGGATGTATCACACTTTTGTTTTCATGCAGTTGATAACATTGTATTGTTTAATTATTTCTCAATATTGCATTGAGGTCTCTAAAAGAGGGCTGTGTATTTTCCAAATATATCAATATGTGTTCACTAATTTTCTATTTGTTTTTCAATATATGGATACAGCCTAACTGTTGCATTGATTTCCAAAATGATTCCTTACTTGCTGGGAAGCATATGATATAAAATTTCTAGACCATGTACAATCAGATGTTATACCCATGTGATTTCATTTCAAACATATAAATTAAAATTCTGTAATCATGTTGTTTACAGGAAATCTTGATCTTATTTTGATCTTATAATTTTTGTTTTGTAACTCAGTGTATGCTTCAACGTGGTTTATATCAGTGGTTTATATCAGTACCCAGTGCTTCCGGGGGCATCCCCAGCCCGGGGGAAATCAGAGATGGACTGCGACCTTGCCTGACCTGTAGAGGCCTGCTGGTGTGCTCCCCTCTCCCAGCTTCATGTGACCGCAGCAAGTACCTGAGCACACTTAGCTCAAGGAGAAATCAAGTGTTATTCTTCCAGGGTCACTGACAGTTGCCTTGTGCATATCATGATAATACAAAAAGTTGTGTCTAGAATGTGTGGACATGTTTGTGCATTGATTACTCTTTTTTCTTCATAAATATACGATTTCTAAAATAGTTTTAATGAAAAATCAGTAAAAATATATGCATAAGTTTATGTGATCTAAGGAAGGGAAAGGGAATCACAGAACCCACAGAACAAAGGATGAGCTAATACAGCAATGATATCTACTAGATTTTATGCTGGAAATGAACTATACAATGCGAGAGAGGGGAGTAGGGAGTGGTAACCAGGAGAAAATGAGAGAGGGGTAACAGTGTTTAAAAAGAAATGTACTCATTACCTTACTTATGTAACTATAACTCCCCTGTTCATCAACTTTACAATAAAGATAAACTATATATATACATATACAGTACATATTAAAATATTAAATAGTTCGAGGAAAGCTGGTAGAACAGTTTTAATGTTCATTTAAATATTCTATATATTAAAACTTAAAGATAAATATGGTTAGCCAGGTGCTGGAGGCGCAGGCCTGTAATTCTAGCTACTCAGGAGGCTAAGATCTGAGGATCGATCACTCTTTGAAGCCAGCCCGGGCAGAAAAGTTCCAATGAGACTCTTATCTCCAACAAAGTACTCAAAAAAGCTGTAACTGGCACTGTGGCTCTAGTGGCAGAGCACTAACTAGCCTTGAGCTCAGGGAGGGTCTGCACCCAGGCTCTGAGTTGAAGCCCCAGCACTGCCCCCGCCCCTCCAAAAAAGATGAATAAGTTTAACTTTGACTAAAACAAGTGAAGAACAGATTTGGGTATACCACTCCATTTTCCAAACTTACAACAGTAAAATAGTGTGCACTGGTATTGGGATAGCTTTAAGACCCCTAAAACAGAATGTAGTTCAAGAAATGAAGCCATACATGACAGATAATTGAATTTCTATGTGAATATCAAGACTATTCAAAGTTAAGTGGAGCCACTGATTACAAAGCAAATGGAATGTCTGCATATGAAATAAATTCCAAGACTTTTGGTACTTAATTTATGTGTGTTAATGCCTAACTCTTTCCATTGGTCCTGATCTAGTGATATTTGATCTATAAATTAAACAGATATAGATTTGATATTCCTCAATATTATGCTGGTATGTATTATTAGATATAATTTACTTTCTGTTTACTACTTTAGCAAAAGTGCAATTACTTTTTCCTTTTAGTGCCACAGGGATTCAAAGGGATAGCACCCACATGCTGAGTTCAATCCTGAGGACTGATACCTAAACAAATAAATACATATACGGTAGAATTCCCAAGGTAAATGGTCTTGGGATTCAGAACCTTAGCCAATAAGTGATTGATTACCCAGTGCTGTTGTTAGCTGGAGCCATTGTGAGACACACAAAACACACAGCATCAAACTGGAGCACTTCTTGAAAGATCCAGCAACAATGGAAACAGTGATTTGGGTTTCTGGTGTGCTTCTTCCCTTTTTGGACAGGTGAGTTGGGATGGGGCAAGTAAAGTCAATAGCCTACTGGAATTATCAGTTGCTTTTATTTGTAGGCAATATATAGTACATATTCCACAACATTAATACCCTCAGGTTTGTATTTTTAATTTCAAAAGCACTTATTGAACGTTCACTTTTACTGTCTTTCTTACAGTAATTTAGGATTATCATTGATTTTTTTCTTGATTTTCAGGTAATGTATGGACATATTTATATTTCCTTAGTAACATCAAGGTCCTTGGAAATTTTCATTTAGTTACTTTTCTCTAATCAGCCATAAGCATATGATCATTTCCAGAGCAGTAATTTCAATTTTAATCTCTCAAATGTACCTCTCTCTATTTCTTTTCTCATTTTCTTTCTTTCTTTCTTTCTTTCTTTCTTTCTTTCTTTCTTTCTTTCTTTCTTTCTCTCTCTCTCTCTCTCTCTCTCTCTCTTTCTTTCTTTCTTTCTTTCTTTCTTTCTTTCTTTCTTTCTTTCTTCTTTCCTTCTCTCTCTCTGTCTCTCTTCCCTCCCTCCCTCCCTCCCTCCCTCCCTTCCTTCCTTCCTTCCTTCCTTCACCCTGTCCCTGAGCTCTTCAACTCAAGGCTGCCCCCCTACCCTTGAGCCAAGCCCCATTTACCATTTTCTAGAGGTTAATTGGAGATAAGAGTCTCAGGTCCTTTTGTGCCGTGCTGGCTTTGAACCTTGATCTTCAGATCTCAGCCTCTTGGGTAGCTAGGATTCAGGCACGAGCCACCACACCGGCAAATGCACCACTATTCCTGTGGGCCAAGATTGATACTTGCTGCTCTTGAAGGCTTTTGGACCACGGGACTGATTAATATTTATAAATGTACATAGACTGGTTGAGTATGATATGGGGGTTTAGAGGACAGCTATCTAATCCAGACTGGAGCTGGAGACACAATGTACAACCTTGTTTACACAAAGTATCTTTTTTTTCCAGTCCTGGGCTTGAGCTCAGGGCCTGAGCACTGTCCTTGGACTTTCTCAAGGCTAGAGCTTTACCACTTGAGCCTCAGCACCACTTCTGGGTTTTTGCTATGTGTGTGGTACCGAGGAATCGAACTCCAGTCTTCATGCATTCTAGGCGAGCACTCTATCACTAGGCCAAACCCCGGCCCCTTCCTGCCCAGTTTTCAGCACTCAAGTCTATTTCTGACTGCAGTGCATCCATGGCGTTCCCGCCAGTTCATTTTGCGGAGTGTGCAAGGCAGTGCAAAGTTGCTCCCACGTGGAGCCCTAGCTAGATATGGAGACAAAGCAGTGATGACAGAGGAGTGGTTGTTAGAAATGTGGGCCAGACAAGCGAGGAGAATGGTAATAGACACAGAGTTCTCTACATGGAGTTACATCATATAAAAGTAAAGGCACCAAAGCAGACTGTGAACCGTAGTTGCAAAATAGCCTAGGACAGTTGATAATTTGGCTTGCTTACTCAAAGATAATTTAGAAAATGAAGTCAGAAGAAAATTTAAATTACATCAGACACTATCAAAATTGCTATTTGACATTTTTGGAACTTCTGAAACAAAACGTTTATGTGCTATAAACTAATAAATATGTCCATATATACTAAGACATAAATATTATCATAAAGTATTAACTAGTTATACAGATTTTGAATATAAAGGCTTTCATATATGTTCCCTTCCACTTTTATTTAATACATTTCATTCATATTTTTCCATAATACTGATTTCTAGTTCTATATAACAAATTGCACATTATACTTTCCAAAGTTTTATCTCTTGTGTGAACATCTGTGTTTAAAGCATCAAGTGTGTATTGATTTATTAAATTTCTTTAGTAGATTACTTCAAACTCAACTCTAACCCCTTCTCTCTATTCTTTGTGCATGCTGGTGCTTAGGACCTGCTCTTGCTTTACCTTTTATACTCATGGCTGGTGCTCTACCAATTGCAGTACAACAGCTTAAGATTATTGATAGTTTTCTAGTGTATTTCTGATAAGAACAGTTTTGGGCATGAGAATCTGCTTCCATTTACTTTAACCCCACTTGCTTGTTATCTTAATGTGATGGCCCTGGTTTAGTCTTTGTACAGAACATTCAAAGCTTGGATGGCTGGCTTTTTAGAAGTAGCCCATACCAGCAAGGAAGTCTAAGAGCCACTGCTGAAATGAGAACTGGGACTGAGTTCAAGTTTTGTTCAAATTGGGTAGATCTTGTCTGCATTACAAGATGTCTAGAGGAATAATTGTCATCTGAATCTCCCCAAACCAACCTAAGTTTTACTTTAGAAGTTGACAAGATACATGGCATATAGTAGATGTTGATGAAGAATAATATTTGGAAGGATAAGTAATTGAATAGGGTTATCAAAATCCCTTATTGTAGTTCATGAAGATTTATTCTGAAAGAACTCAACCGTTCAATATCTACTTCTGATTATTGTCTTCCTGTTTTGCTTGGATATTTTAGGTAAAGACAAAACATCCAATGTGTGAAAGAAATTACTCTGAAGTATCAGAATTTATATTTCTTGGAATTTCTACCTACAGACCAATGCAGCGTTTCCTCCTTGCCTTCTCTGCAGTGTTTTATGTGACCATCGTCCTTGGCAATCTCGCTGTTGTGCTTACGGTGACTCTGGACCTCCACCTTCACTCTCCCATGTACTTTCTGTTAGGAAACCTCTCCTTCACTGACCTATGCTTGTCCACCCTAACAGTCCCCAGAATGATTTCTGACTTGTACTCTGGTCACAGTGCCATTTCATTCCAGGCTTGTGTCCTACAGATCTTTCTCCTGCATGTCCTGGGGGGATCTGAGATGGTGCTGCTCGTGGTGATGGGCTTGGACAGATATGTGGCCATTTGCAAACCACTTCACTACCTGCGCATCATGAGCCCACGGATGTGTGCTTTGCTTCTGTCTGGGGTTTGGGCTATTGGAGTCATTCACTCCGTGATCCAGTTAGCTTTTGTTGTACATTTGCCTTTCTGTGGCCCTAATGAGATAGATAGTTTTTATTGTGATCTTCCTTGGTTTATTAAACTGGCCTGCATAGATACTTACAGAATGGAATTCTTGGTTACTGCTAACAGTGGGTTAATTTCCATTGGCACTTTCTTCTTACTGCTTATCTCCTATACCTTCATACTCTTCACTGTCTGGAAACGCTCTTCCAGTGGATTGCACAAGGCCCTCTCTACTCTTTCAGCTCACATCTCGGTGGTGGTTTTGTTCTTTGGACCATGCATCTTTGTTTACCTGTGGCCATTTCCTACAGTACCAGTGGATAAGTTTCTTGCAATTCTGGATTTCATGATTACACCCATCCTGAACCCTGCCATTTACACACTGAGGAACAAAGACATGAAGCTAGCAATGAGACGATTGAGGGACCAACTTTTGAGGCTGAAGAGAATCTCCTAAAAAAACGAACAAGAACACATGAGTGTCATCAAAAAGCTCTATTATAAACTTAAGTATTTGGTGGAGTTTTGTATTATGAGACAATTTATGGATGGTTCTCATCCAGAAGATTGAAAATCTTAGTGTACTTCTATTTTTTACTGATTATGAGATTAATTGGTTGTTTATGAACATTTTTACTCATTTCAAGAGTTTTCGACACAGTCTTTATGTTGTCCAAATTTTTATTGGTCTATAGAAAATCTGAAATTATTTTTACATTGGAATCTAAGATGTGTATTTATAGTCTTAGTGGAATTAGTCAATTCTTCCCTCTCATTGGGTTCAAAGAATCTCATTTAGAGAGAATGATTCATTCTCATCACAGTTAATTTGAGCAAACAAGCCATATTGACATTTTTCTTTCTTTTCTTATTTTTTATATAAATTAACCCATTTATTGTAAGCTAGGGATATCTCAGATGGCAGAGCTTCTACTGGTCTTTTAATTCCTTCAGTTTTCTAATAGCAGACTTGACTGTGACGGCAGAAGTGGTGTTGTAGGTTCAGGCTTCACCAGCCACTGCTTTTATGCAGGAACCACAGTGCCAGATGTCCACAGGTCGCCTCTTCATCTTGGTGTTGCCACAGAAGGAGCAGGTATACGTGGCATGCTGGCTGATTTCAATTTTTTTTCACCTTCTTCCAGAGTGAAGCACCATAGTGGGTGCTGTATTTACTGACGATGCCAACCTTCTTGGTGCGTTTGGCCATATTCCCTCTTTTCTTACTTTATTATATTAATAAACACACTCAGGCATAAGAATTTAATCTTTTATGCACTACCTGGAAAATGAACAAAGTTGTGGACAGGGACAGGAGGGGGAATTTTGTGGAAGGTAAAGGAAGGGCTGACATTGTTCAAAAAAGAAATGTATCCATTACCTGACTTATGAAATGGCAACCCCTCTGTAAAACCCCTCTTATAATAACAGCAAGATTATATTTAAAAAATATACAATTCTAAAGAAATTTTACATAGCAAAATAAATACTTTTATGTTTCTTATGAAAATCATGACGTCGTCAAGCATGAAGTAGTGATGTTTTGACATCTGGTCTCTGTGAGGACAGATTGAGTCTTCCTGCCCTACACTTTCGTCTAACCATTCCTATGACTACACTCGTATACTAAGCTAGGAATTTAAAAGAAGGAACATTAATTCAGTGATTCAATGAAGGTTGAGATAGAGAAATATTACAAAGAGGAACCTCATAGGCAGTCTAGGTCAGCATTTGATTTATGTCAATGTAAAAGGTGACTGCTAAGCGCTTAGATCTCCAGGCCTAGGATCTGCCCAGAACACAGAAGAACACAGCCTTTTTAGGTACTAACATTTTATTCTTGTAATGAGAGGAAACGTGCTCCTATGTAATGTTCATACAATATGCTGTATTTTACAATATGGAGTAATGAATGAGAATGTATCAACCACAGTGCACTTTTTCTTACTTAAAATTAAAGAAATACTTAAGGTAAAACATTCCATGTGAGTCTCAATACATTAAAACTTACACATTTTTCTATTTGGAATTTCTAGCATAGATGTTTATTATGAAACATTCTTTTAGCACATCAATTTAAAATTTAATACCTAGTACATGCTTTAGCAACTACTTTATAATGTCATTTTTTCAGAAGTTGGAAAAAAGATACATATAAAGTTCAAAAGTTTCTTAGTCAAGTGTCTACATATATATTTCTTCTTTTTTTGCCAGTCCTGGGCTTGAGCTCAGGGCCTGAGCACTGTCCTTGGACTTTCTCAAGGCTAGAGCTCTACCACTTGAGCCTCAGCACCACTTCCGGCTTTTTTCTATGTATGTGGTACCGAGGAATAGAACCTGGTTCTTCATGCATGCTAGGCAAGCACTTTAACCACTAGGCCAAACTCCCGGCCCTACATATATATTTATTATATTAAGTTTAATTGGTTAGAAGCCAGTTTGATGAATGTTTAAGGCCATCTCTACCACATTATAATTTACTGATAGCTTTGACTCTATTCTCTGACAGTGTCCAGGGTCTTCCATTTAGATTATAACCAGTACCTCCAAAAAGTACATTAATGGTTATCTTCTATACTTAAAAATTACTGTAGTGAGGACTTTTGCTGTAGAATCTCTTTTTCTAGTGTCAATAGGTTGATGATATTTCATAATAGTTCAAAACAGATAATGATATTTTACTATTAAGTTCAAAATGGTCATAAATCTTGGAATTCTTTAGGAATGGGTCTACTTTTTTTGTGTGTATATGTGTTGATTGTGGAGCTTGCCCAGTGGACCTGGGTGCTGTCCCTGAGCTCTTCAGCTCAAACCTAGTCCTCTACAACGCGAGCCACACCACCACCTCCGGTTTTCTGGAGGTTAATTGGAGATACGAGTCTCACAGACTTTCATGGCTGGGCTGGTTTTGAACCGTGATCCTCAGCTCTCAGCCTCCTGAGTTGCTAGGATTGTAGGTGTGAGCCACCAGCACCCAGTTAGATATATGCTTTTTAAAAATGATTCAGAGTGATTTTATAATTCATATCATATAAAATACATTATGTTTTTATTATACATAAAGCATATAGTATTATACATGTAGTAGTATACATAGTTTGCTATGTAAAATGCTTTCTACAATATAGACATACAGACAGTACATAGACACATACAGACACATATAGACAGTATAGACACATAGACAGGGAGCATAGACAGTGCTTAATGAAATGTGACAATTATTGTTTTTATAGATTTTATAGCATCTTGTAATCTGTAAAAACAATAGTAATGTTTAGTGTAATTCCCATGGCAAGTATGTAAGCATAGGGTTTTAGAGTGTATTTTCATAATGAAAAGGATGTAAACACCTATGTGTAGACACTCATAGCTCATAGAAAGTAATGAGTCCTATATGAGATTTAATTTGCAGGTAGAATATGTGGTTAAGCTGTGTTGCATACAGTGAATTTTCTGATCACTAGAAATCTAGCAAGTATTTCTTGAAATAACATACTTATTCATCAGCCTTTTACTGGCATTTTTAATCTCTTTATTTCTTAGTGTATAAATGGCAGGATTCAAAAGAGGTGTCATTACCGTATAAAACACAGCAAGAAACTTGTCCACCCAAGTAATGCTGACTGGCCACAGATAGATGAAGATACACGGTCCAAAGAACAGGACCACCACTATGACGTGGGAGGTGCAGGTAGAGAGCGCCTTGGCTGCAGCATCTTGAGAATGAAGGAAGACACTAAGCAAGATATGAGCGTAGGAGATCATCACCAGCACGAAACAAGTTGTGGCTAAAACACCACTGTCAGCATTTATCAGTATTCCCAAAGTATCTGTATCCATGCAGGCTAATTTCAACACTAAAGGAATGTCACAGAAAAAGCTATCCACTATTTTGGATCCACAGAAGGGTAATCCCAAAATCATGATCAGTTGACTCACGGCATGCCCAAAGCCAATGATCCATCCTATCAAAACCAGCCAGATGCACTTTTTCCTGTCCATGATGCTGGAGTAATGGAGAGGCTTGCAGATGGCCACGTAACGGTCATAACCCATCGTCACAAGAAGCACCATCTCAGCCCCTCCAAAGAAATGCACACCCAGGATCTGGATCATGCAGCCCCCGAAGGAAATGGTCTTGTTCTCCTGGAGGAGGTCTGTGGTCAGCTTAGGCGTGGTGACCGAGGAGAGGCAGAAGTCCACAAAGGAGAGGTTAGCTAGCAGGAAGTACATGGGCGAGTGGAGATGGTGGTCAGCGAGGATCAGCAGCACCACGAAGAGATTCCCCACAACAGTCAGCAGGTAGAGGGCAGAGAGCGGCAGGAGGAGGAAGAGCTGCAGCTCCCTGGAGGCACAAAGTCCCTGAAAAACAAACTCAGACACCACAGACCGGTTTCCTCCCTCCATGCCTGACACTGTGTTCTAGTGGGATGGGAAGAGAACGCAGGTGGTGAACTGGAAGGCCTGGAACAGAAGCAAGAACTTGATGTTTAGGGTCCAATAAGTGGGAACTAAACCACGCGGAGACCTTAGCATTTCAGAATAAGCCTGGAATTTAAAGTAACTGTACATCGATGTTTGTCCTCCAGGCTCTACCACACCAGCACTGTCCACATCCCAAATTCAGTGTTTCTCACGTTTGGATTTTGTGCCTCATGGCTAGGAAAGGGAAGTATTTCAGCGTAGAAAGAAAAGTCAGTGGTTTTACTTATCTGACCAACACAGAATGGTGTAAAAATGGGTAGTTAGATTTAACTTGTCAGCAGTAAATGTTCTCCATCAAAATTTTTTCTAAGTCTTGATTCCACCTGTTTTAGAGAGAATCAGCAACAAATAGTGAATACGGGCAAATGTATTTGGAGCCATTCTATTTTTTACCATAGCCATTCTATTTTCCCTGAAAACAGGGAACTCCTCTCATGAAACATGAGGGTTATGTAGGAGCAGACTGAATTGAACCAAAGTGTACTACAAACTTTAGAAACTAAAGGTAGAATGCTTATGTTAGTTCTAGCAATAAGTATAGTATGCACTTACTTACGAATTTTCCCAGAGTTTATTTCTGAAAAACAATTGTTTCCTTGGTCTGAGCAATGCTATTTGTCATTATTCATTGACCCACACTCCCAATTGATAAGACTAGCTTTAAAGAGGCACAGGAGACAGCTGCTTTCATTTCTGTTAATCATGGGAGATAGCATACATCCTCTACGTTCATTCATATTGAAACTCTTTATGTTATTTAAATTGATCTCATGGAAATAGTTATAGTTACTAAGTTAGTTCTTCCTTTTCTAACTTTTTCTTTCCTTTCATGTTTCCTTATTATTCCCTCTGCCTTTCACCCTTCTTTGTTTAGTCACTCTTTTTTCTTTTTCCTTCTTCATCTTAGGTAAGTGGCTGATAATAACAATTCTACCCTCGTTTCTGAGACTGAAAAGTTGTAAGGTTGTGGGATGTTGGCTGGTTTGCATGAAATTACCACAAGGGGTTTAGAAGTGTTAAGATGAGTGTTAAATCCTCACCATTTTGGTAAATATATCAACTACATAACATTCAGATTGATAAGAGAGCTACAGAACTGCAGGAAAATGCTAAAAAAGTATAAAAGTGATTCTTAAAGTTGTCATTGTGATAGAAGCATACATGGAAACGCACAGCGTGTGATGTGCTCACCTGCAGAATTCCTTTCTGTGGTGATTTCCTCTCGCCATGGTAAATATACTCTGACAAAATTGATGTTAGTCTGGAAGGCTTCCAGATAGGCTTTAAATGGGGCCAAGTTTGGAAAGACTTCGACTTCCATATTCCTTAGGGAACATTAGCTTAAAACTTTGGCTGAAGTACGGTAGTTTCTGTGAGGGAAAGTAGCAAACTGAAACTCACTTTTTACATAGAAAATGCCGAAAGTGGTGCTGTGGCTCTTGAGAAAGCCGAAGGACAGTGGACAGTGCTCAGGCCCTGAGTTCAAGACTCAGGACTGGAAAAAGAAAAAAAAACCTCCAAGTCATTGTAAAGAACTGGATATTCAAGACAAATATTAATAAATAATGAGTTAATTTATTTTCTTCTCATTTTAACCTTTTTTTCCCCCCTGGGTCATAGGGCTTGAACTTGGCCTGGGTGTTATCTCAGAGCTCTTCAGCTCAAGGCTACCGCCCCCTTGAGGCTCAGGTCCTTTTGTGCCCGGGCTGGCTTTGAACCTTGATTCTCAGATCTCAGCCTCCTGAATAGCTAGTATTACAGGCGTGAGCCACGTGCCCAGCCATTTCAACCTTTTTATTAGTATATTTTCATTGTACAAAAAGATATCATTATGGCATTACCATCATGATATACTTTGGTCAGATTTACCTCTTTTATTCCTTTTCTTATGCCCTCCCTCATTTTAAACAATAGCAGGCTTTCTTACTCTCTTTTCTTGGACTTTCTCAAGGCTAGAGCTCTACCACTTGAGCCTCAGCACCACTTCTGGATTTTTTCTATGTATGTGGTACCGAGGAATCGAACCCGGGTCTTCGTGTATGCTAGGCAAGCACTTTAACCACTAGGCCAAACTCCCGGCCCCCTTACTCTCTTTTCATACATGCACAGGAACCAGTTTGCCTGGACTTGCCCTCCTTCACACTGTCCCTGTCCCCCTCTGCTTGTTCCCACTCTGCTGGTCCTATTTTACTCTTGAGTACACAGTTTATCCACCCCTCTGTTCTATCCTTGAGCACGCATGTTACCCTTCACTGTAATGTGACTATGGAGCTGGGGGATTCTCTGCACAGCCCTCATGGCGCATTTCTTGACCTTAGTTACCTAAGGTGCCCCATCCTCTGTCAGATGTAATTCACGGGAGGGGCATAGCCTGGAGATGGAAATTTTTTCCAAGAAATGTAATGTTCCCCTCACAAGGAGAATGGTGGGGGTGCAGAGGATCCTGGCTGTTCTTCCTTGACAGGATAGCAGTGCCCAAAGGAGCAGAAGAGCAAGAGAGAAGCGTCCTGTTCCAGCTGCTTTTACTGCTAGAGAAGATGCAGGACAGCTGGCAGAAAGCAGTGCGACCCGTGGAGCTTGCATACTGTCTGCAGAGATACAATGGGCCATGTAAGATCTCCTCTAAGCAGTGGCTCCTGTCTGCTTATCTAAAGAGGGTGGAAGCCAGAGAGAAATTGTGGGAGGTAGAGGAAAGGTAGGGGGAGAAGAAGAGAGTGAGGGAGAGGAGGGAGGAGGGGCAGCTGAGGGGAGAGGAGATGGAGGAGGAGAGAAGGTTCAGATGGGCAGTATTCTCTGATTTCATTGAGAATGGTCAATTCTCATAGCTCATTCTATCATCACTTCAGGTCAGTGATTCAGTCCTCCTCTAGTTCACTGTGATTCTGATCCTTTGTGTGTGACTGTTGACTTTTTTGAGGTGTCATGTCTTTTCATACCTGCTGTGTTCCTATGTTAAGATTTGCTCAGCTGTGTGCCTGTGGCTCACGCCTGCAATCTTACCTACTCAGGAGGCTGAGATCTGAGGATCACGGATCAAAGCCAGCCCAGGCAGAAAAGTCCCAATGAGACACCTATCTCCAATAAACTACTCAGAAGAAGCTGTAAGTGGTGCTGTGGCTCCAGTGTAGAGGGCTAGCCTTGGAACAAAGGCTCAAAGACAGTGAATGTCCAGGCCCTGAGTTCAAGAAAAAGAGATTTACTCATTTAAACTCAATTTGTACTTTTGGATTTTGGTTGTCTGAAAAATTTCCATTGAAAATTTGTATTCTGACAGAAATGGGTATTATCTGGGTTGATAATCATTTTTTTGCCAGTCCTGGGCTTGAGCTCAGGGCCTGGGCACTGTCCTTGGACTTTCTCAAGGCTAGAGCTCTATCACTTGAGCCTCAGCACCATTTTCAGCTTTTTCTGTATATGTGGTACCAAGAAATCAAACCCAGGTCTTCGTGTATGCTAGGTGAGCACTCTACCTCTAGGCCAAACTCCCGGCCCTGATAATCCATTTTTTACACTGGCTTAGGGATATAACTTAGTACTAACAATCTCATTGATTCAATAACTGACCAAATATTTACAATAAGTAGAGTTCAGTGGTATGTGAGAACTGATGTTCTTATATAATACAGCAGGAGACTGGAAGAATAAAAGATGACTGGGTGCCAGTGGCTCATGCCTGTAATTCTAGGTACTCAGGAGGCTGAGATCTGAGGATCACTACTCAAAGCCAGTCCAGGCATGAAAGTCCATGGAACTCTTACTTCCAATTAACCACCAGAAAACTGGAAGTGGGGCTGTGGCTCAAGTGGTAGAGCACTAGCTTTGAGCCTAAGAGCTCAGGGACAGTGCCCAGGCCCGGAGTTCAAGTCCCATGCCTCTCTCTCTCACACACACATACACAAAATAAGAATTGCTAGGACAAGAAAAGCTAGGGATAAAGAAGGAAAAAAAGACTGTAGAATAAATGTATAGTAGAATGCTTTGTAAGTGTAAGACAGGTAAAGTGAAAAGAAAAACTACAGAGAATGACAATTTTAAAAAGGGATAAAGGGTAAAACATTAAAAAGAAAGTCAGACGCCTGTGGCTCACGCCTGTAATTCTAGCTACTTGGGAGCTTGAGATGTTAGGATCACCATTGAAATCAGCCGGGTAAGAGAGTCCATGAGATTCTTAGCTCCAATTAACTACCAAAAAGAGCCTGGAAATGGGGCTGTAGCTGCAGTTGTAGAGTACTAGCCTTGACCAAAAACCCCAGGGCCAGTGCCCGGGCCTGAGATCAGCCTGAAGAACCAGTCTTAAAAATTTTTTTTTCTTAGAATGAATGCATGTTGGCTCTATCAGCAAGATTTTAGCTGCGGTGTTGTCATCTCTGGGTCCTTTCAGAGTTCTGGCGTGACTGGGCGTGCCCCAGGTGCAGTGTCCTGTGGTCAGGGAGCGAGGGCAGCTCCTGGGGTGAGGTGTGGCTGGATCTGTGCAGTAGACATCCCCGGAGGTGGTCTGTCCTCCTGGAACCCAGTGTGTCCACCCTGGGCCTGCCGGGCAGCTGCTGGTGCTGCTGGTGGTGTCTGAGAACACAGCTGGCATGTCAGAACGTGCTCTGCCTCTCCTGGATCCTGCAGGTGACCCAGTTCCTGCTCTGGCTATTCTGTGGCAGGATTTTCCCTTTCCATCTAGGCTGCCAGTTTAACAGATCCTTTGAAGTACATAGAGCGGATGGGTTGAAGACTTTGAGCCCTGTTCCACTCTGGTGTCATAAGTTTAAGAGGAACTGTCCAATTCAGGACCAAGAATACTTTTCGTGTCCTGACATGCTCATAGGCAGTACATACTGACCTTTGGCAGAGTTGGGGAGAGAGTAAAAGTAAAGTGGTGAGTGTTGGTGCAGCCAGGGCATCTGGTCCTGGGACGTCTCCAGCGCCCTCACTACTGTGCTGTTACTTCTTTCTAACCAGTGTTTGTCCAGCATGATGCCGCTCAGCTTTATCTCACGTTCTAGAACCTAATTAAGGATCAAATACCTGATGTGGACTTGGTAAGCGCCTGAAGCTGGAGCAGTCAGAGGACCCGTAGAAGTCTCTCACCATTGTTGATGCCATGTGCAGTGAGGGCTCCTCAGAAACCCGGTGTTCTTCCCCCCAACCCACAGCACCCTTGTGTGCAGGGCAACCAGTGTGAGGGGCCAGGCAGTCTAACAGGTCCAGCTCTGGACACCAGCCTAACCTGTCCTTGGCTCCTTCTTACAGGTGGAGAAGCTGCAGGCCCTGTACACGATGCAGGTAAGGATTCCTTGGTTTGCCTCACCTGTACCGGAGAGAGCAGTAGGACCAGCTGTATGTTGACCCTCCCTCTTCCTCTGTGTGACATACTCAAAACCTCTGAAAACGCTGGTGATAGACCTGGTGAATCCACACACTCCACTTTGCCAGTGGCCTGTTGTTTGTGTCACTTCCCCTTGATATAAAAATAATTCTGTTTCATGTGCTCTAGAGGGTCAATTTCATTGATCAGAAAAAGTTATCATCCACATGTTCTCTTGTTCTGAATTAGCCATTGCTAGTAAATCCTCAGCAGAGTTGAAGACACAGTATGGCCTTCTATTTTGTGTGTAGGAGCTGGGGAGTTCTGTGGTTCAAAACTGTTCTCTATCTGGATTTATTGCTTTTTTTCTAGTCCTGGGGCTTGAACTCAGGGCCTGGGTGCTATCCCTAAACCTCTTTGTGTTCAAGGTTAGCACTGTAGCACTTGAGCCACAGTGCCATTTCCAGCTTCTTCTGAGTAGTGTATTGGAGTCCCACTGACTTTCCTGCTTGGATTGACTTTGAACCACAGCCTCCTGAGTAGCTAGGATTACAGGCCTGAGCCACCAGTGCCCAGCTGGTTTACTGCTTTCTAAGAGTCTGCTTGCTTCAGTGTTTAGGTTTCTGGACCTGTGGGTCCAGTGCCTTGATGTTTTATGCTCTGTAGGAAACTTATGAAACCAGAAATTAGAAAGATGGAAGATAATGGAAGATAAAACTCTGGGGGGATAAGTGTAAGAGTTTAAAGATGAGTGAGGACATTATAGAGGGCATTGTTACACAGGGCATCGTGTCACCAGCTGCCATCACAGTGGGCTTCTTTATAGGAGTCTAATGGGCAGATTACAGAGCCCTGAATTCCCTGAATACTTCCTGGTTACCAACTAGCTGCTGCTGTCGTCTGTGTGTGCTCTTCCAGGTGTCCTGGGAAGACATCCAGTGCACGTACAGGAGAAATCACTCCCGCTGGTAAGAGAAGCACATGCATGACAGGGTGCGTTGGGTTCTCAGAGCTTTATGAAAGTTGCATGGATGAATTATTGCCTTTCTTCTGAGCATTCCCTAGTTACTAAACTATTCTGTCCACCTTTCAACACTCATTGTATCATACTTCTCTGAGAATGAAGGCTTCAGTAGTGCTCAGGTATAAGTATCTTCTGTAACTATGCAATGTGATTTCTGGCCTCTATTACCTCGTCCTAATTTAACCTCTGAGCAAACACCTCCTTGTGCTTTCATAATCATGGCCTTCTCTACTGTGCAAAGCCTTTACTGATGCACTGAAGCAGATTGGTAGGAAATCTTATTTGCTCTCATTGCTTCTTGAGCATGCCTCCTTTATTACTTCCAAAATTTTTTTTTGGATTATATGACTCCCCCCCATTAGAACATCTACTCTTTTTTTTTTAATTTTTGGTGCTGGTTCTGAGGTTTGAAGTCCAGTCCCGGGCATTGTCCCTGAGCTTTTTTGCTCATGCTAGCTCTCTATCACACATTCTGCTTTTGGGTGGGTAAGGGCATTAAAGACTTTCCTGCTTTGCTGGCTTTGATCATAAATCCTTAGATCTAAGCTTCCTGAATAACTAGGATTACAAGTATGAGCCATTGTGCCTAGCAGACCAGGGGACAGGACCACTCTTCTCATCTTTCCAAGTCTGGCATAGCAGCATGCACTCAGTAAGCATCAAGACATACTTTTAATGGCTATGGAGGTGAAACTAGAAGAAAAGCTGAAGAAAGTTAAGGCAGAGAGGTTTTATCTGTGCCCATGGTGGCACTGGAGGTGGTACTGGAGGGCGTACTCAGCCACAAGGAGGCTTGATTAATTCAAAATTAATGGATTAGGTGGTGTTTATGTTTGATGCTCTCCTCTAACCTACTTTTCCTGTTTTTCTTTCATTTGTCCTGAGCATTTCTCTTAGGTGCCTGTTCTTAGCCCATTTTGGCTTGTTGACTCCTCTGTGATCTAGAACAGGGGTTAGCACACTTTACATGACCATGGCTAGAGAGAAAGAACGTCAGAGTTTGTGGGGCACAGTATATGTAGCTGTTACTCACTTTGGCCTTGTAACACATCGGCTGCCATAGACAGTACAGGAATGCGTAAATGAATATAATTGGCTGTGTTCCAATAAAAGTTGTTTTCCAAAAACAGGGTTGGAGTTGGCTTATACTCCCACTCTCATAATATGCCTGTCCCTGATTTATTATTTTATTTATGTATTTATTTGTTTATTTTTTGCCAGATTAGAGGCTTGAACTCAGGGCCTGGACACTGCCCTTGTACTTTCTCAAGGCTGGGGCGCTACCACTTGAGCCACCGCACCACTTCCAGCTTTTTCTGTGTATGTGGTACTGAGGAATGGAACCCAGGGCTTTATGCATGCTAGGGAAGCACTCTGCCACTAGGCCACACTCCAGGCCCCTTATTTTATCTTATTTATTTAATTTGCTGGTCACGGGTCTTGAACTCAGGGCCTGGGTGCTATCCCTGAGCTTCTTTGTACTCAAGACTAGAGCTCTACCACTTGAACCACAGTGCTACTTCTAGCTTTTTCTGAGAAGTTTATTGCAGATTAGAGTCTCACAGATTTTTCTGTCCAGGCTGGCTTCAAACTGTGATCCTCAGGTGTGAACCATCTAGCATCAGGCTGGCTGTGATTTGTGCTAACTAACAAGAGCGTAGAAGTGACTCTTCCAGGTCACTGTTCTCTCCTTGATGAGATGGGTGGTAGGTGATGGGTAGATGAAGATTTGCCAACTCACAAGAGCATAGAAGTGACTTTCCTAAGTCACTGTTTTCTCTTCCTTGATGAGATGGGTGGTAGGTGATTGGATGAAGACTTTCCAACTCATAAGAGCATAGAAGTGACTATTCCAGGTCACTGTTCTCTGCTTGATGAGATGGATGGTAGGTGATGGGTGGATGAAGATTTGCCAACTCACAAGAGCATAGAAGTGACTTTCCCAAGTCACTGTTTTCTCTCCCTTGATGAGATGGGTGGTAGGTGATTGGATGAGGACTTGCTCCACTAGCCTGGAAGCTTGCTGACCCTCGTTCCTGCTGTCCTTTCACTGCAGATATTTAATTTTACTGTGCTCATAAATCTCTCTTTTTAGGCGGGAAACTTCATATCTTCTGGTTTATATGAAGAGTAGAGGCAATGGACATACTTCAGACTTTCAGAGACTGATACATTCATTTCCTTTTCTGTCCTGGGATCTGCTAAGTCTTCTAGGAGACTCTAAAATGAAGAAAAAATAATTTAAACAATTGCATAATAATTTATATCTTAAGTGTTAACCACGAGTGATTGCTGATGTGATTTGAAGGAGGGTTGTCTCTCAAGGTCATGTGACAGGAGCCTGGTCCCTTGTACAGCAGTGTTGTGGGGCATAATCTTGTGAGCGGTGAGGCTTGTGCAGGGCATCTGGCTCATGCTTGTAATCCTAGCTTCTCAGGAAGCTGAGATAGATCAAAGCCAGAAAGGGTGGAAAAATCCACAAGACAGACTTTCAACTGACAACAGAAACAAAAAGCTGGAAGTGGAGTTGAAGTAGTAGTGGGTGAGGCTTGACTGAAAAAGCTATAGGACAGCACCTAAGCCTGAGTGCAAGGCCTAGTGGAGTCACCCAAGTGAACAATTTCTTTCCGCTTAGGCCCCCATTGTGGGGTCTCCAAAACCCTTGAAAATACCACCGCCATCTGGAGAGTAAGCATTCTTCACAGGAGCCTGTGGAGGACATATCTTATTCAAACCATCTCATTAGTGAAATAGACACCATATGCAAATAAAGTTGTTGCTCTCAAAAGGAGTGTAGAGTGTACATCTTAATCTGGGTGTAATAAAAACACATAAGATGCAAATGATTTCTGCTATAGAAATTGGAAAGAAGGGCCGGGAGTTTGGCCTACTGGTTCGGTGCTTGCCTAGCATGCACAAAGACCTGGGTCGATTCCTCAGTACCACATACATAGAAAAAAACCCAGAAGAGTGCTTAAGCTCTAGTGGTAGAGCTCTAGCCTTGAGAAAGC
The DNA here is from genome assembly GCF_031878675.1 of Megascapheus bottae. NCBI lineage: Eukaryota > Metazoa > Chordata > Mammalia > Rodentia > Geomyidae > Megascapheus > Megascapheus bottae. The sequence goes on from NC_143533.1 coordinate 26,592,670, forward strand.
CCAAGTACTCAAGCCCTGAGTTCAAAGCCAGGACTGGGAAAAAAAATTGGAAAAAAGCTGGGATTCCTTCTTTAGTAGAAATCTTGAGGCTGTAGAGGTCTAAGGGTTAGGATAGTCCATATACTCAGAAAATACGTTCAAAGACACAGCTGAGAAGGTCACAGAAATCCACAAACCTAGGTTAGGGTGAGAGTTAAGAGTTAGTCAAGTCACAGAGGAGAGGACGGTGAGCACAGGCTCAGCACGCCCTCTGCTGGTAAGTGGACCTCACTGCACCACGGAGGGTAGGAGGGTGGTGAGCATGCACCCAGAGCGCCCTCTGGTGAGAAGGGGAGTTCACTGCACCACGGAGGGTAGGAGGGTGGTGAGCATTCACCCAGAGCGCCCTCTGGTGGGTAGTGGAGCTCATTGCACCATGGGGAGGGGAAGGCAGTAACTCTTCATGCAGAGCTCCCTCTGGTGCCAAACGGAGCTCACAGGTCCATGGAGGGGTGAAAGGTGATTAGCATTCACCCAGAGCGCCCTCTTTGGAAGCGGAGCTCACTGCAACACGGGATGGGGAGGCGGTGAGCAGTCGCTCACAGTGCCCTCTGGTGGCAAGTGGTGCTCACTGCACAACGGGAAGGCGGTGAGCATTCACCCACAGCGCCCTCTGCTGGGAAGTGGCGCTCACTGCACTATGGAGGGGTGTAGGGCTGTGAATATTCCCCTAGAGCGCCCTAGAGTGGCAAGGGGAGATCACTACACCACGGAGGGGGGTAGGGTATTGAGCGTTCACCCAGAGCACCCTCTGTGGGCAAGCAGAGCTCACTGAATCATGGAGGAGAGGAGGGTGGTGAGCATTCACCCAGAGTGCCCTCTGGTGGAAAGATGAGCTCATTGCATCATGGAGGGTAGGAGGTCGGTGAGCATTCACCCAGAGCACCCTCTGGTGGGAAGGGGAGCTCATTATTCCACAGAGGGTTGAAAGGCAGTGAGCATTCACCCAGAGTGCCCTGTGGTGGCAAGCGGAGCTCACTACACCACGGAGGGGAGGAGGGTGGTGAGCATTCACCCAGAGCGTCCTCTGGTGGCAAGCGAAGTTCACAGCACCATGGAAGAGAGGAGGGTGGTGAGCATTCACCCAGTGCGCCCTCTGGTGGCAAGCGGAGCTCACTGTACCACGGAGGAGAGGAGGGTGGTGAGCATTCACCCAGTGCGCCCTCTGGTGGCAAGCGGAGCTCACTGCACCACAGAGGAGAGGAGGGTGGTGAGCATTCACCCAGAGCGCTCTCTGGTGGCAAGTGGAGCTCACTGCACCATGGAGGAGAGTTGGGTGGTGAGCATTCACCCAGAGTGCCCTCTGGTGGCAAGCGGAGTTCACTGCACCACAGAGGAGAGGAGGTCGGTGAGCATTCACCCAGAGCGCTCTCTGGTGGGAAGGGGAGCTCATTATTCCACGGAGGGTTGAAAGGCAGTGAGCATTCACCCAGAGTGCCCTCTGGTGGCAAGCGGAGTTCACTGCACCATGGAGGGGAGGAGGGTGGTGAGCATTCACCCAGAGCGCCCTCTGGTGGGTAGTGGAGTTCACTGCACCACGGAGGAGAGGAGGGTGGTGAACATTCACCCAGAGCGCCCTCTGGTGGCAAGCGGAGTTCACTGCACCATGGAGGGGAGGAGGGTGGTGAGCATTCACCCAGAGCGCCCTCTGGTGGGTAGTGGAGCTCACTGCACCACGGGGGGAGGGGGGGTGGTGAGCATTCACCCAGAGCGCCCTCTGGTGGGTAGTGGAGCTCACTGCACCACGGGGGGAGGGGGGGTGGTGAGCATTCACCCAGAGCGCCCTCTGGTGGGTAGTGGAGCTCACTGCACCACGGGGGGAGGGGGGTGGTGAGCATTCACCCAGAGCGCCCTCTGGTGGGAAGGGGAGCTCATTATTCCACGGAGGGTTGAAAGGCAGTGAGCATTCACCCAGAGTGCCCTCTGGTGGCAAGCGGAGTTCACTGCACCACGGAGGAAAGGAGGGTGGAGAGCATTCACCCAGAGCGCTCTCTGGTGGGAAGGGGAGCTCATTATTCCACGGAGGGTTGAAAGGCAGTGAGCATTCACCCAGAGTGCCCTCTGGTGGCAAGCGGAGTTCACTGCACCACAGAGGGGAGGAGGGTGGTGAGCATTCACCCAGTGCGCCCTCTGGTGGGAAGGGGAGCTCACTGCACCACAGAGGGGAGGAGGGTGGTGAGCATTCACCCAGAGCGCCCTCTGGTGGCAAGCGGAGTTCACTGCACCATGGAGGGGAGGAGGGTGGTGAGCATTCACCCAGAGCGCCCTCTGGTGGGTAGTGGAGCTCACTGCACCACGGGGGGAGGGGGGTGGTGAGCATTCACCCAGAGTGCCCTCTGGTGGCAAGCGGAGTTCACTGCACTACAGAGGGGAGGAGGGTGGTGAGCATTTACCCAGAGTGCCCTCTGGTGGCAAGCGGAGTTCACTGCACCATGGGGGGGAGGAGGGTGGTGAGCATTCACCCAGAGCGCCCTCTGGTGGGTAGTGGAGCTCACTGCACCATGGGGGAAGGGGGAAGGCAGTGACCTTTCATGCAGAGCGCCCTCTGGTGACAAGCAGAGCTCTCTGCACCACGAAGTGGAGGTGGGTGGTGAACATTTACCCAGTGTACACTCTGCTGGCAAATGGAGCTGAAGGAAGAAGACAGGAAGAGAGGGAGAGAGGGAGAATGCAAGCTTGTCTTCTCTCCCTTTTCCACTCATTTTTGCAGTTTATGAGGAAGCATGAAATAAAATAATAAACAAATACACTAATCTTGGATGGAAGCTGTGAGACAGAGCTTGTGTCTCTGAACACGTGTCTGCTGTGTCTCCCTGTTTTACATTTTTGAAGGAAACATTGGTTGATGGAGGAGAAGATGGAATATTTTAATTTAAATTCATCCTTTACCAACTGGATTCTGTAAAGGTTTATTTCCCCACTCCTAACTGGAAACTGGAAATATCAACAATTTAGCCTGTTTTTCCTTGTCTTGCTTTGCTCTCTGGTCTAGTTTCCTGCGTGTTTTCCACTCATCCCCCCCCATGCCCCGCCCTAACATACTGATAATCTGGGATGCACGAGAGAGGCCATGCAAGGCCCTAAGTGACTGTCCCTAGTAAGTGTCTGTGGAAGGTCCGGGCCTGCCTGTCCCATTGGCTCTCCAGTTCTAGTGGCAGCAGAGTGTGCGTCACAGTCAGATCTTTGCTAGGCAGGCAGGTTGGCAGGTGGGCAGTGAAGCGGGAATCTCCTTGGAGGAAGAACGGGGCTGGAGGGGAGGCTGTGGCCGGGGCTCGTCTTCCTCTGCTGGTATGGAGCCTCCAGGGCATCTGGAGGGGCTGTGGGGTTTCAGACAGTGGACAACCATTTCTCCCCACCAGGTGCTCACAACCTGGGCCTCCATGCTTCCCGGGGTAGAAGTAAGCGGCGGCACTCGGCCTCAGGATCTGGAGCCCTCCAGGGTCACTCCACACCCACCCCTGGGCGAGCAACCGATTCCTCCCCCCCACTCCAGAACGGACAGCTGGTCCCTCCATGTCCAACCCAGAGCACAGACTCTAAGCCCTGTCCAAGGCCAGCAAAGCAGACCACCCCCGGAAACTTTCCTGGTTCACAGGCTGCAGCTCTGTTCGCCCCACCTCTCCAGGTGGGAAGAGGAAGAGGCGGAGCTGAGAGGAGAGCAACCAGAGGCAGTGGGAAGAACAGCCAGAGAAAAAGGCGGGCTGGAGCCAGAGTGGGGCTGAGCCTTGAGAAGGGCGGGGCTTGTGGGGGGCTGAGCGCCGGGGGTGGGGCCAGGACGAGGAAGGGAGTTGAGCAGTCTAGGGTGGGGCTTGGAGGGAGAGCTCCAGGGTGGTGGAGCCAGGGTACGGAAGTGATGGTCTGGGGGCGGGGCTTGCGGGGTCAGAGCCTGAGAGGGGTGGGGCAGAGTGAGGACGTGAGGGGTCAGGGGCGGGGCGAGGATGCTGAACTGGTTTGGGGCGGTTCTGCCTGGGACCAGTCGGCCCGTGAGAGGTTCCAGTGCGGCTGCCTTCCTCTGAGCGGCGTTTGTTCCGGGGCCTACAGAGCTGGGCGCGGCCCTCTTGGCCCGAGGCTGGGCGTCTATTGCCTGTTAGCCCGTCTTGTAAGGCGCCGGCAGCGTTTCTTATGGGGAAGCGCCTGAAGGAGGCTGTCTCTGCCCAGACGCCGCGTGTGTGTGAGGAAGACCATGTTAGGCCTAAGCCAGGCCTCCAGAGCCAGCTCCCAGTCAGAGGTGCACTTTTTAGCCTAGGCAGGCCTGGGGCTGGGTGTGTGGTGGCTGTGAAAGTGTGGGGAGTGGGGCCTAGTGCTTTGTTTTTCCTCTTCCTGAAGGGGCTTCGGCCTTGTTAGGCCTAACCCAGGCCTCCGGAGCCAGCTCCCAGTCAGCAGTGAGCTTTCAGTGTAGGCCGGGGCCTGGTTGAGAGTGGACAGGCACGGCAGCCCGCCCGCTGCTGCCTCCTCTTTTGTTTTATTTTCCTCCATTCAGGCCCTGGGACGGTGCCGCCATGGGAGGGAGTGGTCAGTGAAGATGGGGCCTAGGATGCTGCCCCTCCACCTTGAGGACGTGAGGGGTCGGGGGCGGGGCTTGCATGGTCAGAGCCTGAGGGGGGGGGCAGAGCGAGGACGCTGAACTGGTTTGGGGCAGTTCTGCCTGGGACCAGCTGGCTCGTGAGAGGCTCCAGTGCGTCTGCCTTCCTCTGAGAGATTGGCATTTGTTCCAGGGCCTACAGAGCTGGCCTGAGGCCGGGCGTCTGTTGCCTGTTAGCCCATCCTGTAAGGTGCCGGCAGCATTTCTTTGTGGGGAAGCGCCTGAAGGAGGCCTTCTCTACCCGGACGCCACGTGTGTGTGAGGAAGGCCATGGTAGGCCTAAGCCAGACCTCCGGAGCCAGCTCCCAGTCAGAGGTGCGCTTTTTAGCCTAGGCAGGCCCGGGCCTGGGTGTGTGGTGGCTGTGAAAGTGTGGGGAGTGGGGCCTAGTGCTTCGTTTTTCCTCTTCCTGAAGGGGCTTCGGCCTTGTTAGGCCTAAACCAGCTCCCAGTCAGCAGTGAGCTTTCAGTGTAGGCCGGGGCCTGGTTGAGAGTGGACAGGCGCGGCAGCCCGCCTGCTGCTGCCTTCTGGGACGGTTCCGCCATGGGAGGGAGCGGTCAGTGCAGATGGGGCCTGGGCTGCTGCCCCTCCTCCTGGAGGACGTGAGGGGCCGGGGGCGGGGCTTGCGGGGTCAGAGCCTGAGAGGGGTGGGGCAGAGCAAGGAAGTGAGAGGGCGGGGGCGGGGCGAGGACGCTAAACTGGTTCGGGGCGGTTCTTTCTGGGACCAGTCGGCCTGTGAGAGGCTCCAGTGCGGCAGCCTTCCTCTGAGAGAGCGGCATTTGTCCCAGGGCCTACAGAGCTGGGTGGGGCCCTCTTGGCCTGAGGCTGTTGTCTGTTCACCGGTCCTGTCAGGTGCCGGCAGTGTTTCTTTGTGGGGAGGCACCTGAAGGAGGCTGTCCTACCCAGATGCCGCGTGTGTGTGAGGAAGGCCGGGGCTCTTGAAGTAAAGTGGTGCTTCTTGCCAGGTCTGTACAAGGCATGGGTGGGTGGTGGTTGTGAAGGTGTGTGAAGTGGGGCCTGCCATGCCCTGTGAGTCCTTTGTGCTCTTCCTGAAGGGAAGTCCTGGCCTAAGCCAGGCCTCCGGAGCCAGCTCCCAGTCAGCGGTGAGCTTTCATTGTAGGCCCGGGGCCTGGTCAAGAGTGGAGAGGCCTGGCAGCCTCTTTGATTTTGTTTTACTTTTTTCATTCCAGGTTTGAGGACGGCACCGCCTTGGCAGGAAGTGGTCAGTGCAGACTGGACCTGGGATGCTGCCCCTCCACAGCCTGACTTCCAGGCTCTGTCTGCTCTGGTAATGCTCCCCCTTCCCCACTTCTGGTCTGTGTCTGCCCCCATAATGCTCCACCACCCCCACTTCCGGTCTCTGTCCCCTCCCATAATGCTCCCCACCCCCACTTCCGGTCTCTGTTCACTTCCATAATGCTCCCCCTTCCCCACTTCTGGTCTCTGTCCGCGCCCATAATGCTCCCCCACCCCCACTTCCGGTCTCTGTTCACTCCCATAATGCTCCCCCTTCCCCACTTCTGGTCTGTGTCTGCCCCCATAATGCTCCCCCACCCCCACTTCCGGTCTCTGTTCACTCTCATTGTGCTCCCCCACCCCCACTTCCGGTCTCTGTCCCCTCCCATAATGCTCCCCACCCCCACTTCCGGTCTCTGTCCGTGCCCATAATGCTCCCCAACCCCCACTTCCGGTCTCTGTCCCCGCCCATAATGCTCCCCCACCCCCCGCTTCCGGTCTCTGTCCGCTCCCATAATGCTCCCCCACCCCACTTCCGGTCTCTGTGCGCTCCCATAGTACTCCCCTACTTCCACTTCCGGTCTCTGTCCGTAATGCTCCCTTACCCTCACTTCTGCTCTGTGTCCACTCGTGAAATGCTCCCCTTCTCACTTCTGGCATTTGTCTACCCAGTAAAGCTCCCTGTCTCCTGTCCCCTCCCCGTCTCCTGTCCCTCCCCGGTTTTCTGTCCCCCCTCATCTCTTGTCCCCTCCCCATCTCCTGTCCCCTCTCCGTCTCCTGTTCCTCCCTGTGCCCTCTGCCCTTCCCGTGTCCTGTCCCCTCCTGTCCCCCCCTGCCCCTCTCAGAGCCTGAGGACTGGTGGTTGGGGTCATTGTTGGGGACATCATTCATTCTCCAGTGTGGATGTTGTTGGGGACATCATTCATTCATCCTCCAGTATGGAGGGCTTCTCCACATTTTATTGGGCATATCAGGATTTTGTCTATATTTTGGAGTATGCCTTCCCAGCCAGACAAGCACCTTGATGCTGAGCCATGTCCCCTGTTGGTCTCAGGAAGCCATCATTGCCTCAAGCCTGGCCCAGGATCTGCCTCATGAGGAGCTTGGTGGGGTAGCAGAAAGTGGGAGTAGAAAGTGTGGTCTACATGGATTTTTCTTTTTTTCCTTCTGTTGGCCCTACCCCAGATCCTGCTCAGCAGAAGAGAGGCCTCAGGATGCTGAGCCTTTGTTCTTCAGAGACTCCTTTCACTTTACGTGCTGTGATGAGAAAAGATGAAGAACCCAGAACCTTTGAATCAATCGTAAGTGTAGGATCTGCGTGTACACTCAGATGTAGTTTCTTGCTCCCAGTCCACATCTTACATAGGGCATGGGGGTTAGGGTGTGAGGGGATGTGTGGAAAGCATTGTTTTTTTTTTTTGCCAGGTTTTGGTGGTCTGTAATCCTAGCTACTAAAGAGTCCAAGATCTGAGGTTTGCAGTTCACACCTAGCTCTGGAAGGAAAGTTCTTGAGGGTCTTTATCACCAATAATGGGTAAAAAACTCTAAAGTGGAGCTCAAGTAGTAGAACGCCAGTCTTGAAAAAACATTTGTCGGGAAGAACACCTAGGTCCTAAGTTCAAGCCCCAGGACCAGTATAGAAAGATTTTTGTGTTTATTGTATAGGTCCAATACACATTTTATTAATCACACAAAGGTATTTTAATTTCTGTTTGGTGAATTCCTGGGATATTGTGTTCCAGGGTCTCTCACAAGCTGGGAAAGTACTCCAGCGTTTGATTTTCACAATTTCCAGCCTTTGCTCCATGTTGTCTTCCCGTGACTATAGGCACTTTGAGAAGAAAATGCACAGAGTCAGGGTAAAATGTGGAGAGACTGGAAGCTTGGGATTGTGAATACAGGTTTAGTGGGTATGGCCCAACTTAGAATGGCCTCGATGGACTTCATTTGAGCTTGTTCTGGTGAACTCATGCCTTGCCCAGGCCTCTGGCCTCTCTCAGTGTCATCATGTTTTCATCTATACTTTGACCATTCTGGGGCCTGGAGAAGGGGGTGAGGGCATGTGTGATGAAGGGTAGTCTCTCCTTCCCTGCATTGTGAGTTGGTGCTTGTCAGGACAACTTTGATGACCCTAGGCTCCTACTTTGGTCTCTGAATCGTCATCGTGATTTCACGTCTGCTTTTGGTCATGTCCTTCTCAATGCCTGTGGGTTGGGGCTGAGGGAATGCGGGAAGTTTCATTTTTAATTACATAGGTCATGTACACATTTTGTTCAACATGTCAATGCATTTAAATTTCTTTTGGTGAATTTAACTTTTATTGTGTTCCATGGCTTCGTACCACTTAGGCAGCACCTCAACACAGCCTCACCCCTTTCTGTCTAGTGACTCAATCAGTTCCTTTAGACTGATGTTATATGTCAGTTTTCTAGTAGGAGCTTCTGTGTGACTGTTTCTGTTTTGTCTTCCTCTGACAGTATACAGGATCCCACTGATCTGTGGAGCAGTTCTAGCATCTTCACCCTTCATTGTGTGTTGATTTCTTCTGACCGTAAGTACTTCGGGGGCAAAACTTGCTGAGTATCAGGAAAAAATGTGGAGTCCAGACACTGGGAATTGTGTCTCAAGAATCTGATTTTGTGGTCTAATGTTGAAGTGACCTGACTCACACATCCTACCCCTAACCTGCTTTCATAGACTCATGCAAAATTTAGGTCTCCAACTTCATGTCTTAAGTCTGTACTAGGTTTTTTATCTGTGCTTCCAGTGGTATTCATACCAAAGCCTGGTGAATGGAATGAAGACAAGTGTGAGGAAGGGCAGTGTATGCTTTCCTGCTTGTTAAGTTGGCACTTGTCAGAACACCTTTTGCCACAGCAGGCTTATCCTAAGTCTGTATCCTCAGCTCTGAGTCTTCACTGAGCTTTTAGCAATGTCTGGTATAGGGCATGGGGGTTAGGGAATGAGGGCATGTGTGTTTATGTTGTCATTATATACACCTTACACTTTTATTAGACATTCCAAGGTATTTCAATTTGCATGGGTGAATTCCAGTGGTATTATGTTCATAGCTCTCCACAGGCTAGGTCAGCAACTCCACATGAAGCCCTCCATTTTATGCCTCAGAAGTGGGGTTTTGTCAAGTTTCTAATAGTAATCTTTGGAGGGAAGCAGAAGGCATATCCTAGTACTTTTCCTTCTCTGTCAGACCTTCCAGGTCTTGTGTATCCTTAACCAGGCTCCTCGATGCCTAGCCTTTGTGGTGCGTTGCCTTCCTCTGCCTGTGTGCACCATGAGGAGAAAATGTTCCCAGTGTCAGAAGACCAACTGGAGAGGGGCCAGGAGCCTGGCCTAATGGTAGAGTGCTTGCCTAGTATACACAAAGCTTGGGTTCAATTATTTTGTACCACACTCAGAAAAAAGTTAGTCTTTGGTACCACAGACAGAAAAAGCTGGAAGGGGTGCTGTGGCTCAAGTGGAAGAGCACTTGCCTTGACAAAGCCCAAGGACAGTGCTTGGGCTCTGAGTTTAAGCCCAAGGACTGGTCCCTAAAAAAGGAAGTGGAGGAAAGGAGAAAGAAGAAAGGAAGAAAGAAGGAAGAGGGAAGAGAAGAAGAAAGGAAAAAGGAAGGAAGAAGGAAAAAGAAGAATGGATGAAAGGAGGAAGCAGAGGCGGGAGGAGTAGGAGCAGGAAGAAGGAGGGTGGAGGAAGAAGAGGAGGAAGAAGAAAGGAAGAGGAGTAGAAGGAGCAAGAGGAAGAGAGGAAGAGAGGAGGAGGAGGAGAAGAGTAGGAAAAGAAGAAGAGGAGGAGGCTACGGTGGCAGAGATGATGACAACGATAGTGACAATGATGACCACATTGGAGAGTCTTCAAGTTTTCAATTGCGAGCGTAGAATCTGGGTACACAGCCCAGTCCTGCTTTGGTGGACCGAGGTCCAACTTAGGCCTCCACTGTCTTTGCTTTTGGTACATAGAGAAAAGGGGGTGAAAGCATTTATGAGGAAGAGAGGCCTACCCCTTCCCGCTTGGTAAATTGTGAACTGTCAGAACAACTGATGACTCTAGGCCCCAACCCAGCTAGCTCTCTGTCCTCAAATCCACACGTTCACTGTTGCCTAACACATTTACCAACTCTTGACCTACTCTCTTCATACACCTGCCATGTGTACATGTGAGGGTGAGGGTGTGGGATAGAGTGCTGTGTTTTTCTGTAATATTGGACAAAAGAAGACCACCTACCTCCAAGGATGCAGGACACTGCGCTGTCAGTTAAGTTGGGGTCGGGATGTAGGTGAAAGAGTTAAGGTTGTTGTCTGGGTTGGTGGTAGGGGTTAGAGTTGTTAAGGTTACTATTGTTAGGGCTGGTATGGTTTAAGTTAGGGTGCAGAATAGACTTGTTGATGTTCATGGCACAAAAGATATACTTGTTGATGTTCATGGTGTGGTCTGGATTTGTTTAGGGGATCCATAACCTTAACATGTATCATAAGCCACCCACCAATCCTAGGCCTTATCCTAAACCATTTACTAACTCAAATCAGGAGCATAAGTGTGTTCCTAACACATTTCAGCAACCCCAAGCCATCCCTCAAAGCTAGGGGAGGAGCAGTAGGCTTAAGGAATAGTATTTTTAGTGTCAGTGGTGATGTTACATGGTTAGGGTTGTTAGGGCTACCGTGTTTAGGGTTGGTATGATTGAGGTTAGGGTTCAGGTGTAGGGTGGTTGATGTGAAGGGTAGAGTTAAGGTTGGGTGCTATTGAGGTTACTCAGCATGGGAGTTAGAGTGAATTTTGTAGTCATGGTTCAGAAACAGGTTCGAGTAAGTAGTGGGTTTTCTGTTATCCTTACATAGCAGGTTAGTAAGTCAGGGTTAGTGTTAAGTGTTACAGAACGATAGGGAATTTTGGTTAGTGAATGGGTTAATGTTATGGATCTGCTAGTCATTGTGGAAGAGATTAGCAGTTGGATTATGGAATAGGTCAGGTTTAGGGTTGTGGCAGAGTGTAGGGAATGTGGTAGACAAAATGTGAGGTTGGGGATGTAGTGGAGGAAAATGCTCTCATAAGGGTTCAGGAAAGGTTGAAGGTCAGGGAGCGTGTGAGGAAGAACTTTATGGGATGGGTTAGGATTTTGCATATGTTATGCAGCGGTCTTTAAAGTGTGTTAGGGGACAGGTGAGGAGCAGAGAACTTGTTAGGAAAGGGGTTATGTAGGAGTGGGTTAGGATTGTACAAAGTGTGAGTTATGCAGTTACATATGGATTGGGGCTAGAAGATGGTCTAGGGTGAGGCATAAGATTGGTGGTGCATTAGGTAATTTGTTAGGGTATGAGTTTGGGTTAGGGCACTTGTTAAGATGTGAGTATGGCAGAGTTAGGGTGTATATTGGGGTACATGTTAGGGAGCATGTTAAGATAATGTTTGGTGTAAGGTTCCTGTTAGGGTTAGGGTTTAGAGTACGTGTTAGGGTAAGCGTTGGGGTAGGTTTTGGGTACATGCTAGGGTGCATGTAAGGTCACCTATGCGATTTAGATTGTGTGTTCAGGTACTTGATTCTGTATGTATTTCATGTTTAGTGTATATGTTACAGTTATGGTACATGTCAGGGAATGTTAGGATTATGGTTCCTGTTAGGGATAGGACACATGTTAGAGTATATATTAGTGTACACTTGTGGTACACGTTAGGGTGCCTGTAATGGTGGTTTTGAGTACTGCTAGGATACTTGTACTTGTTAGGCAGGGTGGTACATGTTAATGTTTAAAGTACATTTAAAGTACATTTTAATGTTAGGGTATATTGTGAGGTACATGATGAGGTATGGGTTAGGGTATATGTCAAGGTGTGAGTATGGGCAAGAGTTAAGATGCATGATGGAGTGCATGTTAGGGAACATGTTAGGATACATATTAGGGTTAGGGCAAGTTCTAGGATATGTGTTATATTATTCCTTTGGGCTACATGTTAGGTTATATAGTTTAGAGTATGTATTAGTGGTTAGGGTACATATCAGGATAGGTATTAAGTTTAGGGTACATGTCAAGGATATATGTTAGTGTATTGGTTACATTTAGTACGTGTTGTTAGGGTATTGGTTAGTGTTGTGGTTTTGGTTAATATTAGGGCATGCTTGGGTATTTGTTGGGTTACATTTGGGTACATGTACGGTGCAGGTAAGGTTACCTAGTCTTAGAGTTCATGCTAAAAAACTATGTAGGATGTGGTTAAGGTATGCATTAGGTTTAGGACATATGTTAGGGTATTGGTTGGGGTTCGTGTTAAAGGATGTGTTAGAGTATATTGGGGGTACATGTTAGGATGCATTTAAGGGTACCTGTATGTGTTAGGGTACTTATTACTGTATGTGTTACTGGTTAGGGTACATATGTGTTGAGGTCAGGGTATGTGGAAGGATATTAGGGGTTGGATTAGGGTTAGGATATCAGGGTTTGTGTTGAGGTATGACTTA